>NC_141793.1:8036487-8358188 GCF_054643075.1 Acanthaster planci
AACCTTGAATACCAGTACATGAACATGAAAACCAATACATCATACAAGTGTGTATATGTAAATGTGCATGAACATTTAAGATAAAATCAATTTTTGCAAAGTTTTCACCATTCAGAGTACCTTTCCCCATCTGTCTCGACAAACAGCTGCACCCATCTTACGTTTTTTTCATTTTTGTCATTCTCACATGTACAGTACATTGTACGTGTAATTCAATTCAAAAGTACATGTTCATACAGAATCCCATGTGGTTTCAGTCTGCACAAGTGCAAACTATTCCTTTTGAACCATGTTGTTCAGTATTCACACATTCTTACATTCTTGCATTCATGATCTGTATAATGAGGTTAATGAGAGTTTATGAATACTTGATTATAAGGCAACTTAGTAGCACAGTGGCAGTTGTCCCTTTCATATCAACATGATAATAAAATCCGACCATTCTGAAAGGTTCCCTTCAGTTATTCCATGATTATTGAACATTCTTATTTTATAAATTTACATGTACAGCTATTAGTTATTTTACTGAATTTACATGCATAATGCCCAAATGCATGCTAATTTTTGTACATTGATGTACGTACATGTTTATCATGTACATGTGACAGAAGTTTCCAGACCGTACATAATGCATGGCACAAGCATAGGAACATTTTACATGTACATGAAGAACACACTGGCAGTACATCTAACCTGGTAAAAATAAAGTTATCAACAATCCGTTCAACCCTAACCTCAATGAAAGTTACAAAATACTACTTACATGTACTATAGTAGTAAAATGTAGCATACAGTACTGTGCCTTACATGTATATGAGTACATGACCTTACTGTTCTCTGCAGCCATACAATACAATAGATAAGACAATGTACCAAGTGCCATACAATGCTGTGGCACTGTAAATACTTCATTGTTCTCTGTACAAGTAAAAATGGAAGTGACCTAGCCAGAAGTAGTAATCTGTAGCACTAGGTCCTTCAGGCTCAGACTACTACGTAGTATTTTGTAGTACTGAGTTCTGTACCCTAGGTTATATGCCAGGCATTGGGGGTAAATGTACATGTATGCATACATGTACTGGTACACGTACATGTACTGAGTAATCTTCCCTTCTTTTATTGAAAACATGTACCAGTATACCAGAAATTTTCCTTACCTTGCTCGGATTATCAAAATCAAACTCCATCTTATCTGCCATTGCTCCCTTTGATGAAAATCACTTCCAAGGAAAATGCAGAAGTAGCAGCAACTCAAGTCAGTAAGCTGGAACTTCACATGGGATGCTGCCATCAACTATAAGATGTTTCAATAAAAACGACAGACGCATGTATGTTAACAAAAGATTCTTTTTACCGTCTTTTGCATAATCATTACCGTACATGTACATACTCTGATATGAATCCTGAAATAAAAACTTGTTCATGTTTTGCCGCCAAACCTGCCTTTTGTCATATCAATGTGCCCTGTGTTCTTCATGTCCTCCTTGGAACATATCATTGTTTTTGAATGTCATAAATATTTCACATTCGTGTATGTACCCTTACATGTACATTTGTACATGTTTTTGGCTTGTCATTAAACTTCTATTGAAGATCAATCACATAGCTTCGACATGAAATGGTAATTTAACAGCGAATTGGTCATTTTTACCCATATCATGACTAATGTGGCAGCTTCTCTATGCACATTTCTAAATGTGGGTAAAGTTAGATGTTATTCGCGGCAAATGACTGTGACCATCTGCCTGCATTCATCAGGACCTCACTCTGGTTCAATTTGTGAGGGTTCAACTTATCATACATGTACCATCCAGTATTCATCAACATTGTCAATGGAAAAGTCACTCTCATTGTCCAACCTCTGTTAATTCACAGTTAAGTGCAAGCAAGCCAGCACTCACACACAAAGCCTGTTTGCCTAGAAATAATGAAACAGTCATATAACTACTGAGCCATAGTGTAATATTATCAAACCAGGCTTCTATTGGATGCCCCCAATGACTTGTTTTCAGTTTGCCTGGTATGAAGGAAGACTTCAACTCAGGCTTTTTATGTCAGTAGCAATCTGTATTTATTTTTTACATTATAATTAATTCTACCAATATGATTGATCTTTAAGTTTACATACATGTACCGGTGCATGTAGACATCATGTACAACCAAATGCCATACAAACTAACGGAGCAAACGTGCATAGTTCAAACCAAAGATCGTACAGCGCCGCGAAGCGGCACAAGATGGCGAACTTCACAGTGAATACACGTAAAACGTTGTAATTGCATGGGCGCCATTTGAGCAAGCGATACACCTGCGCAATGCACAGTAATGCAAAGGTGCAGGCGCCGCGGCAGGCATGTGTACCTGGTGAGCCTGCGCTGAAACATTACTATAAACTGCGCAGGTGTATCGCTTGCTCAAATGGAGACCATGGTAATCACATCCTTTGGACAGAGTTATCCATCTTGCGCCTTCGTCGCTATACGATCTTTGGTTCAAATGCTGGTTCTCTCACTAATGCCTTTTACACATACATGTACATGTAATTGTTTGTGTGATGTACATATATTCACTTCAGTATTCTATTGGCCTGCATGTACATGTACATATAGTTCCAAAGCTAGGGGTAGGACACCTCTACATTATTATTTCACTCAAGCCAATCAATAAACTACATACCTCAGGAAGAAGGAAGGATTGAGAAGTCATTCTGTGGAAAACATTGCTGGAAAATGTAAAATTTGTTTCAATTTTGAGAGTCCTAGTTGAGGGAAGTTGTCATGTTAGACATGTTGGGTGTTGTCAGTCAATCAGGATGATCATGGCTCTTCGCACACAGAAAGAGTAGAGACCATTAGAAATGGTGCGGATGCAGGATACTGATGCAGCTCAGGAAATACTGGTTGATTACAGTATATCACCTATTGGTGCCGTCATATCCAAAACCTACTTGCGTATATGGAAGCCTATTAATGTGAATCTGGATATCGATTACAGTGGGTAGGATCTGCCACATATATGTTAGTGTTATACCACGGTCACAGATGGTGAATTTTTATAGGTCGCGAACTGATCACGTGATATGTTACAAGCGCATGTATCATACACATGTCGCACGCACTGGCAATATTGCCGGGCCACAAAAAATGATGGATCATGTTGATATTTCCCAGAGTCTACATGTATGTGTCTCGTCTACTGCACTGTAATTGTGTAACCTTGGGTACGTAGGTGGATAGCCTCGGTGGTACCACTTCGCTCGTGGAACGCAAGTACACATGTATGCTCTGATCACTGCTTCTGCTGCGATTGTCATTGCTGTTTATATAAAATGCTCATGTCATTGTATCTTTTTGTCTGCTCTTCAATCTTGTCAATACTTTTTAACAGATCTTGCCAAGGTGTAAATAATGTCTTGAAATTCAACCACGTGACAAAACCCCCAATCCTTTATGAATCACACGTTTCTCTGTTAAACAAGTTTGTTATAAATCCTAGATTTCTCCCCCCCCCCATTCAAAATAAAAACATCGGTCAACAATTTCATCACAATCGATAATTTTCCTGGAAATTTATATGTAGCTCATTGTTCACATGTTTCAAATGGTCAATTATCTTACAATAAAATATATGCATAAATACATGTACATGTATAAGAGCGTTCCAGTGAAATCTATGACCATGGTATAACAAAACAATTGTTGCCTGCAGTGACAGGGTCCATGGGTTTTGTACACCTTTGGGGGCAAATGGCACCCTTGGCTTTGCCTCTAGTGCCATTTGCCCCCTCAGGTGTTCATGTACAAACACCATGGACCCCTGCATGAGTACATGTACATTGCAGGCAACAATTGTGCAATGTACATACAGTATATCATGTACATATGTACTGTATGTAAGCCTGCTATCCGACACACAGGATATCATTTCTAATGTCCCTAATGTTACACAGTATACATACATACATGTACGCGTACACATGATAGGCTTGTTGACGGCTCTTCACATAAACACACAGAATTTTGAATGATACAGAAACGCAAAACACCGGTAACAGAGGATTGCTTGTAAATCATACTGAAATCAGAGGATTTAGGACTGTTAGGGTTATGCATGAACTGAGATGGAATGTGAAAACTGTGTGTTGCCTTTTTACTTCAGACTTACACGTACAAAGTAACATAGCAACTTGTACACACACTTAGAGATTTCTTGCACGGTGTGAAACAAACAATGAATATTTCACATTCATCCACTGGAAATACTAATTTCATGATGTTCAATTCCATGAGGTGAAGGCTTGTGGGAAAGATCTTCAACCAGGACAAACGTTCTTACCATTGCTATTCAACTCATTCACTAACCAATGTGAATCATGCAACAGCCTAAGGCCTAACACTACAGGCTAACTACATGTACATGTGCAAGGGGTGTCGGTCACTTTGCCCCATTTCCACTTTGCCCCATGTCACTTTGCCCCAAACTAGTTCGCCCCATCACCCATTGCCACTTAGCCCCTCTCCCACTTCGCCCCATCCCTACACAGCCCGCAGCCGCTTTGCCCTATTTCCACTTCGCCTAAGCCATCATTCCCTTCAATTTTCATCAATGTTTCCCCTGTTGTCTTCTATGGATTCTCGTAGGCCTATATGTACAATGTACGTGTTACATGTACATTGTACATGTATCTTCCATTTTGATCCTTTTGTTTGAGCCGTTCCTTTTCTGAATCTGTTTCCAAACAAACTTTAGTTTTGAAGACAGAATTCAAACAATGCACTTCTCTCCTTTATATTTTCCTGTGGTAAATTGCTTGCTGTGTCCTGAAATTTCATAGGCTTAACTATAGAGTAATTAGACTATTGCTTCTCCACTTTATTCAACTTCAATCCTTACAGCAAGGAGTCACTCTTCACTGCACTGAAAGAATGAAGTTTACTGCCTGACCGCACAAATGGCCACATGCAGATGTGTGGATTGTCTTGTAATGAGAGCCAAAAAAAAAGCTCTGGCTTTTGTCCAAAAGCCAAACATGCGAAAAGTAACGGAGGGTTTTTGCTGGGCTGCATTCAAAATGCAAAAGCGTAAAGAACTAATTAAATGTACGGAACTCAAGGAATGCTGATCAACTAAGTCATCATGTAAAACATGTAAAATGAAGACTGACATCCATGAGCATACCCAGAACTGTGGGCTTCAACCATTCAATGACCAACGTATGGGAACGTGGCACCAGTGTATTGGACTGTCGTACCTCCATATACATGTACTTACATTGTACATAGTATGTATCCTTAGCCCCACGACTACTCACCAAAAACATGGAGACTTCACAAAAACACATTCAATGAGCTCCATTTTGCACATACGGCAAATTTAAGGGGTTTTCAGGAGCTGTTTCACTGAACTCAGGAGCTACATGTATTTTAGGTAAAGTCATATTAGGCCAAAATAATAATACATGTTGTTCTGCTTTCGATTACATACTTCTCAAAAATTGGGTCACTAGGTTGGAAATTTTTTTTGGGGGGGGTCAATTTTTCTGTGCTGATTGGATGCCATGAATGAGGACGAAAGCTTCAAAAAATTGTCACACAAAGTATGCATCCATGATGCAACCAAACGGACAAGCGATAAACCTTGTGCCGCGGCAGGAAACATGTTTGCTTCAAGTATGAGCAAAACTACCTCAAATTAAATTCCTGAACACAGAGAATACATACATAGACAAGAGACCACGGTCTGTGAATTAATCTCTAGAAAAACTTCTTTTTTTTTTCGACCTACAGATGTAGGGTTGCGTGCATGTGCAACTGATGTGGTTGGAACATTTCCATCACACATTTTTTGGCATGGGGGCAGCACGCAGGAAACCAGCATAACTTTACTTAAATGGATTGAGCTTTGCTTTATTTCCACACATCATAATTAGGACATAGAGAAACAATGTTTTCACCACTGTGACAGCAAAACATGGAGGGAAACTGTGAAAATAACAGAAGTTTCTTTTCAAAACTTGCAAATGTAAGTAGGAAAGCATATTCTTAAAAAAGGCGTTTTAACGTGAGAAAATGTTGACTTAATGTCGACCCCTCAGGTAGTAGACTGGCCTCAGTCTGGGGCTAGGGCTCGGGGTAGGCCTACATCCATCATTACTGACATGATTGGTCCTGAATGCTAGGCCATGTAGGCCTACTCTGAAGGCATAAAATATGCTTAGCCAGTGCCATGAAATTGGGCCCAGTAGGCCTACTGTCTGGGGAGAGCAGACAAGCGTAGAAAGAACAGACAAGAGTGGGGATCACGATTACTACTTCAACAACTCTAAGTTGGAATGGTGACGGAGTACAGTAGTGTCTTTGGCCGTGAATTCTCAAAGTACAGTAGGCCACCAGTACCATGCCTACCTGAGCAGGCAACTGAATGCATATACAAATAAATTGGAACGCATGTTTGCAAGTGTGCGAGAACCTGAAAAGCGACAAAAACTGTGCTCAGGCAACATGCCATGTCCCAGCTCACCTACATGTAAGTTAAGAGATTACAAAATGTAATCGTACAGCAGGAGTTGAACATTTAGGTTTTGGAGGCTAGGGATATTTTTAAATACCAGTATGCATACGTATGTACCGGTATCAAGGCTTAGCTTTTACTGTTCATGAATATACCAGGATTACAGTACATGTACATGTACATGTAGGTCACATGCAGTTGGTTTACCAGACCACTAAATTGGGTTTGTGACAAGTCTTCGGGGTATCCAGTTGTCACTGTACACCCAAGGAAGTGATCTGTACTGGTTGCTTACTAATCAAACCCATTTTAATTTAGTTAATTTTGTTAATGTAGTTGGGTTGTAGTTACCAAGTGTTTGTTGCTGTAGGATATGTTCTCCAAAATAGAAATTTTTATGCAGGTATTAGAAAGAATGCCCTGTGCACAAACCTATGAGACTGGTCTGAAAAATTCCAGGTGCTTTCTGAGTAGGCCCTAAATGTAAAGTGCTACATTTCACTTTTTATGATACTTTATCACTTTCTAATGGCTATTACAAACATTTTAAGGGAAAATAAGCACACTTCGTAGATTAGATGTAACCTTTAATGTACATGTACAAGTAGGTTTCGAGAAGTTTAACATAAGTTACCTTTTACCTATTTTTTAGTACTCCTTTAAAAAATCCCCTAATAAAAAAGGAAAGAAGTCCCACAACATAATCCCCCAAAATGATTGCACTTACAGACACAAATTGTTGAAGTTCTAAAATTTGTAATAAGCTGGTAGGTGACCAGAGTCACTTATTAAAATTACACTTGTTGTCACATGGTTTTTCACGTGGACATACATGTATGATGATTCTAAAAGATGTCTGAACACAGGTTGGTGGATTTTCAAATCACATGCTATGTTCTGAAATGGCATGGTCATGATGTGAGGGTCATTTCACTCGGAGAACACATGTGTCTGAGTCCACATCAAAGCAATGCAACATTGCTAACATGCAAGGACTTATCACAGCATGCACACTTTCAAGTTAGATGCAATGAAACTGATGGTAAAACTTCTCTTGATCAAGTTTAAATGGGTTATCAGTTGTGGGCATACGTACACTACAGATACGGATGGGCAGCACATGACCAATAAACAGCTTGAATTTCATCCTTCCATTGAAGTTCACTTCCATAATAGAATGCCCGTCCTTTTAAAACATGTCTACACTGCAAATGTCATTTTCTACCCCCAGAATGTCCTGCAAACGGCAAAATTGCAGATTTCGCAAAGACTTCAGCATGACCAAGCCACCGTTTTAAATACCCCACCCAGCAAGCATCACTCAATCATGTACAAAATTCACATGATAACACTGAAAAAACTTTTAAAAGTATTGGCCATTTCAGAATATACTTCATTTTACTATCAGTAGACTACTTAAATGTTCAAAATTGCCTCACAAGTTCAAACAAAGTGAGTATCCGAGCAATTTGGCTAAACTAATGAAGTTTGTTAACTGCCATCACAGCAAAATTGCAGGTTCCAAGATACATGAGATGACCTTCAAGTACATGTAGTAGTATTATCTTACGACTGGGGGATGAGCTTTGATCGGACCAAATGACTTTGGGGTTGTTGGCAAGACTACCACCCTCAACAAAACATAAAATTTCCTGCCAAAATTTATTTTTTGGGGTCGAAATCAGAAGAATTTTAAGAAGCATAAATGATGTCATCTTTGAGGTTTTTTTGGTATGGGCCGGTAGAGTTGGGTTGAAAAGTTACCTCAAAGCATGGGAAAATTGAGTATCCACCTATTTTTTGGAATTTGGTTAAAAAAAGGAAAGATTTCGTATTTTCTCTGATTTCATTTTCGAAACTGAAATTAATAAGAGAACATGAAAACAATATCACACATCATCATCACACAAATTTCCAGGACGCTGGGCGGCTGTCGGGTGAAGACATTCATTCATAAATTTCACGATGCATATTTTTCAATTAGTGCATGTGCGAGCAAAATCTCTTTTCGCAGGGCGCCCTCTGTTCATTTTCATCAGAATTGAGTTCGTATATATACTATGGTGCATGGCAGGCCGTGCCTTGCGTGATTAAGTGAAAAAAGTTAACAATGGCTTGCGAGCAGCTCTCCGCCAAACAATACGCAACAGCAAAGTTCTTGTCATGAATTTGTTCCGCTCTATAAAATCTTTTGAGCATGTGCACATGAAACGTGAAAAGGTTTATTCAGACTTTTCTTCCCTCTGAAAGAAAGTCCTCATGAAAACTATTAAATTCCCCTGTTAACATTTACATGTACTTTGAAAAATTCTAAGAGTCTTACATGTACATGTGTTTATTAGAGCTATATCTGCAAGAAAATTAAAGGTAATATCCCAGACAAAATAAATATCAGGAAAATAAGGATTTTGAAATGACCCCCAAAACTACTACGTGTAGTTTGTACTGGAATCCTAGGCTTTACTCAAGGAACGCTGCGCTTCCCTACAGCCACATGGCCATATACGGAATTTTTGTTGATTTTTTTCAAGTGCTTCGAAATGAAAGAATTTTCATGATTGGAAATGCCTGATGTACATGTATGCCATACCCTCTACGCTTCTGAATTAATCCTTTACCATGTTTACTACGTAATCTTACCTCCTACTTTTCAAAAAATTTTGAGCTCATTTTTGGACTTTATCCATTCGTGCACATTGACGTTGACAGCTCGAATCATCATGGGGTCAAGTTTGTGACCCTCAAACTGTAACCTTACATTATACAAATAGAGCACCAGGAGTTGAGATGCGACGGCTAATTTCTGTTTACCCAGGCATGGGCTGGCAGTCATGACAGTGAGCAGTTCAGGCCTGGGTAAACAGGAACCAGCCGTCACATCTCAACTCCTTGTACTCTATTTGAGTAATGTAAGGGTACATTCACGCGGTTACTCCTGTTAACACAAGTAGCATGCGTGAGCATATTATCACTCGGGTGCAGAGTATTAGCCCTCTCTAGAGAGAATATACTCTAGCTGGCCCACGGGTCATACTTCAGCCGTTCGAACGCTCAGGAATATACTCGTATTAACACGAGTAGCTCACTTGAACACACCCTAAGGTTATGATTTTGCGTATATAGATCATTCACCCCATCAATACCCTAATGTATAACTTTGGGCGATTTCCAATTTGTAGAAGTCGTTTTCAAACGCGAAAGTGCGCAGATCGACGCTAAAAGCGTCGTATTGGGATCCCTCTATAGGGCCTAGGATACGGAGGGAGTCCAGTAGACTGGCCCCCACTCTGAGGATAGTTCTGTGGGTAAGTACATGTACATGTAGCGTCAACAAAGTGTCGAAAACAAACAACCACAATGTTGAAAATACCATGAACAATGCCCTCTACCATGTCTACTGATTAAACGTGGTTTTATTATATTTTAAAGACTAACACCTGCCAGTGAGTGCTACTGTGTTAAAAAGCACCAAATTTGCTTACAGAATCTTGCAGGAAAACAAAATTTTTTCGCAATGTATGGGGGCCACCATCTTTCTTTCCTCTGCCATGTTTGCCGTCGACGCAAAAACAAGATGGCGGCTGGTCGGGCTGCCACTGCGCTGCATAAGCAGGCCTGACTTTGTCACTCAAATACCATTTCAAATAGATATGATACATTGAATTTGATATGTAATATTATGAAAAATTTGCATAAATATGCTTGAATAACTTGCTGATGCTTTGTTGACGCTTGTTAACATGGTCAATGTTGACTCTATATAGCACCACCCCAAGTTTTCATTAAAATTTCAAGGTTCAGTCCCTTTGCTTTGCACATACATGTACATGTATGTTCATGATGTTGCATGGAAACTACATGTACATGGATGACATACATGTAATGCATTTTATGCACAACACTATGGGAGAAGTGTACCTACAAAACGTTAATCTGTTTCCATTTTATTTCATACTCCAATTCAAGCCACCCCCTTCTGACAAAGTGTTGCATTATTGATTTGGGATGAAGATATTCACAAAGTTCGAAGTTTAAAGCTTGGCAGAGAAGGAAAATTTGGAGAATTCCTTCCTACAACACCACTTTTTGTCAAGGACTGTGCTTTGACTAATTCGTGAATATTAATGTTCTAGTATTGTCCAATCAACGTGACGACTTGCAGCTCATTCATCCCACTTTGACCAGTCACATTCATTTTCAGCCTGTATATAGAGTGACTAGTGCCCTTAAAAAAGGCAATTACGCTAAGGGTGATTTGTTCTTACAAATATTTGAAAACGTATTTTAAAATACACAGCAGGATCCGTCACACTCCAGTACCTCCAACCAGCATATAAGCCCCACTCCCTGTCGCATATCTGTGAGTTGATGAGCAGATACATAAAAATATTTAGTAGAAAACTGTAACTTGATTTTTGACTGGTTCACCATGTTCACTTCCCCGATAGGGTTGTGCATAAAATGCATCGCTTGTTTGTCATCCACACCTGTACCCATGCATTGCGAACGTCGAAGTTTATTGTCTCACCAGAGGTCAGAGCGATATTTTCTGTTTTCACATCACGTCCACGCAGATACAGAGGTCGCAGTTCTCATCAAACAGTCAAAGATTCAAAAGCCTACGATCAGTAATGTAGGCTTACCTTCTGGAGAAGTTGAGTTGGTGTGATGTTTCCTAAATGGCCATGGGATTCCTTTACCAAGTGGGCCTTACTCTCTTCAGAAGGCGAAATAGTCGCAGAGAAAGCATGCGCCTAAAGGTGAAAGTGCGCAAATTTAGAGCCAGTTTCGATGTTGCTATAAGGAAGATCACCTTGTAATACATGGATTATATATTCAGTGGCGAGGGCTATGTGGATCCAGTACTGCTGTCGTTGGTTTACGGCACCAAACTTCGCTTAATGGATCGGGCGAACCAGTGTTAAGATCACTGACGAAATCTGCAGCTGTGCTCGTACCGCGTGTAAAGTGGGTACGGTGCATGCACGCGTGGCACCTGTGGCATGTGTATGTGTGG
Organism: Acanthaster planci; assembly: GCF_054643075.1. NCBI lineage: Eukaryota > Metazoa > Echinodermata > Asteroidea > Valvatida > Acanthasteridae > Acanthaster > Acanthaster planci. The sequence continues at coordinate 8,048,015 of NC_141793.1, forward strand.
AGTGTCAACTAGAATGCACATGTAGCCGCGACATTTGTGCGCAGCACAGCTCTCATTTAAAATTTTTTTCCGAAAGAGACCACCAAAATGCGGAGTTGGTGTGAACGGCCTCATGGAAGCCTTGATTTTACTTGTTTTATGCAGACAGTTGACACAACTTCCATGACTTAATGACAGTTCGCAGAGTAAGTTACCAGGTTAGGCCATGGAGGTAGTGATTCTACCTCCATGGTTAGGCCTACATACTTATTACTAGTACTGGCCCATGATCAGATGATGGATCCTAATTAGTAATTCCTCCATGCTAGGCCTAAGGGCCTTGGCCTACTTTTGGAAATCCACTCGATCGTCAGTCACTTCGCCCCATTCCCACTTCGCCTCATTCCCACTTCCCCATCCCCTCTTCGCCCCATTTCCACTTTGCCCCATTTCCACTTTGCCCCACCGATTATCATTCATTCTGTTCTTTAGTAACAGAAGCAAAGGTACGGAGCCCCTAAAGTGACATGAGTTAAAAACTCAGAATACAAAAATAATTTTAGTTTGTATTTCCATTTCGTGCGCTTGAAATCTTTTCGTGTGCGCGCAGTCATTTCGTGCGCTCGAAGTAATTGTTTTCGTGTGCTTGAAATAATTCTGTGCGTTTGAAATAAATCATTTCTAGAATTCATTGATGGAATGTGGGGAGGTCTGGCAGCTTGTGTGCTAGGGCTAGGTTGGGGCAGAAAAATCTTAGCTAAATTCATCGCAAAACAGGGTAACAAGCTACCTCTTGTTTAACAAACAAGGGGGACTAAATTCAAACAAAAATAAACAAAATAAATTATTTCGAGCACACGAAATGGTTTAATTTGAGTGCACAGAATGATTTCGAGCACACAAAAAAATTATTTCGAGGGCACGAAATTGTTTGGAGCACACAAAATAATTTATTACTAGTGCACGAAATGATTCGTGCGCATGAAATACAAACTAAAATTATTTTTTATTCTGAGCAGGTGACACTAATTTTGTGAATGCCGTAGAGTTTTCTATTTAGGCCTACATGTATAACTCCATGCCATTTGTGGAACTCCTCTTTCAACCATTTTGTGAAGACTCTTGTGCTTGTAAACACACTCGAGCATGTATGGGACAAAGCCGAAATGGGGCGAAGTGGGGACGGGGCAACGTTGAACTGGGGCGAAGTGACCGTAAAGCGATCGTCACGGTGGACATGGTGTGGAGGGCTTAGACAGGATGTACATGTGTACATGTATCAATACTTTTACAGACCGGGAGCTAGCGCTGCTAGGTTTCAGTTACACTGTTGCACGCAAAAGGTTTGGTTATGGCTATCTCTATCATGTCTATCAGTAGTGGTAGTTGTACTAGTACTGTAAGAAAACCTGTTTCTTGAATTCAACATTCCCGGCATTCAAGGGTGAGGGACCCCCAAACCCACTAAAAACATCTTGAGTGTGTGAGCTGAGTGAGAGCGTATGGTTAACCTGTACGGACTAACCATCTTGAGACCCCTGATGCAGCAGGTGGAGATCAGCCGGTAAATATCAGTTCTGGTTTGATCGGGTCGAAATTGGCAGAATCAGAGCCAATCCATTGTAACTATACTGGTCCCGATTTTCTTGCAACGCTCAGCCTGGAAATTGTCCTAAGATTAATCTCAGTGGGATAACCATGGCCGTACCCCTTAGGTTTGAGGTTTTCCTCTCGCTCTAGTAGCCAGGGGCTTTGTGAGCTTGTTCAGTGATAAAAAAAATACATGTATGCTAGTAGGCCTAACTCAGGAAAAGAATAAACCTTTTCGACTTTCACAAATTCCACAATGTCATGTGCTTGACATGGGACAAATTGTGAAAAAGACAAAAACATGTAGGAAGGCCTATATTCAAGAAAATGAGCCTTTCTAACTAAGTCCTTACCTTTGCTTGCTTCAGTCATTTTCACTTGTGGACAGTGAGGGTTTTTCTATATTGACAGCAGTATATTGTGATCCTGCTGCTTGTTTATTATGTTTTTTGCAGATTCTTTCTTAGAAGTCACAGTTTGCAGAAGTTTAGCGCGAACCTTTTGAATCGCGAATTTATCTGAAAGAGATTGAGGGAAGTGATGTATGTACATGTAGATGGGGAGGACAACACACACTTCAGACACACCGTAAATTCTCCTCTTAGCCAGAAATTACAGTCATGTGTCTAAGGTTGATAGTCCCCATATTTACGAGGTTGTACCTAGAAGACGTAAGGGGCAGGCCTGTGTAGTATCAACCTTGCCTTACGTAATAGGCCTTTAATATACATGTGCATTGGTCAACAAGAAGAAATTGTGATTATTTAAGTAACAAACCTGCAAGATTATATGCTCTTTGTCAGACTGCACAGTTCATAGCCACTTTAAACTTATATTTTTATAGTGACCCATTGGACATGAGTGCTTAAAAAGATGTACATACCTGTTGCAAAAACATGACTAAATAGCTTATCTAGAAACTGATTCTGTGAATCTCCTTCCATGTAAACGGTCATCTCAACTGGCTTCTTTCCTGGAAACTGATTTCCGGGAATCTCCCTCCAGTGAGGGGTCTTCTCAAAATTTCAGTGAGTACAATATACATGTAGATCTGGTAAAATGGCATTCTGCCCCTGACCCTTTCTCATCTTCAAGATGTTTTTCAAAGTTATCAGCAAATATTAGGTATAGAAGCTTGTCTTAATATGGCATTTATCTCTCTGATAGGACCATTAAAGTCGAAAAGTTTCTCAAGCTTATTAATTACCCCTTTTTGTCACTCTAAGGGTCAAAAGACCCCTTATAAATTGAAAATTCCAGGAATGAGCCTTTCCTGAGCATCATTTCTGTTTTCATTACTTATGTTAATGCCAACCAAGTTTCCATGCATGCAAAAGTGTAAATGGGGACATGGGACCCCTTTTTGTCACATATATGTAAAGGTCAAAACATCCCTTCTTTTTCTAAGATGCCAGGAATGAGCCTTTCTTGAGCAATATTTTTGTTCCAGATACATCAGATGAGACAAAAAAAGCAAAGTAATTTGTTTGTGTGCAGAAGTGTAATTGAATCCTTAAAAAGGGCTCTTCTTAAATAGTAATGCCAGACAATTTCTTTTCTTGAGCTACATGTACTTGTATAATTTTTTAGTCACTGATGATTACTGGTTATATAGGGCCAAGTTTCAGACTTGTGTAGAAAACATGAATTTTGAGGGGATCGGGGGGTCCCACCCCTTAATGCTAGGAATGCTGAATTCAAGAAATGGGTTTTCTTCAGTACCATTCTACTACTTGAAGATACCCATCATCAAACCATTCGTATGCAAAAGTGTTATTGAAACTGAGCTCATTCCCCAACTATTATACATGTATGTTAGTCCGAGTAACTTGGACTCTACAAATCGCCTGGTTTAACATTTGGACATGATTGAGTGATTTTTTTAAAAGTGTGTGTAGGCCTAGCCTTTGGTCAATATTGCGGGAAACATGTGTAAACAACACTAATTTTCAATTAAAATGTTAACAGCCATCAGAAAGTGACGGCAAGGGGAAAAGTTCCATATGCGAACGAATAATTATTCACTTAACAGTGACCTACAAGTACATGTATTTACATGTATGGTGTGCTATTTACGGCGCACATTTCTGCCTATCTCTTCTTTTGTCACGTTGCATCGTCCTGCATTGCATCGTATGTCGTGTGTCGTGTCACGTACTACTGTACGTTGCCTGAAGCATGAAGCAACACAATGCATGATGCTATGTGTCATGTGCTGTTGCCCTTTGCCTCATGGTGTTTAAAGAGGGTTTAATCACTGTTTTCTTTCATTTCCGTCCTGCGTGCTTGCAAAATACATGCCCTGAGCCGCAGGCATTGATTTTTCTTGTTTTTATTTCATCCATTCATCAATTTCAATTGGTTTCTGTCATATTTTATTTTTAAAAAATGAAAAAAGAGCAAATAGAAAATCCGTGTACATGTATGTAGAAACTACATGAACTCTCTCATAATAAGTGTGAGCCCAGAATTTGTCACTCTTTAATAACCCATCGGATCCTTGTTCCAATTTCCGTCCAATTTCTGTTGATGAAGTTCCCATTTGTGGTAGATTTGTAACCTTAAGATATTTCTCTGTGGTCCATCTTCAGTCTTCCTTCAGTTCAGTCTTCCTCATTAACTTCATCAGCACCACACTTTCAATGATATTAGTCTGTGTTTCTGAATAAAACACTGTAGACCGTATTATCATTGTGACGGTGTCTTTTCTTCAACTCTGTTTGGCCACACATATAATTTCTCATCAGATCCCCATGTTACATTACCAAGCATGTAATAATGATTGATGTATTATAGCTTAGAATGGACTTACGAATTATTATTAGAAAGATCAGAATTAGAGCAGGAAAAGCTAAAACACGGTCGTGGCTGACATTAATGTTATTTATTTCCTGAAGACAATGCCGATAGTTGTTTGCAACATTCTGTTTAATTACATTTGATTTAAAAAGAAAAAATAATAAGAAAAAAACCCTTTTCTTCAACAACTCACTCTTAATGAAAACACAAGGTTACAAAGAATACATAAACAAAAACAACAGAATCAAAGCCTGCTACCTACATGTTCATGTATAGCATGTATATGTACATGTTCTGTGCACAGGGGACGAAATGAAAGAAAACAGTAAAGGGCAAGGCACCCTCTATAGACACCATGAAGCAAAGGGTGACAGCACACAGAGCGTCCCGTCATGCCTTGTGTCATGTGTTTTGTCATGCTTCAGATGACGCAATACGCAACGCACGGCATAACATACATGTACAACACGACAGTGCGATGCGACCGGCGTTGGAAGGAGCAATGTTTAGGCTGAAAAAATTGCAACAAGGAGAGGATGTAAGACATTTGTGTTTACAAACATAATGGCAAGAAGGCAATGGTGCGATGTGACAGCACAATGCAAGGAAGCCGTCGTGCCGTCGCTTTGTGGAGTTGCATCACCTCGGAAGAGGCTACAGAGAGACAGAAATGTGTGTCATAAATAGTACGCCATACCTATTAGCTGTCAGCAAAAACATTTCCAGAAAAGGGAAAAACCAAGTCGTTTACTTAGAAAACACATAGCCTAGGCCTAGAATTTTTCACACCAATATCATACATGTAGCATAGGGTTTGTGCACAGGGTGTCAAGCGGCGTTTGTTTAGGGAACTCTTTCCATAACTTGCCCTAAAAATATAACTATTAAATTCCGAAGTATTTAACGGCAAGCACTTAGAAAATACGTACAGTGTAATTGTTGTAAAGAATCTTGGGAAAATTCATAAAAATGTAAAATTTCAGTGCAGTGACACCATACATGTACACATGTAATTCAGGCCTTGGGATGAATGACGGCCACTACGGCCAGTGCCATCATTGCCCTTCTCACTGGCCGAGGTGCCCCACAAAATGTCTCCGTCCTCACAGCCACTTTTGCCTTGCCCTATATTTGCCTTGGCCGTTATGCCCTTTTCACATAAACATCCATAAGCCTAAAAAAACAGGATCGAGTCCAAGCATGTACTGAATGTACATCGTATACGTCCGCACAAAGCATGCATTGTACAGGTACATGCATGTACCATACATTTCTCTACATACATGTACATGTAGAAGCACGGGTTCTGAATGTGCCAATACTTCAAGCAGCAACACCCCTGCTGCAAAAATACCGGTAAATGCCTCTATCGTGTCTATTCGTACACTCAGCACGAGTACATGCAGCAGATTTCACATGCAGTCGCCTGACTTTATCTTTCTCGGTGTGTACATGTATGTGTGATACACAATTCACATTTGATTTACATTGAGGTCCGTGTCCGAGGCGACGTGTGCGCGGTGTACACGTACATGTATGTTCTGATTGTCAAAAGTTTTTGATGAATGCATATTGGCATTTAGCCTCTGTGCCCCTATTAAAGATTTTATCTGGCCTGGTGCTCTCCCAACTGGCCGTGATGCCCTCTATAATTTTGCTTCATTTAAGGCCAAAGTGGCCTTGCCCTAAAAATTACCAAATTCAAGGCCTTGTAATTGCCATTATTTTTTTTTATTTCAGAGGATTGAATCAACATGTCGCTCGTGTTTTCATTGGTGATTCTTCTGAGTACTTTTCTCCTCACACAAGCTCTGCGAGTTGCCACAAGTACCATCCTTCCAAGGTCCATTTATCAGTTTGTAGCAGAGTTTCTGTGTACATTCCAACTCACAAGCTGTGTATATGAAAACGGCATTGTGTTGGGCACCCATGGTACTTGGGTCTATGCCTTTGGGATATTCTGCCTTGGATTGGGATACAGTCTTACTTTTGACGCTTTCGGCAACCCTGCTGCCATTTTTGAGCAGATTCTGAAAAGGAAAATCAGTGTTCTCAATGGTGCTCTGAAGATGGCTGCAGAGGTGGTTGGAGGGTTGCTTGCCTTCCGATATATGCTCTTTGTTTGGCATACCTTTGCACCCAGTTCAGTACACATTAACCATGCCAAGATGGTCAGAGTATCATGTGTATCAGCTCTACAAGTGAATTTATTGACAGGAGCTCTGGTAGAGGCCATAGCGATGTTTGTGTCCCGCAGTGTTGCTGGCATTGGGCTGGGAGGGCCAAAGTATTACAAAATGGTGAATGCTTTCACAACTGCCGTTGTGGTTGTGTCAGGTAAGATATGCATTTGAGGTTTTGAGTAAATTTAATATAAATATGACTTTGAATTGTAATAAAACTACTTAGATTAGGTTTTGCATCTTGTGTTACCACTCTGCAAACTTCAAATCATGAAAAAGACCACAGCAAAGCTAAGAACGCTACCTACAATTTCGTGCTTCAGTGCTCCAAAGCGCTGGCAGGCACACCCCATTTTTAATTTTTGATTATGGATTACTACGTTTACCAGTAATTGTTTGGTGAATGGATTAAAAAGATACAAGCTGGGAAAGGTGTTGAAATGTCAACAACAAAAAGGCAGTGGAAATCTGGTGGCTCTCTCTCTCTCGTGGAGTGTTTCTCTGATGATAACATGATACTCTGGGGAGGTCTTTCAGCTCTACATGTAGATGATCACACAACACCTACTCTGGGGAGGTCTTTCAGCTCTACATGTAGATGATCACACAACACCTCCCATGTGATCCGACTTACATGTACATGTAGATTGGCCCAGCTTGCTATCAGAAAAAAGACATCTTCAGAAATGCTACTAAAGCAACCAAGGCTGCAAGCAATAGGGAGGCTAAAAAGTGGCATGGCAAAGTACTTTTAATGGTCATATACATCATGTACATACATGTACATGTATATTATGCACCTGTCAATTGTAATCCCGGCCCTGGGGGACCCGGGACTGTCAAAAATGTAGCGGGGACGTACCTGGGGATGTCCAAAAAAAAGGTGCCCCGCCGGCCGGGACGATAGCAGGGACTTGGCCGGGGTTGTACAATGGCTGCCCCACTGACCCGGGACGATAGCATGGACTTGGCCATGGTTGTACAATTTGTTACACCGTCTATCGGTAAAATTTTATAGCATTGAGCTTCGATTTAAAATACAAAGTGTTTCCCCTACCCTGACAGAGGAAAACCTGACAAAGATGACGCTTCATTTTTGGATCAGTGCGTACAAAATACAGACCTTGCTTTTTTACAAACATTGCCCCCACTTTCTATGGACTGATAAATGATTACAACGTGGTAATTTAATCTTTCGACCAAGTAGCACTGGTCACGTGTCTTTTGTCGATACATTTCAAATCATTGGTTGTCTTGGTCAATCTTCAATAAACGAATGAAATGTTGTGATAATTGATAATTATTTCATGGGCTGGCATTGGCCACGGCCACATGTACATGACGAGCGTTTCAATTGGTCAATTGAAAAATGTGCGTAACAAATTTTGCTATTGGATGAATTTCCATAATTATTTCTGAGACGTCCGCAAAGAAAGAATATAGCGATTTGGGTCATCGGCCCCCTGATTTCGGTGCTTCAGATTTGTGGACGAATGTTTTGCCAAAGTTTGGTAAAATTATAGCAGCTACCCCGTGCTTTATTTCAGTGGCATTTTACGTGCACTTATGGCGACCGACTCTGTGTCACTTTTAGAAATTAATGAAAGTTATTAGTTATTTATTTGTAGTTGCATGGTTGTTGCGTCACAACCCAGCATGCTGGGGCAGTGATGGTGCGGGGATTGGTCATAACGGCCGACACGCCAGGCCCAGGATTGCGCGGGGGTTACCACAATGATGCCCGGCATGCTAGGGCCAGGGATCAGCCGGGGAATACAAAAAAGGGTGCCCCGCCTTGGCCGGGCAACTTACGGGGACTTGGGCGGGACTATCACGCTGGCCCTGTTTTATCTTCCCCACTAGTCCTGGGGCCGGGATTACAGTTGACAGGTACATTACTTTATGAAAATTGTAAAAGATACCAGTGTATGTACAAAGCTGAATTTTTATTTTACCGTATTTGGTACATGTATACACTGAATCAAGGTACTCTACTAGTAATTCTAAAAATTTTTCCGAGTAATTTTGATTTATGTAACAGGTTTTGCCCTTACCCAACGTATATATTGATAAACACTGTATGCTCAGTGCTTGTCCGAGAGCTTACGAAAAATTTCACAAGCTTACATGTACTCGGGTGGGACTCGAACCCCAACGCAAAAATACAGTACATGTACATGTACTTGATTCACTGACTGATGAGTGTACTGGCTAATACACAACCTGTGCCTTTGTGATGCAAATAATGAGCATTGTGTAAGGTAGCATTTGAGTGAAACACATAAATGAACATTGCACTCATTTTTGTAAACTTGACATTGATACATGTGCATGTATGACCATTCTTAACAAATGAAATACAGGAATATATCTTTGCAACAAACAATTTGAATTTCTTCTTTCTTTGATTTGCCTTGCCCTTCTGGTTGGTATGTACATGCACATACTTATGGATGTAAAACCTTCCCAAAATAGTCTGTCTTTATAAAAACCTCAATTATTTCATATGAGCTCGCTTAATTCTCTTTCAAAGAGAGGCAGATTGAAATGCTTCTACATTTAAGGTAGTGAATGTAGGTGACACCATTGGTAAAATCCAAATAATTCTCGAATATCTTACTTGAAAGAAAGTAAAAAACAGCCTCGGCCAATCTGTAAAGTATTTCTGCCCAGGATGCTGTAGTTTTCGAGAAAACATAATTTTTGTTCTCTTTTTTGGCGATGGTTGGCCAACCACTGTCAAACAGTTCATTTCGTTTTACATACCACATGCACTGATTTTTATGTGTGTTGTGTGTAGATGTGGGAGTCTGCATGAATGGGTAATACTAAAAGCACCTACATGTAAAAACATTTGGTTGATATTCACCAAACGCATCGTAAACTGAAATTAGAGGAAAGTGAGAGTGAGGTACATGTATTAAGTAGAAAATAAATTGGATTAGGTTGAAGTCATATTTTATATAAGTTTTCTTCACGCAAAAATGTTGCAAATTCAAAATCACCCCAAAGCATAATGGTATGGTCCAAACATGGTGGCCCTTTTTAAGCTGCATATCAAGAGGATTTTCATCAACAAAAAGTGATTTTCACACTTTAAACCTCCCTTGTTTCAAGATATAATTCTCTCTTACCCATAATCATTTAGTCAACTAAGAATGGTTTGTAGACTTTCATTGATGTGTAAACTGACATGAAAGTGTATCATTAAGCATAATCAGGCACACACTTGACTTGTGTCAGTGTCATGGACGCGAGTCGACTGCATACCTCATTCCAGAATGAAGTTTTTTCCATGAATCTGCAATGCTACATTGCCAAGAAGGTGCGTGCCTCCAAGGTACGTGCCTCCAAGGTACACGTAAACTCATCAATTACTGAGTCCTGGCTGTTGAACTGCTCTTTTTTTGAAGGAAAAGAGAACCTGTCCTTGCAATTGCCCTCAAGAAACTCATTTATTTTGAAAAATAACTTATCCTGATCGTAAAGCTTGGAAGGATACAATGAACGTACACTGTACATATACATTTAGGTACCGGTACCCCGTACAGAACATGACAAATCCTCTTCTAAAATGTATTTTGTGACAGAAACTTAACTTTTCTGTAAAACTGTCAAAAATGGGAGTACATGTACAGGTACACTGTCCATGTTCAGGTACTGGTCTGTTTATACGTGGTTGCATGTATCAGATGTACATGTACATGTAGTAGCCTGCATTACCAGCTTGGAACTCCACAAAATGCTGTGAATGTAATACCGGTATTTTGTACATGTACATTGTACATATTGTATGTCATGAGTTTTACAGTGCTGTAAACTTCATACATGTTGGCTCATGAGCAAAGTATAATGCTCTACAGTGTTGAGACACCCTGCCATTTGATGTGTTGTGTCATGTTTGTTGTAAAATGCGTTTTAAGTCGGATATTACTGGTACAGTATATACATACATGTACTGTATGTTTGGTAATGTTCTTACCTACAAACGCAATTCATATACCATGTATAATGTAGTTCAAGTAATGCTGTCTGAAATGGTTTCTAATGTACATGATACATCCGTAATTACATAACTACTGATCAGTGGGGACAGAGGGAATTTGAACGAAAAAGAGGCTCATTTTTTTAACACATTTTATAGCTACATATATATACTCCATCCCTTCCTGTGCCCTTTGTTGGAAAGGCAGCTGTAGCATTTCATGCTAAAATGTAAGTTTGGACGGCAAGTTGCACATGTACTGGTTCATACTTGTACAATTTCATTTCCTTTCATGTTAGGTTAATAGTGCATTGAAGAATGGCATTTTGACAAATTAGTGTGACCCTTTGCAGTGTTACATTTGGATTGAAATATTTTTTTGTGTGTTGTTGACATATATATTGTGTCTTTGATCACAATTTAGGTCTTGAATGGACTGGAATGATGTTCAACCCTGCTCTGGCCACTGCCCTGACTTACAATTGCAAGGGTCATCAGCTGTATGAGCACATCATAGTGTACTGGATGGGCCCATTCATTGGCACAATACTAAGCATTTTAGTCTTCTATTACATCATGGAGGAATACGAACAAGGGCAGAAATCAGTACCTGCACATGTCCAAGACAAGAATGGCTTAACTACGAAGGAAAAAACAAATTGACATATTTTCTACATGTTCAGTGTTCATGTACGTGTACATTGCAATTACAGTAGTCGCACCTCAGTGTACATGCTCTCACTAAATTGAAATGCATGCATACTCAACCCGTTTGGCATTTTGAAAAGTATTGTCATTTTTGGAAAATGAAATCAATTACTTCATTGCCACCTTTGAAGATGTACATGTATGGTATGTGATTGACCATGGTAAAGAAATGTGTGAGCTGACCATGCACATACATGTAGACTGTGCCAGTTGGGTAGACGTACATGTATGTGCAACAAATGAGGTCAGTTCAGCACAGTTATTTTGAAATATTTTAATCCTATATTTGAAAAAGTTACAAAAAATTGTCCACCTTGTTTATGTGGGTATGCATTTATTAAACTGGTCCATTAAATTGTCATGAATGTACATGCATTCAGGTATGTTTTCTTTTCATTTTTTTTAAATACTTGTAATTAAATTACAAAATGGTGCTTAGCTTTTAGTCTAAAGTGTTAATTAAAACCTGATCTTCAGTGGCCTTACAGACATGCTGAAACTATCTTCTCTCATGTTAGCCTGTCAAAGAAGATAGTACTTGAAATATGTATACTTATTATTTTAGTTTATTTTAAAGAGTATTGAAACTTTATCACTTGTTGAATTTCTGGAATTCGTGCTTTAAGCATAATTTAAAACTATCATTATATATAAAATAATATAATTTGTAATATTCCTGTAGCATTTACATGTACACGTCTACCTATTAGAAGCATTGCATATACTTAAAATCTGCAATATCACAAAACCCTTTGCCCAAAGGAAAGGGCGGAGCTAAATATGCCAATGACCTCTGGGACTGGAAACTATAATTGAACTGAAATTTCTCCAAGTTATTATTACAGTGATGAGTCCTCATTGGATAGTTTTGTAAAAACTGTACTCGCCAACCCGCATATGATAGTAGAATAAGTTACAATACGGGCCATTCACAATAGTGCGCCTCCTAGAGTTTGCAACATGCTGACCAATTACAATACGTGAAATCTGTCGACGTAGTGCGTATTCGGAAAGGATCAACAGATTTCGCACATTGTGATTGGTCAACACGTTGCAAAGTCTTGGGGAGGCACTGCTGTGAATCCCCGGTATTTACAATATTCTAATAAGCACTTATCTAGTATTTTATTTAACTGCTTCATTTTATTGAAAAGTGTCAAAAGTCTCAATTTTGTGTTATTTTCAGCTGTTAAAATCAGTTCAACTTGAAAACTCAGGATTTGATAAGTGCCTTAATTTATATGGCACAGTTACCTATGCTATAAGATTTGAATCATTACAGCTTTTTTAAAGTGGTATTTTGAAACATTCACGTACATAAACAAGGTGCCTTCCTGTAAATATTACAGCATTAAAAGCAAGTAAAGACGGAAAATATCTTGAAAAACTGGAGTTGTGAAAGACAGCAAAAATTGACATAATACCGGTGTATTGAGCAGAATGTGGAAAATACATATCTAAATTATATTTTGATATATAGAATCAGAATATATTGGTATTGGTATATTGGTATTAATTACCAATTTGTTGAATTTTTTCCTTACAACAGTGGTTTTAGTTCTCAGTAAGGATGTGTTGAGTTATTAAGCTATTAGTGTCCGACAGAACTAGCCTAATTTGTACCTTAATTTTGTGAAGTGTCTTGGCAAAATTACATGGGAACTTGGCACAGAATGCAAAATCAAAGGTTTTTGTTTAATTTTTCAGATGAACACATTTTAAAGAAATAATTACGAAATCATGGAATAATGTTTTAAGGATGGAACAATTACTGGTATCAGTAAGAATGCAAGTTCTCAAAACATTAATATTCCTGTCCTCTGTTTCTTCTGTTTTACTTGACAAGAAATGCAAACTTTGAAAAGAAGTAACTTCCAGTGGAATTTTTGAAGATAATTAGTATTGTATAGACATTTTTATTCTCCTACCTTAAAAGCCACAAATGTTTATAGGGCTTTTCCCACTAGAACACTCACCCTGGGGATGGCCCTGGGCCACCCTGAGGTGATGCACACTATTCAACCTAGATTTGATTCATGTTTGTTTCTATCAAAACCACATTTACCTCACCCGGGGGTGAAGTTGCCCATCATTTCACTCTTGTCAAGTGGGGTGATGCTTGTAACGCAGTGCACGAGTAGCTTGTCGGCGAAGCGGAAGTGCACGCGAAGATTTTCCAATAATGCCATAGCTAAAAAATGGCACCTACCAGTGGCTTGATGCGACCAATGATACTTGTAAAGCAATTTGTTTATTTCTCTTCCATTTGTTCATAAGCAGACGTAGCGGCAGGGATAATGTGCATGTGTTGTGGTCCATATGCAAATTGATGAGAATAGCACACGCTTTTGGTGAGCTTTGTGCCATTGCTTGGCCCGAGGCAAACGAACCCTGGACCCGTTTCACACTCCCCTTCTCATCCATGGGAAAGCGTCTCACCTTGGGAATAAAAATTCAATCCTGGTCCCAAGCGGGGTTGAACTCGCCCCGGGAAAAGAACAATCTTTGGGGTGGGGTGTTTCACGTGGGAAATGAGGCTTATTTTCCCTCCCACTTTGGGAGGGAAAATAAGCCTCATTATAGCCTCAATAAGTACAATGAAAGCAATTGCCGGTAAAAGACTGGTAAAATGAAAAGGGAGCAAAATGTAAAAGTTTAAAAAATAGCCATGTTTAACCTCAAAGGTATACGTTTTAGTGTTCGGCAGGGAGTAGCAATTTGTGATCACAGAATGTCTTGTCCCATAGTACCACATCTTGCACCCTAATGGATCCAAGTTTTAAAATTCAAGTTAGTGAAAGATTGAGACAGTGAGGCCCCAATTCCAAAGATGAAAAAAAGGGTTTTTGATGCTTTTGTAAAGTTGCCTCCATTTTGATGAAAGCCTGTTTCCCCAGAGTTTTTCAGCTTTTTGAAACAAGAAAAATGTACGTGTTCACATATATACATAATTTGTCTTCAGGTATTGGGTACCCATTTTAGATTTGTGCCAAACCAAGCTAAACTATATGTACATACAGTGTAGTTTCATCTACAAATTGCAAACTGCATGAGGAGGTTGTAATGCAGGAAGGATGCATGTATGACAGTGTCAGAAAAATGTCATTTCAATAATTAGACTTTCTTCATCAAATCTGTCAAGTATAAAAGGACACTATAGTGTATGACTTGACTTTTCAGTTACATCAAAATTTTTATCATTTCTTTTATGCTTTTAGTTTCAATAGTTATATAATTAGGTGTCGGTAAAATAAGCAGCATGACCAGGGTTTTTTTTTGGGGGGGGGAATTGGATGCAACATGGATAGCATCTGTTCAACCTGTTAATTGTGGTGGCCACATAACTGGACCACCAGGCTTTATAATAAAGCAGTTGTCATTAACAGTCCATTGCTATTGTAATATAACTTCAAATCATACCAGTGATGATGTATGCCATGTACAAATCTGTAATACAGGTGTTTCACAATAGTGTGCCTCTTAAGAGTTTGCAATGTGTTGACCAATCACAGTGTGTGAAACCTGTTGACCCAATGTGCGTCTGGAAAAGGTTGACACATTTTGCGTATTGGGATTGGTCAACACATTGCAAACCCTTAGAGATGCACTATTGTGAATTACCCATTAAAGTCATGCCCAGAAATGCAGTACATATTCATAAAAAGCAATAGGCAAGGTATTTGTACACAAAATTAACCGGAGCAGCAGTCATAACCATTGTAAAAGCCTAGAGGCAGTTAGATGAAGTTAGCTAGGGTCTCAAGCACAAAGAATTTGTACTTCCATAATTCCAATTTAGGAAGAAATACAGGTTATTTCAAAGCACTGATAGTATTTTCATCTCAAGTCTACCAAACCTTTTTTTGGGGGGGGGGATTTGTGGGTGGCAGCATTAAAAGTGCCCCTTCCCTACACCACTGAATAGAATGACAATTCTGTTTGGCTTCTCTTTTGTTTTTACTCATTGTACAGTCACCATTTCAGAACAAAACAACACTAATAATACCTCCCCCAAAGAATGAATAAAAGCAAAAATTACCCAAAACTTGATTTACAATTAATTCATGGAATTTTGTAAAGCCATTTTATTGTTGCATTTTTGGTCTACTTTATCCGCAGGATATAAGGAAAATGATAATTTCCTTGGTGCTGTTCTTGATCACCCCTATTTATTCACAGCTGGAGATCGGGGGTAGGGGAACAGGCCAGGGAATATCACCAATTAGATTTCACTCAATAACAATTTCTGATGAAACTTGTCAACTCACTTCTATGGTCTTCTGCTACCACCTATCCATAATCCCATTTGTAATACATGTTGAACAGCATATGTTGTGTCTGACAATTGTACATAGATGTATATAGCAAGCTGTGATGTGTTCACTGAATTGCAAAAATGACTTCTTGTCACTGATCTGTACAGTAGCAGAAGTAGATTTATATCCCAGTGAAAGAGTTGCCTTCTAGTCTTAGTTGGGGTTTATCCCAGATCCCAACAAGGCAGTATCACACTTTTAATAAACACAAGAAAGGAAAACATGCCAAACTGCATACGCTCACTTTCTTAAAAAAAAACTTGATTAGAACAAGCTTATCCATTCACCTGCTTGCCACAGTATATGAAAGTAAGTTTACTGGTACATGTAGCTGAAAATAAACCTAGTGTGCAAAAGCTGTTTTTATAGAAAAGTGTTACATGTACATGTGATTATATAGAAATATAGCCAAACAGTTTATACAACCACATGAAGCAGTGACATGTTACTGCTCAACTTCTCCTGTAAGTAAACATACATTCACTTATTTCAAGAAATAGTAACCTGCTCTGCAAAAATGAGTCACATGTTGCTAGAGCAACTTATGAGTTAAAGGCTAATCCTCAACACGAACATTTACACAACGTCCATTTTCATCATACCAAACTGAGTGACGCATCAAAACACAGAGCTCAAATTCCTCGATCTGTATAAATACAAAGTAAAACTCAAAGTGGCTCTGGTGACGTGAGACTCATTTTGCAGTGCGGGTCACAAATACATGCCCGATTGTGTGGGTGGGCCTTTACTTCATTAACTCTAACCCCTCGGGACCATTGAAATCCTGCATAACCTTGTTGGGTTCAACATGGTTAGGGTTAAGGTTTTGGCCGCCCCCCATATGTATCAAAACATGTAGTCCCCATAACCTGGTAACAAGTTTGTATGGGTAGTCCCTTACTGCACTTCACGAGGTTTTTTTTATTATTATATAAGCAAATTACGACCAAGTTATGGGGATTTTCTGCTGTCCCCACAACATTTTTGGTCCCCACACACTTGGTGTAATGTCCCCACAACTGCAAAACAAGTTTGTGTACATGTAGGTAGGCTTTCCCTGGGTTTAGGGGACAAAATCTTTTAGGAAGTCCAGGACCAAGTTGTGAGGGAAAAACTTTGTCCCCGTGGCATTTTGGTCCCCACAAAATAAGTGAAAAGACAAGTGTATGTCCCCAGTGCTACAGGCTATGGTTAAAGTATGTGTGAATCTTTGTTGGGTAAATGTGTGTAAACCATTCTAATCATCGTTTTAAATACTTGATATATTATTCTTGACACCACTAAAGGTCAGAGTTAATGGGCATGTCCAGCGGATCAAAAAGTTAATTCATGTACATCTATCTAGAATCAGTGTCCACATACACTCAACAACTGACAAATGAATTTAGAATGCACATAGCAAATTGTAACAAAGCTGTGTACTTATAGTCACACAGCTTATGAACTCATTCACAAAATACAGTTTACATTATAGCATAGTATATATAACGGGTTTTGCCCTTAACGTATATATTAACTAAACACTGTATGCTCGGTGCTTGTCCGAGAGCTTGCGAAAAAAGTCATAAGCTTGCTCGGGTGGGACTCGAACCGGGGTCGGCTGACTAAGCTTGTGACTTTTTTCGCAAGCTCTCGGACAAGCACTGAGCATACAACATTTATTTAATATATACGTTGGGTAAGGGCAAAACCCGTTATATAAATTAACATCTCCCCAACGCAAAAATACATCTTGAAAATTATAGCATAGGCAAATATGTATTAACCAAACAATTACTGCTCAGAACAGCATAGAAATATTGATGTATCCTTTTGGGTTGAATTTCATTGTAAAAAATGAAATTCAACCCATATGGATAACCTCAACTTTCTGACAACTGATTGTACTGTTGCTGCGATGCCGTATGCACACACTCTCAAGTTTAAAATAGGGAGTCTCAATTACAAAATAAACCTAAAAGGTGTGTCTTGTTGAAAAGGGGTACACATACATTACATTTGGACTTTGTAACTGAAATATGTCAGCTCTTGTACGTGTACTTTGCAAGTCTTCAAACATTCTTAATTAGAATTTAGAATTGTTACATAAGCCCCCAAGTTTCCAGTTTCTGGTCAGGGGCTGGCTCCAAAAGGTCTGCAGCGACATGGCTTTTATTTTTTTGTGCTTGTACGTTCATACTGCCGCTACCAACACTGAAATACATTGTAAACCAGCCCCCTCACTATTTACTGTTCACAAGCATTTCCAGCTTGTAGATGTACATGTACACAGGACATAAGATCACCTTGTTTGTCTGGTTCGCAGATGTAAATGTATCATACAGAAATGATGTCATCTGAAAGAGTGCTTGAGTAAATGTTTAGGGGCCTTGTTTACTAAAACATGTTAAAATTACGCAATAGTAGGATTCCATTCGATCAAGTAAGTTTGACAGCCTCTGGACATTGTACACGTATGTAAAACTTTTTATATTGCCAATGCACAGGTCTATGGCAATGTGTGCGATGACCAGAAACTGGTGACTTTTGGGGGCCTAAACCTAGATTTGCGTGGATTTCAAGGAGAAGCTCACACGGATTAACTTAATGAAAAAAGCTCCTTTGAAAGTGGTGCATTGGCACCAGGGATCTTGAAGGTAGAGTTAGCTGTGTCTTTGATGGCTTGGGTTGGCATGAACATCAATGGGATATATGACACCTCTCCACTCTGCCAACACTGTTGGAAACATGAACATACACACAAATTAAGATACCTTCAGGCACATGAAATAAACTAAATTGCCAAGCTTATTGACATTATGGTAAATTTAAACAGCTTTGTACACTTATTGCTTCAATTCTTCTTTTTAAAAAACATTTACTACATGATTCTGTCTCATGTAAGCACAGCATACTTGTATAGAATTGTTAGTTTAAGATTTTTGTGATGAATTGTGTAGTAAAGTAAATGCACTTTGGTGATAATGTTAACGCATGTACATTTATATTCGGGAAATGCATTTGAACATCATGCTGAATGGCCATACCACTGTGAGGAGGGCTCCTTGTCTGAAGTTAGGCTTAAAGGCTATCAACTCGGGTATCTGTCCTGGCTCACCACGCACAAAGCCACTAAACACAGTATCAACAAAAAAGGTCACAGTGATATAAGGAAAACTTCATTATGCGTAGCATGCAAGTGCCATATCACAGGGCTTTCTCTTATTATTCAATTACTCCAGGTTTAGACTAGTGGGAACAAGTAAATTTTAAAAATTTACCGGGGCTAGCTACTTGACAATTCACTTACAACTGTCAAGATTATTTTCATTGACCTATTTTGTTTTAGTTAAACAAGGACTTGTTTTTCTCTTCAAATAAAATTAATCAAAAAGTTAAAAGAGTGAAGGTGGTGAAGCTTAAATGTACCTTGGAATGAGTTCCAGCACGGGTTCCAGTCTAGTGCTGAAGAGTACAATCAGGTTGTCAGTGTCTTTGTCATGTGGTTTGAATAACACAGCAAGTCTCTCACCAGTAGGATCCCATGCCATGTCTTGAATTAGACCTCCAACACTGCAAAAGATGAACAAGCCAAGTGCCAAGTCTCTTACACCAATCTCTAAACACATTTTTAGGGTAAATTATGCAGGACAAGCTGCTTATTATTCAGCACAAAAATTGTCACTTAGCAGAAATGTATTAAATCTTAACTGCATTTCAGTGCTTAATTCAGCACACAATAGTTCCCATTCAAGTAAAACTGGAGTCGGTGAAAACCATTTTGTGGCTAAGGAAGCAACTGCTCCATCCACTGTTTGCCACTGTCACAGTAAGTACAGTGTAAGTGGAAAGTTTATTCTCCTGCTGTTTCCAATGAATATAAGGTTTTACCAGATGGGTCATGTGGAAGTACAGCTTACAGTGACTTTTTCATTTTCTCCCCCTTTTTGGAATATAACTAATACTTCTGAACATAGTCAAACCCAAGGGGGGGGACATGGAATAACACTGGTGATGAAATATTTTGAATTGGTATTCTTTTCATGTTTTTCTCCCGTGTTGAATTTTGCTTTGAAAGTTAACCACTTCCTGCCAGGGACTCCGGGATCGGAGACGTATGGTTTATATGGGTGGCTGGGGTCTCCGAACTCGGACAAAGGAAACAGGGCCCTGTAACAAAAGACCGTACTCTGAACAAAAGACCAGGCTGCTGGGCATTACCGACATTTTTCACTCTCAAAAGCGGCGATAATCCAGCCTTGTTTTGAAACCGTATACCAGGTTTTGGGGCATTGTGAGCGAGCGGATTACCACCGGGGACAAAAGCGCTCCACCACCACAGCGATGAGCCACACAGCACCGCTGCATGCTAATCTGGCCCCTATTGAAAAGAGGTCAGCAGTGCACTAAGCCAGGTTCGTGAACAAAAGACAGTTATACAACACCGCACAATCTGGGCTCTGTTAACAAGGCTGCTGGCCTGGCTGAAATACTCGGGCATCAATGAAGGTCACCTGTCAACTTAGAGTAGTGCCTAAAAATTACTTGGTGTGGCTATAAACAACCGTTAAATGAAATGATGAATTTTTGAAGGATTTTGAAAACGGAAAAAATGATAGTCATGCCGGCCCAGCATCATCAACATTGAAAAATGGCCCGACATGAAGTGGTTAAGGGCACATATTTTGTATGTAATAAGCACATTTTTTGCACAATCTTACTTGATATTTTTCTTTTTGAGAGCGAGCCAATAAAAAGACAAATAAGAAAACCAACATTAATCCCCGGAAATTATTATTTAAAAATTGAAAGTTACTTGTTTATATTTTCTGCAAAATTTCATTCAGACTACCAATTAAAATTAAATGCAAATGCTACCTGGTTTCCTCTGTACGACACTGCAGCATAACCTTGGACATATCCGCACACTGGACGGCAGTTTTTGCTCCTCTGCTAACCCCAATATCTTTGAATCCAAGGGCATAGATAATAGGCTTATTCTTCGTGCAGAACAGCAGCATGTTGCTATCAGGACTCCAGCAGGCTGCTTGGCAGTGACCTAAAAGATCCAGCCACTTCTCACAGCTCCAAGTTTTGGTTTCCCAAACTCTTCCGGAAAAAAACAAACAATATAGTTGATTATAAAACCTAAGTACACCTGGTGGAACCCTTAGCAAGGTTTTTTTCTTGAAAAAGTGTGTTCCTCTCTAGTTTGGCAAAGATTAGAATAAGCAAAAAAATGCTGTGACTGAATGGAAGTACCCGGCCCACAAGGTGATTCGGGCAACAGTGTGTCTTTGTTAAAACCGAAAGTTATAAGAAAAACTGCATTTTCTGCAAAACTGATTTTTTTTACATGTACTAAAAAAAGGAACATGATATGAGTCAATGACGTGGGAAAATTCAAATTAAGATATCGAAATTAATTTGGTATCAAATTAAAGCTTCAAATTCTGTTCAACCTGGAACACAAAATGAAGCATACTTTTCAGCTTTGTCCACTGTCTCCACAAGATCTGACCTGATAATACTGTCTTGGGATCACCAAAGCACTATGAACACAGTCTTCACTGAGTAACAAAACGTCAATCCCCTGGTCGTCCTCAAAGATCATGTACATGTGCTTCTCAGCATAAAACACAGCCACTAGTGTGTAGCCTTAGTTTGAAAAGAAATATGTGTGCTTTGAGGGTTCAGTGCTCAATGTCTTTAATGACTGATCTTTCTTCACTAAAAAACCCGAACTATTTGATGCCACTTTCCTCAACAAGTGGAATGTACATGTAATTTTGGGACTCTCTTTATACTTAATACCACCTTTGCTAAAACTTTTGTTGTTGGGCATTAATTTAGAAAGGTTAATAACATAAGCCCCACAAGTGAATCATAAATATTAAGATTTCGGGGGGTAGGTGGTTACTTGATTCTGAAAAACCTATCAGTACATATATGCATAAGTTTTTATATGTTAAAAACTTTTAACGCTTGGGGGGTAATATTCCATATCAAATTTACAAAATACACTTCAAGCCCATACATCTACTGTACAAGATTTTGTAAGCAACATCACCAGCAGTTCCTAGAGAAATCAACCAACCAACCCAAGTTGACAGAAGTAGTACTAAAATACAACCTGATAGCACCAAACTGGTTAAGCATCTTTCCTGATGAGTGATGACACACCTAAACATTTTGGATGGAGTTGCAGCAAACAGCTTGGTGTTATCAGTGGACCATCTGAGTAGTGACACACCTCCTCCACCATTCCTTCTCAATGCAACACAAGTCTCTCTGGCAACATCCCAAACCTAAGCAAAACATCCATACACTTGGTCAGGCTGAGTAAAATTAATGTATTACAGTCACCACCACTATGAAAGTTAATTATTACAGTGTATATCATGCTATTTGTACACTGAATAGGGTTTCAGCTAAAGTTTTCTTGGTAACTTCAGTGACATCACTTAACTGAAAAATAATATAATTATGCCTGGCGCATACTTCACAAATTTAAGATTCAAAAATCTTCTAAGGGAATTAGCAAAAATGGAATTATAAGCTGCACAGCAACTTGTACAGTGTTTTGCAATGACAATGGCATACAGTATACAGTACATACAGTTAAAAAAAGAAAGTCAACCAGAAAAATAGTTGCATGCCTGATATACATGTATCGGCGTTCCAACTTACAGACTGAATACCTCAAACTAATCCAATGAGATATCATTCCTGCAGTGACACCACGCAATCTTAAACATGAGGCATGCACATATTTGACAAGTCACTACATCCTATTGATCTAGGAAGCATTTAAAGCACAAACAGCCTGCACATAGCGCAATCTATATTACCCAATATGCAGTCATAGAATATTAAATATATTGGTTTGCTGTTTTGAATATTAAATACAGACACGTGTACACAGACATTTGGATATTTACGTCATGTTTAGATGGACAGAAATGAGTACAAAAATAACAACCATGAGGAAGAAATTTGCCCAACTTTCTGTTGCATGGTTAAAGTAGACAAAAATGACACAAACAGAATAAACATATTCTCTTTTCTTCCAGTCTGAACTTACTGGTTCCTGAAAGAAGAAACTTGGTCAATGAAGGGTCATAAGAACTGTACCATAGCTCTTTTATGGAAAAATGGCAACCAAAGGGTACAAACAATTGTCAACAATTTCCTCAGCTGATAACTAGCAAATAAAAATACAAGTACTGACACAATAGGCATCCATGATAGACAATGATGAGGGTTCTACTGTTATTCTAACATGTCTAATGTATTTGTGGTATAAAACCACGGCTTCCTCAAGGGTACCCTAGGCACTACAGCTGGTAAGCCTGAAGAAATCTGTAGCAAGAAGGCAATGAGACATAGTTACAGTTTTAGAGGTGGGAGGAAAGTCCCAGAGGATTCTGGGTCAAACCCTTGGAATCATGTACAGACTGATAACCCAATTCACATGTGGACCAAGTCAGAAATTGAACCCAGGCCACAGATGTAACAGGCAAGGGAAGAAGCACTTCACCAACCTGACTCCCCCAACATAATACTGATTGCTGTATGCAAATTTTCACAAGAGCCATACATGCAACTTTTGACCAATGGAAGTTGCAGCTAACACATGGAAAATGTCCCCATGGGGTTCAGATGTTTGGTCAAGGCAGTTTCAAATATTCAAACACCAGATTATAAGGTTTCAAATATTCATACACCAGATTATAAGAAAAGGGACAGCACTACCTGCACCTGGGCATGTTACGACTGCAGTTAGGCCAGACTTCTAGTTGATGAACCCAGTGACAGTGACTAAGTGAATTTGTACTAACCCGCATAGCTGTATCACATGGAGATGCAGACACTAAGATCCTTCCTCTAGGATCCCAGGCTAAGCTGGTTATTGGTCCATGACCACTCTGACTCAATATCTGGGCACAACTGGCAGATGGCCTGGGCAACACAAGACATATGAAAATGAAAATCATTCTCCTCATTCTATGCAAATCAGAACAATCATAAATGCTGATGCTATGTAAACCTACAGTATAGATCTCGAACTCAACACATACCTTATGGAAAGGGATGATGGATCTATGTGCCAAATCAGGATACATGCTAGACAAGCAACAGCTAGATCGGATGCAGATAGAGGCTTCCAAGTTATGCAGGCCACACAACGTTGAACGCGATGCTTCAGTGTGGGAACTAGATCACTGAAATAATTGAAAAGGAATGGTTTCCAGTCAACTCCTAACAAAAGTTGTAGTACAATCAGTGTTCACCAGGGGTTTAAGCAGGGCAGGCCACCCCACCCTGCCAAAATTTTCAATGCCCTACGATTTTTTTCCATTGGATTTTCGCTATTCTCCACTGTCTTCACAGTTTATCTGAGTCCAAAGAACTCTACCGTACTCTGTGCAACATATTGCAGTGGTGTTTATGATCGAACCCAGATCTAGATGCAGCGTACATAACATGTGTATAAATATTAAGTACTGACGTCTTTGTACAAAATTCTGGACAGGTTCTAATCTCCCTGGTGATATTATTTTCACTTGTTTTGACAACACTGTAACGCAAGTTACAATGTTGCCATAACACTTGAGGTTTTTTTTTTCATGAAAATAAGTATGTTCCTTGGGGATTAAAAAACTATTTATCTGTAACATGTCATTAGGAAGTCCAGGTACCGTACCGCATGTTTGTACACAAAATGCACATGCATCTCACAAGTACTTTGTCACGATTAAAATTTGGGGGAAGTAAAAGGTGAGAAAAGTGACTCAAAACAGGTGGTCTCGAACCACCTCAACTGATTCTTCAAGTCCAGAGGGTGCCGGGGCCAAAGCTACATGTAAGACCGAGTCATTGTGTAGCGAAGCCCAGGCCAAGGCTTTGAAAAATCAGCCGAGGCCGAGGCCCACCTTGAAACCTCCAACGCTGGTGCACACATGCACCTGACTATGTGTAGAGACCACTATGAATGGCCAAGATGTCACTACCCACAGTAGTGACAATGTTTGGTCGTGATAACGCCCTTTATGGTGACGGGTTTGTGAAGCAAATAGAAATATCTTGGAGCCAATTCCTCAAGTCTTTTGGTCCAAGATCCAGTTCGAATCCAAGACAAACTGAGTCCAAGTCTGTCAATAAAATGCACTCAAGTCTCAAGTCTAGACTCCGTATTACCTGTTGGCTGTGAATATTCTGACAACATCATCATTCCATGCTACTGCACATTTGTTGGTATGTGGATGCCATGCTAATGCACGTATTGCTGACTCTTCCCAGCTGCATGTTTGACTGAACTGTGAAACTATTTTCTCATTTGGTAGCTGTTTAAATAAAAACAAAATATCTAGTCAATGCCAAACAGAGAAAATCGATTTTCAATATTTAAATTGTTTCATCGAGCCATCTCATTCTTAGCATCCAACAGTCATGACAACATACATGTAGGCCTACATGTTTTCCTGTATTTCCAATTTTTCTATTTCCTTGATCTGCTTTTATAAAGTACATGTAGCATCACTTAAATAGGTACATAAATGTACATGTTCAGGTGTGCATGTATTAAATATTTTATGTGCATGTGTTTCATTAACATGAACTGTGAACAGTTAACTGTCTACAACAGCATTACACATACATGTACATGTACGTGTTGGGGTACATAAATGTACATGTATTTGCAACTGACTGAAGAAATGCTTGAATATGTACTTACTACCATATGGGGATAAAAGGAGCCACGTAGTGAGCTTGACCATCTGATAGCTGCCAGGCAACCACATGCAACTGTTGACATTACCGAAGGTGCTGCAACCAATCACACAACACAATACACGCATGTCATCATTTTTAGAAATTATAAATACATGTACTTTTTAGAAATTATAAATACAATGAAATTTCCCTCAAGATTCAGTTTTGAAGCTCCTGTCAAAGTTATCTGCGTAATCTGTTGTCAGCTCGTGTGATTATGGCCACCTTAACTTTCCTTTTATATGGTTTGTTTGTCATTGAGCCAGTAAGTCGATCATATTTTCCACTTCAGACTGTAAAAAATATTTTTTGAGACAATAAATGCTTCTCAAAGGTACATAACATCACCAATAAAGAATCCATTCAGTTGACACCATAAAAAACTTCCACGGATTAAATTTTTTTCAACAAGTTGGGTATTATGTACACAAACTTCAGTGCAAAGATAACCATCTGCCATTGTTCCATTCATCTGCTTTTTCTTTTTAGCCAATTTTGCCATACAGGTAAGTTTAGCCAAAGTAATGTACATGTAGGCAGAGATGACATCAGCTCACCCCAAACGAAGAGGCTTCTCTCCCATTCCAAAGATGAGGTCAGAAGTTTGATTTTTGAACAGGACAGAATCAGTACTGTGGTATTGTGTGATTTGGATAAGTACATGCCACAGAGAAAGTATAGACTCACCTGACAAATTCCTGAAATTGTTATGTACCTAACTAAGACGCTGATTGGGTATTGGTTCCATTCATTGCTTTACAGTTAAGGGTGTGTCTCATAATAAAAGGTTGTTGAAGTTCTTGCATAGCCATTTTTGCGTTTGTTCCGTTCTTTTGGTTGCTTCTACGTTATAACATTTTGGCGACGAGGACTGAGAACCATGGCATCTGGAGGGTTTGCTGGCATACTTCAACCCTCTCCTTTTCTGCAAAACCCTGGTGAACCTCCGGTGAAATGGAAGCAGTGGATCAGATTGTTCCAAACCTACTTAACTGCAATTGGTGGTGACGAGATGATTTTAGTCCATCATGAAAGAAAGCCCTATTTCTACATGTACATTGTCTGGGTGTTGAAGGTCAGAGAATCTTTTCTACGTTACTGGGTTCTACTGACTCTCCTCCAGAAGGAACTGACCCATTTGCCCACACCCTACAGATCCTGAGCCTGTGTCTCTAGTCTGGGGAATTCAAATTGTTATGTTTATGTACAATCAGATAACTCAGTGTACCAGATTTTTTTCAAATTTAACTCCCAAAAGGCTTATTTGGAAAAGTGTGTATTTTCTAAGCCCAGCCTCAAATTTTTGGACCATACCGTTAGTGCAAAAGGTGTGCGACCAGATAACAAATTCCAAGCGATTGCCAATGCTCAAGTGCCATTTGACAAGAAATCACTAAGATCTTTCTTGGGACTTGCAGGGTATTTTGCCAAATACATCCCTTAATTTGCAAATATTGTTGAACCATTAAGATCTCTGATAAAAGCGATAGTAAATTTGTTTGGTCTGCTGTTGCCCAAGAAAGTTTTGACAAAGTGAAATCAGAATTGAGTAAAGGTCCATGTATGACCCAGAATTAGAAACGATTGTAACAACTGATGCATCCATGTACCGTTTAGGTGCTGTTCTATCACAAATGAAGAATGGAAGGGAAATTATTGTAGAATGTGCAAGCCAAAGTCTATCTGATGCAGAAAAGGAATACTCTGTAAGTGAAAAAGAAGCCTCGCATGTGTGTGGGCATGTGAAAAGTGGAATATGTACTTGTGGGGTCGTAAGTTTGTCCTCCGAACTGATCACCAAGCTTTAGTAACCTTACTTAGTAAAATACAGATGGACGTGGCATGCGTATTGCTCGCTGGTCGTGTCAGCTTATGAAGTTTGATTTTGAAGTACTTTACAAATTAGGCAGTCAAAACAAGCTTGCTGATGGGTTGTCAACATTACCAGTTAAAGCTAAAGAATGTGAGCATGACACTGAGGATGAAATAATATGTCAAGTAGTTCTTCAAGATAAGTGTAAAAGTGTGACTGTAGAAAGACTGAAACAAACAGTACAAAAGGATGAAGTACAAAACGAGTTATCAGATATGTTGAAAATGGACGGCCAAGGAAAGTTAAAAATTTTGATCCACTTGAAGTAGAGATGGTGAAACCTTATCACAAAGTTAAAGGTGAACTGTCTTTGATGGTGTGTTAATGAGATAGAATTGTTGTTCCAAAAGAACTTACAGGAGTAATTGTAAACTTGGCTCATGAATCACATCAGGGCATCACTCGTACTAAGCAACACCTGAAAGAACTGTATTGGTGGCCCAAAATGGACAAACAATTGGAAACCATTGTGAAGAATTGTGTTACTTGCCAATACAATGACAAAAGCATCAGAGATTTGTTCCACTAATCCCAGTGCAATATCCAGCAAGGCCATGGAATAAAGTTGCAATAGATATTGTTGGACCTTTTAATTGAGCTACATAAGATTGTAAATACGCCATTACTTTGATCGATTATTATAGTAAGTGGCCAGAAGTTGGATTTGCTTCATCGGTAACCACTGGCACAGTGATAGCATTTTTTAAAACATTTTTTAGCTGAGAAAGGTATCCCGATGAACTCGTCTCTGATAATGGAGTGCAATGCCCAAGAGTTCAAAGATTTTTTGAATTTGAGAGGCATTAAGCATACCTTTTCATCTTTGTACACGTACATGTGTATTATCCGCAAAGTAACGGTGCAATTGAACGTTTCAATGCTGTGGTGAAAAACACAATCCAAACTGCAATTGTTTCAAATAAGTCTTGGAAAACAGCAATGTACATGTACTTGAATGAGTTTCTCACTATGTATAGAGCCATTACTCATGCAACAACTGGAATAGCACCTTCAATTCTGTTACATGGAAGACAAATTAGAACAGGTTTAGATATTGTGGGATGGAAAATGGATAAGAAGGTGAAAGCAACCAAACAGGTTGATAAAAGAACTAGGCAACAAGTGCAGCTCAAGCAACATAAATACAAGCAACACATTGATCAGAAGAAGAAAGCGAACGAAGTGAAATATTTTTAAGGAGATTGGGTACGAGTTAGAAAAACTGGTAATGTACCTAAAGGCAAATTACAGTACTGTGAAGCCATTCAAATTGTAAGGAAACTGAGTAATTGTACGTATCAAACAAGTGATGGGAGAAGATGGAACATGAATAAGCTGATTTTGGCTAAACTAACAAGTGAACCCATTAACGATCCAGTAGTTAGTGATTTTGTTCCATTTGAAGAAAGTCGGGACAAGGAAGAAAAATCAACCGATTCTCTTGATAAGAAAAAACATACAGATGTACCAGAGATTAAGGAAAATGAACCAAGACGTAGTAAGAGGGTGAAACCTGTATGCCTGTATGCGTGTATAGTCAAAGGATTATTTAATGTATTAGTAATACTAGTAAAGTGTGTAAATGATATATTTAAGTTTTCTATTTATATTGATTATTCTGAGTTGTTTAAATTACGTTGAAAATGTAAAAAAAAAAAGAGGAAAATGTGGTATTGTGTGATTTGGATAAGTACATGTGCATGCCACAGAGGAAATATTGGCTCACCTAACGAATTCCTGAAATTGTTATGTAGCTAACTAAGACGCTGATTGGGTATTGGTTTCGTTCATTGCTTTACAGTTAAATGGTTTTAATAGTGTAGTGTGTGTATACATGTATAAGGGTGTGTCTCATAATAAAAGGTTGTTGAAGTTTTTGCAAAGCCATTTTTGCATTTGTTCCGCTCTTTTGGTTGTTTTTACTTCCTTCTACGTTACAACAAGCACAAAGAAAAATGCAGAACATTTAGCGCAAATAGTAGTTTGTGAATTCTGCACCACAGCAGACACACATTTTCAGACAGTACAGGCAGACTAGACATCTTACTGGAAGATTCCAAAAAGATGCTACTTCAGAACCCCCCACAGAACAGTTCATTGATTACTGATGGGGCTACAATAAAACCAAATACATGAATGAATAAAAGGAAACACTTTGTTTTGAAGAAAATTTTAGTCACGTCATTAAAATGTACTGTATCATTTTGAAATTACAGGTAGGCCTGATAGTGTTCCACTGTATTTTTATTTACCGGCATATGTACATGTAACAATTGTAGCCTGCTTAGACAGAGTCCCTGAGTTTTGTAACTGTAACTGCCCACTGTCATGGGCAAATGGCGCACTCAACTTTATTTCTTCAAGGAATAAATATGATGGCTGGATGGCACTTCAGGAAAATGCAAAGAAGTTCATTTATTATGAAAGCCATTTTCCAAAAAGAAATTATTAATTTACAAAATAGTAGTCTTCTTGCAGCAAGTCTTCTTTTTCTTTATAACAGTTCTCTTACATGTAGCTGGCCGCATACATACAGCACTGGATTTCTTCTAATTTCACTTCTCTAACAGCATTGTGAACAAATACAAGTACTGCACAAGGTGGCAACCTGTACATGTACATGTAATTTTTTTCACACAATTATCTGTGTGACACATCACAGATATCTAACACTGTCCAGCAAGGGTCCAGAGGACGATCTCAGGTTAAATTTATAAATGAACTCATTTGTGTACCTACAAAAACTTGAACTGAGTTTGGCTCATAAAAAACATTCGAAACCAAGGCATTGCAGAGTTATTCTAAAATATTACAACAGTCAATCTTCAAATGTCTTGTTCCTGTTATAGCCATTAACCACTTCAAACTGTTGCAAATACTGAACTTGCGATGCGCTTAAATCAAATTTTGGCATCCGTCTGCTTTGCCAGTCTGTACAAGGTGTCTATTAAACCTACATGTACATGTACACAGCTGATCCACATTGTATGTAACTGATGTTAATGCTTGATGAAGCAAACTACATGTACATGTTCATGTAGTCTTTATGTGTAATTGTAATTCACTGAAATAACAGTATGCATGTACATGTACATTGGTGCAGTAAAAATAAGAAGGCTGAACCACTTGCTGACATTATCAAAATGAGCTTGTCCCTGGTGCAAAACTACATGTACATGTACTTTCAGGTAAATACCAACTTTTAAAACGACCTGATACAAAAAAGCATCACAACCACAGTCCTTTAGCAAGTTGGATTTAAACCATTACAGCATGGGGAAGAGTATAAATGTCATCTGATGTTTCATACAGAATCTGCCACTGGATTTGAATGGTTTGAATGTCTCCATATAACACAGAGAATCCCTATGGGTATGTGTTTGGATGCCTTTCTGTTTAAAGCGGTTAATGGGTTACCTTGTCCAAAATCAAACAAATTTTTTTGATTCCCAAATGAGGTTTGTTTAACCAGATAGCCAGATTAACCAGATATTTTCTTACCCAAAAAAGCTGCTGGGGGCAGGTTTTTTCCCCGCAAATCTTCAACCTTACAAATGTGCTTTGACCCAACCAAGTACGTTAATATGTTCACTACGGAAATGAAAAAAAAAATCTTAAACGAGTGTACACATCCTCCGGGGAACAAATAAGGGAAATTATGAGTGTTTACACATCATCCGGCGTCAAGTGGTTAAAGAAATTGTTAAAATTATTCACTGTCTTAAATTTGCATTTTTTTTTTAAAGTAAGAAAATTTTGACAGTGGATGTACAGTGCCTGTAAGGTACATGTACATTTGCAGTGAAGCAACCCTCAAACTGTGTGGTAAACCCATAAGATACATGTAATACCACATCCTGATCTCACCTTCTGTGTTTCTCTTGGTCAGTTTATTGAGCAGACCACAAGTTCCATTCTCCTTGTATAGGTACCATGCTTTCTTCCACAATGGCAAATGGGCATCACAAGGTAAGAATGCTGAGGGAGCATCTTCATCTGTTGCTAGGGAAGACAGTGTCTCCACACCAAGAGTCACTCTGGGCAATGTTAGTCCCTGAGGGATCAAAGATTTATGAACTGAGCATACAATGTGATTCTTTAAGACCTTATAACGACTTCTTATATGTTAACTTGCTGGGTTTTACTTTAGTACTTACGTATACATTCTCAGGTTATAATGTGTTACAGGACATGAGATGGAGTCCATGAGTGAAGCACACAAATGGATATTGTTGATGCACTCGCAAAAGGTACATGTACGTGTACGTACCCCTTTACTAGGTCATGGATTGAATTTGAATTTCGGCTAGTGTGTGTTTTAGCTGCTTTTAGTATTGCCCGTTCATTCATGGAGACTCTCACAACATCTGCAAACACTACGCATAAGAAAATCGGCTCCTATTAACGGATGTGGTGGGTGAAGTGAAATGAACTGATTAAACGATGGTCAGCTGACCATCGCAAAAAAAGCAAAGTTTGTTTTCTCAAAAACACTAGCACTCTGGCCGGAAATACTTTACAGATTGACCATGGCTGTTATTTACATGTACTTTTATGTTTGAGGGTTATACAGCAGTCCTATTTCTGTGATTTTACCAAAGGTACATGTATCACCTACCTTTAAAAACAAAGAGAGATACAAATTACAAAACAACATTTTGGGGACAAGACAATACTGGCACTGATTGAAACTTATAACAATGAACATTTGGATCCACAATACAATTAAAAGGAAGCTACATGTACAGTACAATACTATTCCCTGTACTCCTTAATCCGTTCCAAGTTGTACATGTATGTATATGTATGTGTACCTGTGCTATTTGTTTGCTAAGATCAGCATCTTTAAACTGTGCTGTTAGGAGATCTTCGTGTAGTTCACGTAACACCATAAATCCTTCCCTGGGTGGTGGAGAGTCGGAGACATCTGTCAATGTGTGCGTTGTTTCATCCATCTAAAAAGATTAGTAATTACAACAATAATATACATGTACTAGTAACATGCAGTCTACTAATGAACACTAAACAATGAGTCCTCAGAATCAAAAATGAATCATGGTAATCTGTAAGAAACACTTCATTGGCTATTCAAGTACAACAGATATAACTGTGATTATTATAACATGTACATGCATTAGTTTATGGTAGTCCCAGACTGGGGCCAGTCTACTGGACTACCTCCTTATCCTTGGCCCCACAAGCACGACTATCCCACAAAAAGTGGAGACTTTGTAAAAAAGCTTCCTATAAGCCCCATTTTTCTCATACAGCGTCACTCAACCCATCCGTTCATTAATTCATCAATAACTTAATTTTCCTCTGTTCCTTTCCCTGAAATTTTGGTTCATATGTTATCATCTTGACACGTCACGGCCACTCGTTTACATTATCGATTCATTCTCGATTGTTTGACAGGTGATAAACACAGTTGGGACCTGTTTGGTGAGGGAACTAGACAACATTAAAGATGTACACATACATGTAGGTCCCCAGAGCATGACCTTGTCAAAGAATGTTAAACAAGACCGAACCTGCTTATACATGCTTGGGATCGAATGTGAAATGATTGCCGAATGTGGGCACTACTAGCGCACACACCATTTGCTCATCTTTCCTCGCTGCCCTGAACAACAACGTGCAACTCATGAAAATACCTGATGGCTATTTTTTTCAATACATTCATGTTTACATATGCACAAGGATTCATCACAGGTGATACAAAGTCACTGATTAAACAGCTGGTGGGATCACCATGTTTATCGCTGTCTGAATAGATCCCGACTGAGTTTATCACCAGTCACATGATTGAGAATGAATCGATGTAGTAAATGAATGGCTCTGTTGAGACAACCAAAATTTCACGGACTGAAACAGATGGAAAAATCGCCCATATTGATGAATTAATGACCAGATGGGATGAGTGAAGCCATATAATAAAAAACGGGCTCAAAGGAAGCTTTTTAAAGGCACTTTAAGAACTTCTTAAATTTGGGGGGGGGATTTTTTGAGATTTCTTAATAATAATGTTCATATCATTCACTCATCACCCAGTGCCCGATGAGCAAATTAATACACCAGGCCAATTTACGACACGCCTTGAATATTGAAAAATACAAGTATACAAGTCTTACATGCATCCTTTGGTTCGCAACTTGTTTGATGTTGTGTTCCAAAGCACATTATGATACATGTAGGCCTTTTTTTATTAAAACATGAGTTCACAGTGGCAAAAGTTCCACTTTTGGGTTTGACCCCCCCTCCCCGGCTCTGGTTAGGCAACGGGCTTCACCTCAAATGCCATTTGCCCACTTGGGTGTACAAAACATCATGGACCTCTACACTGCAGGCAATATTGCATTGTTTAATGTAACTACAAATTGGACTTCTCTTTTTCTAAAAAGACATGTACATATACATGTATACTGTCGGCCTACAGATTTGTTGGTGAATAGGTCATGCCAGGTTTCCATGTGGTAACAGGAATGCCTACCAACTTGTACACTAACCAATTCGTACATGTAAGTGGATTGGTCAACTCGTACATTGACCAACTTGTGTGCCAACCAACTCATGCGCCGCCACATGTCATGCTGTCAGTTTTAATCAACTCTGGAGTTGAATGACAGGGAAACATTAAAACTGCTCATTCAGAAGTACAAATTAAAACCAAAACTATCCATTTTCAAAGAATAGCTTCAGCATTTAAAATTGAAATTTACAAATTTACATGTACATGTACCGTATACATTTTAAATACCTGCCTTAAGTACATGTAGAAGCACCCCCTTGTCGGTTGAAAAGAGTGATTTTGGTTGGGATTTTTTTATTTTGTTGGAACTTAGCGATGCGAGAGCAACATTGTTTGTGAACTACCAGTATCAACGTGCAGTTAGTACAATGGAACCCCTGTTCCTAGGAACATCGCACCCTCCCTTGGTTCAGCTCGGGGCCCACAGTCAAGAAATGCAGAGAGATCTAATATCTAACAACAGTACTGTACTTGCATAATCGCCTAAACACAGTTTTGGCTGTTTCGATGGTGCCAACTTACTGTGCCATCACAGATATTTGTGCAACAAAATTTCATACATCCCTTCATGGAGATGTTACACGTACGCACATGTACACTGTAGGTGTCTGCTAGGGAGGTTTATTCACCTTACATCTCATTAAAACTGTGAAATTCCTGAGCATTTTACTATCCACGCCACAGAAAATCAGCAGCATGTACAGTACTCTCTCAATCACTGTCAGCAGCTGAGCATAATACATGTAGGTTGACCAATTCCAACATGGCTACTATCTTTTACTTCTTGTTTTCCTGTCACCTGCAAATGAAAGCAAAGCTTTGATTGGTCACTGAAATAGAAGCAGATTGTGCCAATCAGAATACGGCTTGTACATGTAGCACAATCGAAACAGCCAAAACTACAGCAAATGCAAGTTTGTACATTGCTATCTGTCAGGTTAATATGAACCTTTCAGTTCTTGAAGTAAAACAGTACACTTATATTTTCTACCAGACTGGGTGATGGTCAAGTTGGGGAGGACATGCAGGGGCATCACTAGGGCTAATTACTAAAGAGACGGCTTGCAGTAACACCAAGTGGATACATAGATCTGAAAGAGGTATGGTTCTGATAAGAACCAGTGAGTGTGCAATCGACGTTTCAACTAGTGTGTTCTTTAGATTTGAAGGTTTTCATGTTGAAAGAACTATATGAGTGAAACGCTTGCGGTTACACCAAAACCGATCCCCCACCCCATCAATGGCCCACCACCGTAATCCAACCAACATGTAGTTATCCTTCTCACGCTCCAGTGCATCAATGACCCAGCCAATCCTGCACCAGCATCCTCTACCACGCATCACTGACCTCACA
Source organism: Acanthaster planci (assembly GCF_054643075.1). Classification (NCBI taxonomy): domain Eukaryota; kingdom Metazoa; phylum Echinodermata; class Asteroidea; order Valvatida; family Acanthasteridae; genus Acanthaster; species Acanthaster planci. The sequence continues at coordinate 8,083,087 of NC_141793.1, forward strand.
GCCAAGCATCCATCCCGTGCTTCAGTGGGTGCTCAAGGGATCTACTGTAAGATCCCCACACAGCGCTATACATGTGAGCTTATCAGTGCCTTTCTGGGGGGGGGGGCACATGCTCCCTTACCCATGCCCCCTGGTACGGTAGATCTGTATGGCTGCGTCTCTGCCCTAGGGCAAGGGCAAGACAATGGCATTCATGTACAGTACATCCTCGCACGTGTACTACGCCCTACTACTACTACTCTAGTACTAGTAAACTAGTAGTAGTACGCCTAGTACAATTTGGCGTACGAGTTATTCGTGTAGTCGGCTAGGTAGCCCGATCCTACCTTCGAATACTGACGCGGGAAGGATTGTGAGAAGGTCTAGGCCTATACATACAAAAGATCAATACATTCAGAGCGACATCGAGAATGCTGGTACTCAGTAGACATGGTACAATCAGAATGAGACATGACGTTAGCGCGAGAAATTATGTACATGTACGCCTCCAATCAAATTATCCACTACTTCTTGTTTACAATTTCAAAATCCCGCAAACTCAGACTCAACGAATGTAGTCTTGGCTTCACGACGTTGATATTTGCTACCGCCCTGCTGTTCCAGAATAGCCTCGTAACTGGCCAACAGCTATTGCAACCAAAGACGTATAAAGCAATGCTACAAATGAACTAATCACTGGGAATGAGGTCAGTGCTACGCCCTGTGTCGCCGGAAGGTACGTGAAGTAACGTCTTGAAATCAAGACTAAGCCCGGCTATTAGAATATAGGCGCGGCTAGCTAGGATGCGTTACGTTTGGTACATCGTACACGTACACATGTCCAAGTCGATCCAGCACTGAAGTTAAAGATGGCTTATCCTGGTTACGGTGCTGGCCCCGTTGCTCCTCCTCAGCAGGTTTGAATGTGAAATCAGTTATAACTAACGTTTGTGCCTGAAAATGGTGATAATGGTCTGACTCAGTCCTACGATGGAGCTATAAAACACTACCCCTTTGCCTAGGGCCATTCTACCTCCATGCTCCATGGTACTAGTACTGACAGTGTGGGTCCGACGTCCGCCCCGGCCGCGCTCCTCGTACATGGAAGCGGGTCGGGCGGACGTCCGACCCCACAGTTAAGTTCTGGGGGTAATAAAACACAGGGCCCATTTCTTCATTATTAAAATTAGTCGTGTCACTGTTGTCATAGGGTTAGGCCTAGGCAATGTTTGCTCCTTCCTTTCTCCTTCCAGCCCTCCCACAATGCCTTCCTACCATTGTGCAAAATCACTCATACATGTACCTACACATACATACAATCGTGTGTAGGCCTGCAGCTACATGTATGTGCACATGCCAGCCAGGATGTTCAACAGGGTCCTTAATAACATGCAAGTTCAGTGCAATCTTTGAAAATGCACATATTTCTAAATTTATGCAACTTAGGCCCTAGGCAATTTTATTTGCGCAGTTTTTATTAGTCTACACAAAAGTGTTGAACGCAATCCTCAAATACGTGTGCAATTTTTGTGCTTCCAACCGTGTACTTTTTATAGGGAGTGGATGGTTTAGCATTTGACTGGGCAGGGATGCTGGTGGAATGTAGACTGGTTCCTTCAGCAGTCTCCAGCTGTCTCACTTATTGGATGGACACCAGTCAAGCTGAGAAACCATTGCCTTGAGTAAACTAAAGGCTAAAATTCAAGACCACACGGAACAAACTAGTAGTTTTGGGAGTCGTTTTTTTTCCCTGAGTGTCGGCGTACTGAAACTTTTCGGCGCACCCCTTTATCATTGTGGGTGCAATTTCTTTTGCACACCGACATGATCCTTAGCGTCTCTGCTTTCTTAGCACCATTTATTGAATGATTTCACTCATGTTGTTGTGGTATTTTCCAGTCTTTTTGCCTTCACCCATTCAATTTCACGGGCTCGCTCTCACAGTCGACATCTTTAAAATAAGGTTGTTGAACATTACGTCACTTGACCCCTAATCTTCTCGAAGATGTTCCATGTCAAGACATATTTAATACATGGACTGAGCGATAAGACCAATGGGCTCTTGCAAAACTTGGGCAGCAGTTTAGATATGTCTTGACATGGAACAGCCGTCGAGACATAATATAAATATATCTCTCAAGTTTTGATAACATTTAATTTTGTTTCTGAAATTCAGAGGATGCTCACTTTTATTGATTCTGTCCGACCTGTTAACATTTTTCAACTTAACAAAGGAGAGTGTGGGAATCAGAATACATATATGTCATTTGTCATTACTTAAGGTCTATTGTGTTGTTTGATATTAGAATGAAATTACCGGTAACATGTATTCATAAACAAAAACTGTTGAAGTTTTTCTTTCAAATTCTCTCTGACATAAATTTGGGACTTTAAAAACATATCCTGCTGCAAAAACCCTCAAGCCATTCTGAAGAGGTTTAAAAATGAGAAATACTATTTACATTTAGGCAGTTAGGGACTGTACATGTAGTACAGTCCCCCTAACATGGTGCACTTTGACATTCACTTAACTTTCCTCACAGTTTTGCCAGACTCCATTAACTACTGGTACATGTACTATTACCTTCATGATACAGGCTGTTGATCCTTTAACAAACCCTATCAAGAAATTTCATCTGAAATTAATTCCAAAACAGCAGCAGCCAGAAACTGGGAAATAATTCAGCTAAAAAAATGTAAAAATTTAAACATTTAAGAAATTCTTTAATATCTGATAAAGTCTAGTAAATTATTATTACCCCCATCCTATACCTCCGTTCACATACCCAACTACAAGTATGTTAGAAAATTATTTTCATATTTTTGCACGCATTTTAAAAGAGTTCATTTTGCACATCTGGAAAAAAAAATAAGAAAATCGGGCCAAAACAAAATTTCGTCAGAACTTTGTTGCAGGTATGCAAAATTGAGATTTATGAATCAGAATGTAGGAAGTTTGATTAAATGACACCATTTGTGAAATTTAAGGTAAACTTATTACTCCAGTAAGACACTCAAAGATACATGCACATACTGATGAGTACATGACAGCCAATGAGCAGCCCTTTCAGTGTTTTCAGTGACTAAATTCCAGGTTCACAATTTGAACTGGAGGAACTATGTATCTAAGCCATGTCTTCCCAGAATGACATCACAACAACTATCCTTGAATATCCAGCATGTCCAGGGAAGCAGATTGAAATGTTTTTAAAAAGGGCCGTTTTAGATATTTTCAAAACCTTCAGTTGAATATCAGTTCGGTTTGGGTTCAGATGTACATGTATATGTACATGTACCAGTGTACATACATGTACATGTACCAGGCACAGTGTGTACCGGTACCTGTATACTCAATTTCAACAAACATTGATGTTTCTTTTAAACTGTTTTCCCAAAGTTTGTATTGAAATTCTAAGGACAGTTACAGTCGGGCATGTGACATTTCAAGTCTCTTTTCGCCAGCCCAAAGTGGATGTGTTTTGACGGCGCTTATAACTCAACAAAATGATCGTAGGATACATGTATGTGGAGATAGAGGAAAGCCAGCACATTCCATTGGGAGTTCCTTACTTTACAGAATTAAAGATCAAACGAGAAATGTGTTGGACAAACACAAGCTGTTTTGACTGTTGTTAAAGTGACTTTGTGATGTCTCTTAGTGTTATATTTCATGTACATGTATAACACAAAGTTACATGTGAATTGGTCCTCAAGTTCTGTAGATATACTAAGATATATGCACCTGAAATGTGATGATTTTATTTTAACATGATTTCAATTTTTACGTGGATATCAAGTTTGAACCTCATTCGTGCTATTGAACCTCTTCTTGTTTAGATTTAAGACTTAAATTAAAATGCACCTTTACATGGCATCGCCTGGCATGTGATGCTGTCATAATAGTGTGACTTCAAGTTTCAATTTTAACACATCCTCATTAGGTGCATGCTAAGCTCAAACTTATTGGGCCTGTATTTCTGCAGTTACACGTATACAGTAGACCTTTAAAAAATATGCGTGTTGTCTTGTGACACCTGACAAAGTTACAGTGATAAATTTCTGCTCAAGCAATCTCTGGATGATGGCCTAAATATTCACCAATTAAGTCTGAGGTCAATCAGATAAATGAAAGTGCGTACATTTAAGTCTTGTTGAAAAATGTACAAAACATGCACAAAATGGGGAAAAAGCACCTACAATATGATGTACATGTAACTGGACACCTGATGATGTCACAATGACAAAGTTCTTCTAGGACCATCCGTGGGTGAAAGTTTTGCCTACCCTATGAATTTCATGTCGACAAAATCTTTCTTTGTATAGAAATTCAAAAACGGTCTTTTTGATGATGTTATCATACTGCACCTACCCAAGGACATGTGAAAGAATTTTTCTTTGTTCAGGAGATACATGTACATTGTAAAGAATGTGAACATAAGGAAAATTTAAAAATTCGTTCAAAAAGGTGATGGCGTACATGTAATCATGGCGTAACTCCAATTTTCATATATTTTCATTGCATCATAGTTTCTCTCTGTGCCAAGTTTCAACCTGATTGGGTGTATAGTTCTCTAGATATAGGGTTCAAAAGTGTTGTGTTTGGTTCAGTAGTTTGGCTACAGCACTAGTGTTTAACAGTTCTAATTCATTGAAAGTCAATGAAAATTCATTGCTGCTTCCCCGTGAAATGTGTGAAAAGGGCTACATTTTTTCCCAAGTTGATTAGTACCAGTACTCTGGAGTCAAGCCATTTTCCAGAACACCTGGAACAAAGCCATTTAAACAAAATAAATCCAGTCAAGTTTATATCTTTCTGGAGAATTGCTGAAGATTCCTAACATTGTACATCTTCTAACATGGTGCATTTTAAGTTTTTCCTCAAGCATTCTGATGGTGTCACTTCTTGTGTTCAAGCCCAAGCTGTACAGAAAAAAAAAGAAATTATAATGAATTTTAAACATTTCTGTTTTATAGTTATGCGTTCAATGACCATTTTAAAAGTTGTGAATAAAATTTGATTTGCCACAGTTTGCTGAGTTTATCTGCAAGATAAAAGAGGACTGCCTTCAAAATGTTTCAGAAAAAAGAAAAAAGCCTTTTGATAAACAAGAAGTTGAGACATTTTTCACATTTTGCACCAAATTAGAAGACTACAGTGTATAATACCCATGTAAGAGCTGGGAGCAAGTTCTTATTCTGTCAGGATCTCTCAAGTTCTTTGTTAACTGTTGGAAGTCTTACTCTGATTACCATTTTGTTACTACAGTACCAAGTTAATGTTCTTTTTATTCTTTGTTTTGAATTGCCCCCGCTGTATGGCAGGATCCTTTGTATGGGTGGTTTCAAGCAGTTGCAGGAGTGGTGAGTACACTGTTTTTGCTGGTTGAATGTTTTATTGGAACTGAGCTGATCAACCCTCCTTCATGTGCTTTCAGTGATATGGCATGGATGATACACGTACCGGTGTTGTTGGGCTGTCGATAGCCTGGATGGATGAGATCTTTATTACATTGTGTCTAATGTCCAGGGTATCAGCTCACCCTGCTGTAGCCAATTTTTTTTAAAACACATTTTCACACTTTCACCTGACAGAAGTAGCTGAAATACCGGTAGTGTTCGTGTGTTCCTTATGTCCCGAATTACCTAAATGCTAAGTTGCAATTATTGATTTAAATACTTCTATTTCCTTGGGTTGCATGCTCACAAAAAATAAATAACAGGTCATGTTTCGGTTGCAAGTACGTGTGAAGATTTGCAACTTAGGCTGGTTTCCTGCTGTATCAAAGATCACTCAAGATAATGTTTATCTTTTCGTCTGGAAACCAGACGAGCAGTTACTTTGCATTTTTCATGTTCGTGTGTGTAAGTACGGTTAGTCCTTGCACGAAAAGTTCGGGATATTTCTGACAGAAGCATGGAGCTGTGATATATTTTCTGCAAATACATCGCCAAAGGACATACATGTACATGTACGTGTATTTACCGGTACTCATTTATTCAAACCTAATATTTGGGTAATTCTGGACATCTAGAAGACTGGAACAGTTCAGGTAATGTACATGTACCTCTTTCAGGTAAAAGAAGTGTTGTAAAACATTTTGCTATGGCAGATGATTTTATGCCCTGGAATTTAGTCATGGTGTAATCAATTACAAATGTACATGTATGTACAGTACATGTACATTTGTAGCTTGTGACTTAAATTCAGTCTTGAGGTCTTGTGATGGTCTTGACTACAACACTGGTTGAACTATCAAATAGGAAAGAGAGAGAACACATGTACTGTACATGTAAATTGACGTGTACTTGTCAAAACTTGCATGTTTCACATACCGGTAGTTGTATGTATAATTTTTAGGTTGATTTTTATATGAAGAAAGAGTTTCAAAATTGTCTTAATTTGCATTACTCATGTAATAATCACTTTCTTGCAATCATTTCATCACAGGATGGCCAGATTGAGCCAGTTGAATTACAGCAGTGCCTTACGTCATCTGGCATAGCAGGAACATATCAACGTACGTCATCAATTTCACTGACACTTCACATCTATTCACATTTAACTTTGACCTGATCCAAATTCAGATCCGTGCATACATGCTTTCTATGCAACAGACTTGTTTCACCAGCTTGGGAATCTAAAAATCAAGTCTTTTTGCATTCCTGTTATAGTCAAGTCATCACTTTGCTAGGAAGTACACGTACATATACATCATATACATGTACTGTGCATACATACATGTACAGTGTACATATAGATGAAATGAAATTGAGAAACCACATACTGGCACTGTTGTCTTAGCACTTGCAAATCAGCTTAAGTTTTGATTCATATACATACATGTTAATGTACAGTATATCAGTTTGTCTAAACACAGGTATTAGCAAAATAAGACAGGCTTTGGTTCCGATCGGTTTGCAAACATTCATGTAAGTTTTGCATAAATACCAATGTGCAACTGCTCAAAAGATTCAATTATTTCATTATATCTGATTTTCAGAGAACGAAGTTTTTAATGCCACTTATGTTGTGCCATACATGTTCTGAATTTACAGAGTTTAGCTTGGAGACCTGCCGGGTGATGATTGCCATGCTGGATGTATCCTTTTATGAGCTGGGCCTTTAAGCATACATACATGTACATGTATTAGTACACTTTGTATACTTTAGTTTCATTTGTCAAAGCCTAGAAATTTAAAGTTCATGAAATATCTGGGAGGAACTTACATATAGTCTTATAAATGTATATTCAGTCCACCTTTGTTTAACCTGTATTTCCTTGCCTGTACAGAATGTAAAGTGTTTGAAAGAAGGGAAGCTTTTTACATGCACATGCAGTACGTTGCAATTAAAAGTTACTTGTAACCTCAAAAGGGGAAACTTTTCACAAGTTTTTCCCCTCTGTGAAAAAGAAATTCACAAGTGGGAAATTTTTTCACACCTTTATTCACAAGTGGGAAATTCACCTATGACTACAAATTTCATTACAGAAAACAACTCACCTCTGTTTACCTACAATGTACAGTTGCATATCAGCGCGCATGTGCGACAAATCTCACTGAAAAAGTCGCCCAATCCACACCCTCTGTACCCACTGCATGTTTATGGTATTTTCAGCGACACGTGTAGTCTACATATATATTGTGTGAATTCAGAGTACATAGTGCTATACGTGCATACGCAATCTTGCTGTGTTCTACATGTAGGTTAAGAATGGCACCAAAACATGACAGAGAACTGTAAGTTTAAGCCATGTTCCGGGCAAATTTCCCGGTCCCTCCAAGTCTGATCGGCCCTCCAAGCATGATATTTCCACCATATCCACCAAGTCTAATCTGCCAGGTTTAACAGTTGGAAATCCCCGGGGCTGAGCCTATGACCAGTCACAAGCAGACCTGCTCCCTGACAAATCCCGCACACCTTTGGTAGACTGCATGAGCACATGGAAGCAGCAGAATCTGACATCTATATTCATGGCACTCGAAGCACTGTGGTCAACCGAACATTCGGCCAGCCCTGCCTGGTCACAGAGGCCCGGGGTACCACCACCACCACCTCCATCATCATCACATTTAAGCCACAAAATGTCAGCTACATGGTCACATTCCCAGCCATTTGTTGCAGGCCAGACGCAGCAGTTTCAACCTTGTTCTCATCCTAGGGCCTGGTCTTATTTTCCACAGGACCCTCGCCAGTTCAGGTACAAGCATCCTGAATTTTCAACGATGTTGCCCATGAACTATCCCTGCCTTTATACAGCCAATCCAGGGAATTTGTGACACTTTGCACGGGTTCCTGACATGGTTGTCCCTCCAGATTGTGAGACCACTTCTCCACATCGCTGTGAAGACCGCCTATATCCCCCAGCCGTTCTGCCACATGGACTTTCCATGCAACACTCGCATCTGTTCACAGTCTCACTCTCCCCTGTCGGATCGACTTGGTGAGCTGGATTAGTGTCCTTGCTGGGTAGGCCATGCAGCATGTTTTTTAACAGTTACCACAAGACCAGTTACATAATAAACAACATGGATTACACAACCGTAAAAGATAAAAACTAAAAACGAACAGACACACCATACGACTTGTGAGGTGTGAATGGTACTTACGGTGCATTTACTAGTCTATACAGTCTCGCTACACTGGTCTCCTTCATTTCCAACACATGAGTAGAGCCAATGTAAATGCCAACCAATGAAAACATGACTGCTTTATCCCCGCACCTGGAACACTGCCCCACTTGCACACATGGCTGGCAGCAGCGACGGCCCGGGCTAGGCTACACTGAGTATAAGCCACCTGGAGTACATGTATAAGCTGCTGGGACATTTTCAGTACGAGAATCAACGTATACATGTAAGCCGCGGCTTGCATGTATATTCCAAAAATTACGGTGTATTAGAAATATATATTAAAAAAGCCACCAACAACGAGCAGAACTCAGAAGTGAGGGGGGATTGGTTTGTTTAAACCACCCCCCAGCCTACGGGCCTGGACGCTCTTGCAGCGTTGGTACTACATGTAGCTAGTGCAGTGTCTCATCAGCTGTAGACTGTGCAGATGCACAGTAGTTGAGAACTAATTGGCACATGCACATCTGGCATGGAACTGTATACTGGATGGGACGGATTGGACCGTACATGTATCTTATACAGCATAGAGAGTTTGTTGATACTTCGACAATGACTCAGGTTGTACAAAACCCTGCCACCACAAAGAAAATTGGCAGTTTGAGAAACTCTGTCAATGAGATGAAGCAGCAGATAGACGACCAGTCTATAGTGGCCATTTTCTGGGCAACAGACACGATACATGTAGTTTTGTGTCCTTACTTTTTTGTTTTTTGCCAAGTTTGATCTATTATTGGTCACTGCCAGGTTTCATGTGCATGTTTTTCTGGTTTATGGCAAAGGTCAGCAAGTGGTCAGCAGCATCCATTTCCCGACAAACATCCCAATTGTGTCATTTCTCGAGTGCTGTAAACTGACGCATCATTTGTTTGGTTACATTAGTGTGGACTGTTTAATATGCACTTTTTCTAGGCAAAAGTAGGTGTTCACCAGATTGGCAGCAATTATTGTCTCATGACATACTGACCACTGATGTTTCTGCTTTGTGTACACCCTGCTTTGGTTTGGCATTGTGTTCTTTAGAAAAACTCAGACTCATTAAATTGAAAAAAGTGCAACATTTTTGCATGAGTTTCAGGCTGTTGTGGGCATGTAATCATAAAACCATAACTGGTTTTGAATGGACACTCACCCAATTGTCCAATGAGATTTTCTCAAACGTTCTGCTTTTCGAAATATAATGTACACTTGAACTTTGGTGGAACCTATGCCCATTTTCATGTGCATGCATGTACATGTACACTGTACATCAAAACCATGATAAATATTACATGTATTTGATTAAGATCACATGAAAGCAGTTCCGAAGCAGCAGCTTTGCAGAAATACTAACATTACATTGGGAGGGGGATTCAGCAATTCAGGATTTAATGCATACATATAAACTGGATTTTCATGAATGCTCATTTTGGGGGGGGCTTACAAACTTCCAGTCAGTATCAGGCTGTGTTCTGCACTGAAATTAATCCAAGGTAATTTTTTTTCCCAACTGAATGTAAATTTTTGTTTTCAAAATATACTTGGAATTAAATATGTTGAGATAAAGAGGCACCATTGTATTCCACATACTTTACTGTTTACGGTATTTGTCCAGTGTTTATTTCCATGTTTTCCTTAATGAGTTGGATTATCCATATAGCGTGACTATTCTGGTAAGATGGGCTTCAGTGAATTCAAGGAACTGTGGACTGTCATCAACCAATGGAAGCAGACATTCATTGCTTTTGACTCTGATCGCTCAGGTACCATTGATGGTCATGAACTGGCAAATGCAATTAGAAGTTTTGGTATGTATCCTTTGTCATATATTTATCCCATCAAAAGTCCCTGTAAATTAAAACATTCTGATACACACATACGAATATCTTGCAATGTTCACAAGATCAGAAAATTATGAAGATATTTGTGGTGAATTTAGTCAGTTGATAGTTGTAATATGTAGTCGAAATGTAAAGAGAAATGTAAATTTGTATCAGAAAGTCCTTGAATTTCAGTCACTTTAATTCACAGACAAAATCAGGTTTTTGTAACTTCTGCCACTGTATTCCTTCGTATTTTTTCTTCCTATTGTATTCCTTGTGTCTAAGTGTACAGTGTAAGTGTCTAAAAAAGTTTAGATCAGGGTTGCCTTAATTAATTAACTGTTCTAGGTAAAAAGTTACCTTAGTAACATCATAAACATGAAAACTAAGGGTCGGACGTTTAACCGTTTCAACGAACATAGTTATTTATCTGTTTAGAGATTTTCCTAAACGTTTAAACGGAACTAACCTTTGGAGGTTGCACAAAGTTTAATTGACGCAATCTGGGTTAATTTTTCTTTTCAAACGATGCTGCAAAAGTGTCTTTACATTTTGAAACACTTCAGCACCTGGTCAAGTCAAAGGACCTTTTGATAACTCAAAGTCTACAAACTCGAAACTCCTCTTTATATCTCAAATACATTCTTCATTACCGCTGAATGAATTGCTGATTCTCTGTCTTTGTGATATGACCACACTGGATGGAGGAAAGTTTGTGTGTGCCACGGCTATAGCCTTAGTGCCGCCGCCTGCTCGACTTCAGCACAGATGCCCCGCTCACATGGTGACTGTCCAATCACAACCCTTTACAGCACCAAGTGAGATGTGTCCCTGTCGCCATGCTGCAAGTGTGCTTTTTGCGTACCCAAATCTCACCCGAATAAAAAAGATTAAAATTTGCTTTCTGGAATTTTTTTCTGGTGTATTCTGCCAGTATGTGCATCATATTGAATTCCATTAGTTCCCGCTTTATCGTTTTTTTAGGACAGACAAAAGTGTAAACAGACCCTATTTAGTTTTTGAGCAGGCAGAAAAAGTAGACGTTCCTCACATTTACAATGTAAGATGATGGATTGGGTGCCCAAGGTTTTATTTGTCTAAACATCGAACAAAAATATTCAGCTGTTTTAATGCTTCATTTCATGATTTTATCTGACTTAAACGCCAATACCCCAAAAAATATATGTGGGAAGAAATGATTATTTTCAAGTAGCTCGGGAAGTCCAGATGATAAAAAAATTCTAGAATAAATCCACCCAGCTCTGCAGAAAAAGAAATCTCCCCAGGAGTGATTGACAGCTCTATTGTTCCCTTAGACACAATGTATATTTTGAAGTATTTGGGTCTGGGTCACATATCTTTTAATATGCACTATTTCTAGGACGACTTGTTCCGCAGATGTTTTGATCTTTTGATCGTAAATCCTCAGTCAATAAGTTTATTATTTGCAAGTAAAGCAGCCATTGGTGGGATTGTAACACTTACCCAGTCCCAGAGTTATGCCACTGTTGCCAAGAAACAGTATTACATACATATATGTGACTTTGTAGCCCTTGTTGCTTCCGTATTTGCCACTTGTAGGGTACAACCTTACTCCTTCAGCTGTGGGTGTACTTCTGAAACGCTATGAAAAGGGAGGCCGTATCACTTTTGATGACTTTGTGTCATGTGCAGTTCGCTTGAGAGCCCTTACAGGTCAGTATACATGTTAGCACTGTAGCTGAGTGTTTCAAATCTGTGATTGTCCAGAGGTGAAAATACATGTATTACCTTCATTTTTTAATTGTTTCAGCCATGCTTGCATTGTACTTTTTTAGACAAGTCTCGGCTAGACAATCTTATTTTTCCATTTTTTAAGTCTTTGAGTATGGGCAAACGTAAAATTTGAGCAGTTAAATTTAAACTAGTCAGGTTTGTGTCCGCAGGCAAAATGGCTGTTGCGAACAGTACAAGGTGATCAGGTAGCACTGGAAAGAGATTGGTGTGGCTGTAGCATGAAGGCCATACTGCACTGCCTGCAGCATGAAGGCCATACTGCACTGCCTGCAGCATGAAGGCCATACTGCACTTCATGCAGCATGAAGGCCATACTGCACTGCCTGCAGCATGAAGGCCATACTGCACTTCATGCAGCATGAAGGCCATACTGCACTGCCTGCAGCATGAAGGCCATACTGCACTTCATGCAGCATGAAGGCCATACTGCACTGCCTGCAGCATGAAGGCCATACTGCACTGCCTGCAGCATGAAGGCCATACCGCACTTCATGCAGCATGAAGGCCATACCGCACTGCCTGCAGCATGAAGGCCATACTGCACTGCCTGCAGCATGAAGGCCATACTGCACTGCCTGCAGCATGAAGGCCATACTGCACTGCCTGCAGCATGAAGGCCATACTGCACTGCCTGCAGCATGAAGGCCATACTGCACTGCCTGCAGCATGAAGGCCATACTGCACTGCCTGCAGCATGAAGGCCATACTGCACTACCTGCAGCATGAAGGCCATACTTCACTGCCTGCAGCATGAAGGCCATACTGCACTGCCTGCAGCATGAAGGCCATACTGCACTGCCTGCAGCATGAAGGCCATACTGCACTGCCTGCAGCATGAAGGCCATACTGCACTGCCTGCAGCATGAAGGCCATACTGCACTGCCTGCAGCATGAAGGCCATACTGCACTTAAACACCCAACATTTATAATTTCAACAGCTTGTCATAATCTGTCATTTCTGAACTGCACAAGTTTTTACAGTATCCTTCATTACTTTCTATGCAATTTATGGTACATTTTGGTACACGTATATTATTGGAAACCTTTGGGTGTAGTAAAAGTGTTCACTACGCTGAGGAGTGGTGGGTTTCTAGGTTGTATGATGCACAGGCTGAGGTACCAGTGCTGGTGGCAGTTCATGGGAACAATGGCAAATTTTGTTACTCATTGTAGTAGTTATGACCATTGTTTTGATATGTGCTCAAGTCATGTTACAGTTCAGTAGTCTCTTGGACTGACTCTGACTTGACTCTGTATCCACTTGCATTGATATTTGTTAAGAATAATGTCAATGATTACAAGTAATTAATATTTTGTGGGAATCATTAATATTTTTTCTGTCATTTGCAGCTATTTTTCAGAGTAGAGATGCACAGAGGAATGGTTGGGCCAATTTCCAGTATGATGATGTAAGTACCTGTTGGCTTTATTTTTTGGTTATGTCACAAGAATTAGTGGAACACAGTAATTTAGAGTATCCTCTGTCAAGTGGTACATATGTGGTACATGTAGTTATGCATTACATTATTCTGGGTTTTAAATTTTTAGTGGGATAAAGATACATGTACACACATGCACTGACCATTTTTTCATTCACAGTTATTGTGCCACTGTCAATCAATCTTTGTTAGGGATACAGCACTTTTATTGTTGGAATAATGTACAGTGGAACGTCGCTGTATCGAACACCGCTGTACCGAACACAGCATGGATAGATGGATAGTGGTATGAACCTGTGCTAGTACTGTAGGGTCTAGCAGTCGTGATCAAGGACTCAAGTTAGCTTGAAGATGATATCACAGTTGTCTGTACAACTACATGCATTTGTGTGAGAAATATTTTACTGGCTGTCCTAGGTGTGACTGAAGCAGTTACATGTATGTGCCACACTTGACTGATAAGTATACGTACAGGTATTATAACTGAACAAGAGAACAATAAGCTATGATGTATACCTAGAATTTATCTCTAAGAAACATCCTGGATAGCTAGATCCATAAAAGTTTGTTGTTGTGATAGTTTTTAGTATAGTAATTTTTCAGTTTGCATGTCGACATTCAGATTCCATAGTAAACTTATCAAGAATACATCCACATTCACGTGCTGGAAGACATACGTGCAAACAGAATATTCTTGTCAGCACAATAACTTGAGCATTACTTTGCATGTGAACTTCAATTTTGGTTTGTGGGTTGCTCTTGGTATTTAGGACACCCAAGTTACATTTGAGGGTAGAAGGCCAAAGGTCAAGGTTGCAGTGGCTAAAACAGTAGAAAGTTTGTCAGCACGATGTGAGAAAGACTTGGTTTAGGAATTTCAGATTTGGCTTGTGCATTCTTTTTGGTAATCCCACAAGTCTATTGCATTTAAGCCTGCCAGGTCAAGGGTAAAGGTCATGATGGTGAGAACAAATAAAAGCAAATCTTGTTCGTGATCTGAAAATTAAAGTTGTGGGTTTAGGCATGGCCTGAGCTTAGGGAGACATCTGTGTATGTTCATGTGTGGATAGGCTATCAGGCAGTATTGGTACCAGTGAAACCCAAATTGACACCATTCAATAAATAGGCCTACATGTACATGTATACCATGTCTGTGTCTTGGCTTGCTTAGAGACCTAGACAGTAATGCACGTATAAAATGTATTCTCAAAAGTTTGTCCTTTTTCAACCAAAAATAAACAACTACAGGTGTAATAAAGTACATTGTTACAAAAACAGCAGCTGAATGTTTACAGTTTATTTAAATTTAAATACACATGTAAAAAAATACACCTGTGTCATGTGAACATTTAGGGGTCGTTCACAATTATCAACATTTTCACGAGCGTACAAAATGTACGTGGGGGAAGGGTAAACGCCGTACACTTTCAGAATGTTGAATAATATCGATTTTGTTCCCATTCCTGGCACTACTGCTGTCTTGATTTGGGTCTGCCATAGGCCTTACACTGCGTGCGGGCGCGTTGCATGCACCACGTGCATGGCCTGCAGAACACAAAGCAAATTGCATGCGTGTCGCATTGAGATACTACTCTACATATCCTTATTTCTTTTTGAAAAGATTTTTTCACAGATTCACAGGAAAATCGGATCAGCAAGGAGAAAATAAGTTTCTTGCAACGGTTAAGTTTTTACTTTAAAATACCTACCTCTGTATAAGTATGCAGAAAAAACATCAAAATTTTCTTTGTACACTTACAGGGGGGTCTCATAAAAGTGTACGCTTTGTACACTTGTGAAAATGTTGATAATTGTGAATGACCGCTTTATAGATTGCCAGCTGTGTATTATATCACAAGACCACACAAATTGATAACCTCATCAGCACACTAGCTGTGTAAAAAAGCTGTTCATTTGAGCAAGTCTTACATGTGTGTGTGACCGTGAGCAAGGCACTTTGTCACTTATTGCTTCTCTCCACCTAGGAGTAATTGGGGGCTTGTGAGGGCAGTTAATGTGATTGATTTAGTTCCTTTGCGCTGAAATGACAGAATCAAGCTGCATACTCCTTAGGGAGCTGAGATGGTATTTGGAATGTTTAATTGGCCCAGTGAGCAGGGGTAATAATAATGGAAAAGTGCCAAGGAACTTAATTGTAGGCCTATTAGACGCTTAAGAAATGCAGTTATTGTTATGTACTTTAAATATAAAAGGGTCAGTTCTGCAAACAAATTTTTTTAACGATAAGACATTTATTTCTGGTTTCTTGTGATCATTTACACCATTATGTAATTATGCACAGTAATTACTACTGTACAGGTATTCTGTTGCCTGCCCTACATCTTATCATTTTTCTTTTATGTTTCCTTTGCAGTTCATCCGTTGTACAATGAGTATTTAGAGGTCAGGACGTGCGCTGATAGTCAACCAATGGCTGATGTCCAGATATTTCTAAGATAGCAATGGAATAACAAGGTTCCTCTATATTACATACACTTAGAACTTTTCATTGTAGATTTGTAGTGCGTATTATAACTGTTTTTCCCTGGTACTTTGCTTAGGATCAACATCCTGTAAAGCTTGTATTTGTGCACGATATTATTCTCTTTAAACAGTTACCAATCAAAAGAAATACAATTACCAGTAAACGAACCATGTATGTAAATACTGTGATGTTCACATAGAGATTTTAAACATACATGTAATACAAGTGGTCTTTTATTAACAATTTTGGTACTTTAAAGACGTGCCCAAAATCTATTGACGATGAAACTCATTAAAATGTAATGCCGAATACTTGCACAGTTCGTGCCATTTGCCTTTTCCCCTTCCCACAACAGTTAAAATTAGACTCTCCATGTGTCGTAATGTCACCCATATGTGCTAATTTGGTTTCAATCAAGATATATGTAAAAAGTGTTGAACAAGTCCCTTAGTTTTATGACTGAAGTCAAGGTATAATCTGAAGGTCCAGTTGAGTCAAAGTGTCAGTTTGAGTCCATTACAAGTTTATATTTTGAGTCTATTTCAAACACAAATATTTGAGTACAGTCTGTTGGGTAATTCCAGAAATTAGGGGTCCATTTTTGTGTGTGTCCCTGTCACATCTAACATATGATTTTGTACACATTTCCTGATTTCCAAGAGTGATGAACTAATGCAAATTACCTGCCAAACAAATAGTAATAGTTTGAAATCAATTCCGATGATATTTCCATGTCAAATAACAAAGGTCAGATGTAACAGGGACACAAACATGTCACACTTTTAAACCCCTAATTTCTGGAATTACCCTAATACCAGAGACAGCCACTGGGTTGGAATTCAGCAGTTATTCACTGGTAGAATAAAACATGGAACACACAAAGCAACATTCTATGAATGAGCCATTCTCAGTTACATGTGTGACAAAAAGTTTGGAAATCCTATGATCGACATCCTTCCGTGGCCTCTTAAAAT
Organism: Acanthaster planci; assembly: GCF_054643075.1. Classification (NCBI taxonomy): domain Eukaryota; kingdom Metazoa; phylum Echinodermata; class Asteroidea; order Valvatida; family Acanthasteridae; genus Acanthaster; species Acanthaster planci. Next base: position 8,100,173 of record NC_141793.1, read on the forward strand.
GGCCCATGTATTTCCATTATGTCAGTTTGAATCTGCTGTTCTCAGTTGACCCAAAGTGATAAAAAATTACAAAGACAATAATTAACAAATTTAAATTGGGGTTACTAGATTGATATTAATAGCATAATGGATACATACATTGGTCTGTTTGAGGGCAAGGATGTCAGTCATAGGATTTCCCATTTTTTTGTCACTCACGTAACCAAGAATGGTACAAATGAAGATCAAACAAATATATGTATTACATGGTAACTACTAGATGGCTTCAACAAGTGAAACTTTAGTTTCAACTCTGGTTGGGCTTTGGTCCAGAGTTAAGTTTACAATGACTTCAAAACCACATTACAGTGTCAATCACATTTGAAGCTGTTTCTCATCACATGGAAACATGTGTCTATGTGTAATCATAGAGGAAGGACACATTGGCCAATAACCACTTTCTGCCATGCCCAGTACATGTATGTCTACAGCCAGAGTGTAGTGAGTGCTTGTGCTTCGTACCATCTGTGTCACAACCATGAAACCCTTTCGCTGGTAATCTGCATCCTTAAAAACTTTATGTACTGCTGTATAGGAGATTGAATATTCATGCATATGTTGGTGCTCGGTATGATCTCATAACATCAAATTTAATGCTTGTGCAGTTGATTGTGTTGCTTGCCGTGTGCCCTAAATGTACTTGTAATGAACGCTTTCTTCTGGAGTTATTTTGGGAATAAATAGCTATGTTTTTCACAAGATTTTGTGTTTTGTTTGAATAATTTTTATTACGGCATTTGTACAAAAGTGTGTGTTACGAGATCTCATGATCACCACTTGTGATGAAATAGCACATTTTTTCCTTATTAACTTAGCTTTCCAGTAGTGGTTAACATTTTGTTGACCAGTCTTAGCCAAATTTGCTCCAGGTCGTTAAAAACTGACGTATTGGAGGGAGAAGAGTAAAATTACCACCTTTGCATGAATAATGGAACAATGTATCAAAATAAAAGAAACTTTCCTGGTCACAGCAATAATTTGTATTTAATTGCAAGCAAAGCATTGAAAGTATTGCTTGGATATTAGTGGCCCTGCTTGTCCAGCTAAGCTGCAGGCAGTAATCAGGCATTTTGGGAATATTTACTATTGTTCGTTGGACCCGGCGGTGATGATCATCAAGCACGATGAAGTGCCAGAGTTGCAACTCCCTTGTCCTTCCTCTATGGTGTAATTATGCTTAATAGTATGCTTTATGAATAGGAGGGAAGAAATTTTGCCCAATTTTTTTCAGGGACACAAATTGTATCAGTGTCATGCGTGAGTTTGAAATCAAGAATTTGAAATTGCTTTTATTCCAGAATAGAAGTTGTGCACAAGAAATGAGGGAGTTGTTGATATGGTTTCCACTGCACAGTGTTAAGAGACCAGCAGTTGATGGAAACATTAACCACTCAACATTATGATAATTTTGCACCTTAAGTCACCTCTAGTTTTTGCAAAGTTTGAGACGAGTGTAATTTTTTTGTAGTCCAGCTTGTTTCATGTCATCTGGTGAAAGATTCAAGTCATTTACCAACAGTGACTTCATTTGAGTCATTTATTTGTCAAGGTTCAAGTTGGATTGCCAAGATTTTGACTTGAGGTAAAACTCAAGCTGTGTTATTGACTGGAGAACTTTATTACAACACGGCATGTAAAAGCATCTAGTGTAGGGTAAGATTTCCAAAATTCTTGTCATTTTTAGATCGGAAAGATGTGCAAAAAAGTTTTACAGAAGTTTAGATATATTTGTTTCTGTATGTTATACTCCGAGCTATTTTGTTTGTATTTGTACATTTATATCCTAGTCTTTTTTGGGGGGCCATGTAGACATGTTGGGATGGAAACGTTTGTGTCTGTTAGCGACCACGCTTTAAGATGTAAAGCAAAAACCACATGGACCATAGGACTGAATTGGTTTTTTTTTTATTCATGAAATATAAAGTTGGAAAAATGCTATGCGCATCATGATGAGTTGTCACCCAACGTGCCAATGCATGTGTACAGTGTCTACCCACTCTTCATTAGTCCATGATACAATGAACCAAAGAGAATTTGTTATGGCACATAAACATTTTCATGTCTAGTTAGATATGGATTGATAGTAGCTCTCATTTTGGACTTTAAAAAGAATTCAACGTGTCAAAATGAAGCCCATTCAATAGTTTTACTCCAGTCGTAGCCTGCATGTTGATTTCATGTAATTCACAATTTGTAAGATTATAGGAAACTGTGCTAATACATGTATTACATACATCAAAGCGTTCTGTGTCATTAATCACACTTGTGTATGTACCAGGCCGCTTCACTCCATGAAGATGAGGGTAAACTCTCATATTTTTAAACAATCTGTGCCCTGTCAGAATGAAGGGTTTATTTCATAAGTTTTGCTTAGTAATACATTTTGTGGCATATTAAGTTTCTGCTGCAAATAGTAAAACTTTGAGCATTGTTTTGTAGCAATGTGTGATGTAGTCAGGAACTCACTCAGGCATATTGCTCAAGAGCCTTCCTTGATCCTTTGAAATCCATATCAGCTGTTGCAAGAAATCAGGGGCATGTTACCTCTATCTTTGTCCTAAGAAAACGTGGGTGGATGGGTTTAGGCATGGAGCTATATACCCATTATACATGTTTAATAGCTCCATGGTTTAGGGAATGTGAGCAAGGTACTTTGCATTTGTATGAAAGGATTTGGATGAGATCGAGACATGCTAAACTATTTATACTGCTTGTGCTCAAAGTGCTTTGTGAGAAAGGTGGTACTGTAGTCGTGCAATAATACTTTGGGGATGTTCACACTCCCTGTTGGTGGGTGTTCATCAGATAAAAGCTTTGAGCCACTGCAAAGGTACTAAATTAATAGCAATATTATCATTTTCAGATGATTCTTACTGTTTTGGTCCATGCACTTAATTTGATTTGCAATGTATATTCACAGATGTTGTGGTATGATCGTGTATAACATTTGGACTTTCTGTTGTACCTGGGCCCAATATCATACCAACTCCCCATATTGTTCAGTTACTCCATTGATCGACATGTTGAATCTTCAGTTAGATTTTTCTTTTCAATTACTAAATGTCTAAAAAGACATTAAATGTGAACCCCATAATCTGAAGTGGATTACATGACTTGTAAAGATATGTAAGCCCCCTCAAAAATATTTAAATGGACTGCTTGATTAGCAGACAAAAATATGTTTGATTGATCGAACTCATCAAAAGGTAAATGATTAATCAATATAAAAAAAATCATTGAAAATTTATGGCCATATTGTCATACTGTAGCTGAATTAACTGTAGTATTGTGTGATCATCACCAATTTGTGCTCTCATCTCTAGCACAGAAATTCTGTGTTTACCCAGTAAGCTTATAATTGTAAGTATACTATTTACCGGTAAGTCAAAGTTCCTCACTGTGAAAACAATTATTTGAAAGAAGGAAGTGTCCAAAGTGGTGATGGACTAGAATGATATTGGATACCGACTCCAGTGAATAATTCTGTGTAATGTTTGTGTTCCTGTGCTTCACCCTGTGGTTCAATAAATAAACAGAGAGAACTAACAAATATATTTGCAGACCTCTATGAGCTTTATGAAATACATATGATTATATGTATGATCAGACCAGAAGGACCTGCCCATGTGAACCACAATACAGGGTTGAAGGGCCCAAACACGAGGAACACTCCTAAACAATGATTAACCCTAATCCCCTTGGGTGTACATGTATGCAAAATCATATCAAAATTGGAGGATTGAGGACTGTTGGGGTTAAATAAGTCCAAATTTACTGAAGAAACCCCCAATAGCTATTGTGATTGTGAGTACATGTACACACATGTATAATGTGACATTTATATTTATGACATGCATTACAATCCTAAATAATAACAATTATAATTACAAGAAATCCTTAACTATATTTAGATGAACCAAAATATAACACTTCGTTGTGAACACATAGGGTATATTTGTGATTAACCTGGTAATTGGATAATTGGTTAAGGGCGATTAGGAGTCATCAACAAGGAATTTATAAAACACACTAGGACAAGTAGGAGTCATCAAGAAGGAATTTATAAAACACACTGGGACGATTAGGAGTCAAGAAGGAATTTATAAAACACTAGGGCGATTAGGAATCATCAAGGAATTTACAAAACACACTAGGACGATTAGGAGTCATCAAGGAATTTACAAAACACACTAGGACGATTAGGAGTCATCAAGAAGGAATTTATAAAAAAAATACTGAGGCAAGGTGATTATATATGGATCGATTGGGCGATAACTAAGTCATGAGAGGGTGTTCGTGTGCGCTCTTGTGGTAGTGACACTTTTGGACATCAGTATTTGTAGTAATATCTGCTTCATTTCAGATTTAAAAATTGTAAACTTAAAATTTCATCATGGTGGGAAACACCATTGTGTTGAAGGAGACAGAAGTGCCAAGTTACATATGATTTTCATTCCAATTTAGAATTGCAAGTGATGGTGATAGTAGATCAAAGGAGTGTTCATCTTTACCACACAAAAAATTGATAACCAGGTTTTTTTGAGCTGATTTATTATCAGATGGCATGATTAATTTTTCAAAGAAATTTAATTTCAAACTGATATGTTTCCGTTCATTTTTTTTTTCCTGCTGTTCATTGTTCGTTGTGCCGCATACTTTGTGTTGCATTTATCAATCCCTAAATCAGTCCTAAACGTAACTGTCACAAGACCAGTCACAGGTAACAGGTCGAACGATGACCAATGATCTTGCTTGTTGCTATTTATTTTAAAACCGTGTGACTTGAATTAAGACTGAAAGTCTTTAGCATTCTCTTGTGGACTTTGTCATGGTTTTAAGAGGTCTTGACTACAACGTACACCCGCATTGATATTATGTAACATTTCTTTTGTATGTAAGATCCATTTAATCATTGAATTATTACAGCTTTTAATATTTTTATTTTTTATGAATAGTTTGGAAAGTCAATGTAGTTTTCAATGTCAGTAATGTTACTTTTAAAGTACTTTTTTGCATCACGATATAAAAAGTAATACCTTCTTATTGTCAGGTACTATACAATTATGGTAAATAAATTGAGTCAGGTAATATGTTTTGTTATTGTATCAGAAAGTCCTTGATAATTGTTTCTTACATGTGCTTCAACAAAAAAGAGACTTTATATTCAATTCAACTCCACCCCCTTCACACGTACACAAGCACACACCCTTACACACATTCTTTCACATACGTGATGTGGAAATTGAATATTCGGTGGTTTAAAAATTTCGGGCAACTAAAAATACAAGTTTTCCCCCACAAGGGTAACTCTGTCAAGCTGAATATTTTTACTAATTTCCTGGACTACACACAGGAGCATGGCTGGGGGGGCATGCCCCCATGAAAAATCGTCACCCCCACTTGATGTGATCACAATAGATGTATATGTCCAACATCCAGTCAGCCCCCCGCTTTAGCACAAAGATCCCCGCTTGCCCCCCCCCCAAAAAAACATGGTTATGCCACTGACTACACCTCTTCATTTGGCAAGGGCAACTCTGTCCCAAGAGAGAGCAAAACACTGTGTGGATGTGGGCATGCGGACTTCCCTAGTGCGAAGGTCCACATGTACAATGATGCCTATGTCATGCCTGTCCCGATCGCTATTTGTCTATATACTTTTCAAGGGATCAGGTCAACTCGGACCCAAACCAACTCGGACCTATTCCAACTCGGACCCATGCCAACTCGGACCCAGGACCAACTCGGACCCACGCCAACTCAGACCCAGTACTAACTCGGACCCACGACCATCTCGGACCCACAACCAACTCGGACCCACGCCATTTCGGACCCACTTCGAGTCAACTCGGACCCACTGAGTCTTACGGTTGCATTACACCAAATACGCGCCCGTACTAGACCGAAATAGCGCCGACTCTTGAACCTCCGAAGTTGGCCTTCATTTTTTTCGCTGGAAATTCAAGATAATTTTTTTTCCACTTGAAATTCAAGATTATGGCCAGATTGATCACTTTTCGTTTCAATTTTATGAACTTTTTTTCGCATTTTCCCGAAGATACCCCCTAATAGTAGTAAAACTATGCGCTCAGCTCTGAAGCCGCCTGCCTCTATCCAAAATAGGCCCGCATTGTGGGGCGTTTTGTGAAAGAAATACTCTGAACCGGAAACTATTAATCCCAAATTCGGGATTTATATAAATAATTCTATGATCCCTCATATTGGTGTATATCTGCAGTATCTGTTGTACGTATGCAGCATCTCTTATGTACATCAGAAGGCCTATCTGTGGCTTTTTATTGCAACAAAAACTTTGGGGGCTGTTTGGTGAAAGTTCATTCGATTTCTGCTGGTGATCTGGAGTGCCAAAAAAGAAACTTCGGCGAAAGGGCGTCAATGATTTGGTACTGTCAATCACACTCCAAAAGCTGCTCCCATTGGTTGTCCCAAGCTCCCACTCCCCGATCATAGGGTTTCAAGAATGGAAGGTGACAAAATCAGTCTTTATGGTTAATCACGCAAGTACCTCGGCAGCTAATACCTGATTAAGATTCCAGATTACAAGCGGCAAATAAGACATCATAGGAAATGTGCCTCCATAAAAATACGACGCTTGTCGGTTGCTTATCACTTGTTCCAAGACATCACTGATATCAAATCTAGTCCTGTACGGTTTTTTAACCACCATGCCTGTTCAAACTCGAAAACGGAGAAATTCTGGGAATCCTGTGCCACTGTTTCCCTGCATAACGTGTAGAGAGGACATTAAATCTCGGCAGCATGCAGTGCAAAAGTGTCATTTACCAAATGCTTAAATGTAAAAGTGGACAAAATAAAAATGCTTAAATGTAAAAGTGGACAAAATAAAAATTTTCAACAAGTTATAATCACGCTCCTTGGGTTGGGTCCGAGTTGACTCATGGTGGGTCCGAGTTGGTCGTGGGTCCGAGTTAGTATTGGGTCCGAGTTGGTTGTGGGTCCGAGTTGGTCGCGGGTCCGAGTTAGTATTGGGGCCAAGTTGGCATGGGTCCAAGTTGGTCGTGGGTCCGAGTTGGCATGGGTCCGAGTTGGTATGGGTCCGAGTTGGTTTGGGTCCGAGTTGACTCGAAACCCTTTTCAAGAAGGCCAACAACCCGTTTACCGTTATCACTGTAATAGCAGTAACAGTAAACAATTATAATGGTCCTGTACCTTCAAATACTGACAGAGGATATCAGAGTCCACAAAAATATCCATGATTGACATAGGTAGGCCTTGGGCAGTCTGGGGTAGATTGTAGAGCAATCGACCTATGTAATTTCACAAGAACATCTGCGAACCATTTACTGTAAAACACGCAGTTGATACCTGTCTTGTTGGATTAATTTGTAACAATAATGTCAATGGATACAGTATCATGGTACAATGCCAACTATCTTACCCTTAATGTTGCTAAATGCAAGGAAATAATATTCGACTTCATGGCAAAGGAGACGTGATCATGAGCTTAAATTAAAAATTATGAATGCCAATGTTGACAGTGTTTCTGAACACAAGTACTTGGGCGTTTATATTGATGATAAACTGAATTGGAAGTGTTAAGTGTAATCAACGTCTGTGGCTTAGGTGAATGAAATCATTCAGTGTCCATAGTGATATGTTGTACCTCATTTATCAGGCAGTCATCCAATCTGTTTTATTGATCTGTAATGTGATATCATGGGCTGTCGTATGAGAACGTTCGGAAACTGAATCGCATTATAAAATCCGCATTTAGTAGGTTGGTAGGCGCTGACATTCAGCAGCTGGACACTTTGTGTAGTAGAGCTATGGAGAACAAATTCCTGACCATTGTGTCTGACCACGGACCATTTTCATTTCATTTATTTCATTTCTCGGGAAGAACAAGTTACAAGAAACAAATACAAACACAATAAGACAAGAAGATCATAATAACAAAGAATACTCCAATCAGCCCCCGAAGAATTGCCCTAAAGAAATAATTTCTGTTAAAGGGGCTCTCCAAACTAATTGAAATAAATACAAAACATACACTACACTTATGATAAATAATTATTCTCTGATAAAAGGAATTAAGAATAAAGAATAAAATAAAACAGTTTTAAAAAATTACCTATTTACCCATCATTTACCCTCGATCACTCGCTTCTGGGTAAACCATGTGCATGTCAAACAGCACGTATAGCCATTGTGTGAAGCATGGCATGTTTGGCATGCATTTTGTAACGGTTTATCCTCTGTTTCTCTGTTTTATCAGAATGACGCAATCGACACCCAGCATGTTCAGAATTCGCATCTTGGCATGAACAGAAAAATTTTTTTTAGCTTATGTAGTTGAGCTCTGAAGACAAACGACACTGCGTTCGATGTGGATGCTTGCGTATTTATTTGAACAGAATCAGAGAAAACATGATTTCCTTTAGGGCCTAAGTGCCAGACGAGAGTTTGTGTTTACAAAATTTGTGTGTAAGCAATTGCTATTGGGCAGTTTGTGCGATTTCCATCCCCCGTTTTTTGAGTTTAATTAATGTTAACAGCGGACATGCCACTACCAGGTTAAAGTTTTACCATCTGTATGCTCGCACTGATGTATTCAAGTACTCCATTCCCTGCACGTTTGCCAGGAATTGAAGTACTTATCCTGACGATATAGTCAACAAGTTGACCTGTGAGTCTCTGTCTGCTTTTTTGTAAAAACTTAAAGGCTACCTTAAATTGTTATTATATGTACTGCTCGCCCTGGCTCACTGTGGGTTGGTCAGCCTCAAAATATTTTCCTCTTTAGTGGGTGGTGCCGTGATTTTCATCTCATCTCGGGCCCGGTAACAAACCAAACCCATTTCTGCAATAGGCTTGCAGAATAAAAACACAAGTGCATATTGAATTTTCCATGTTTAATTCTTGCTGGCTTACGGTCACACACGCCCGAAATCATAGCTTCAAAATACAATCCTGCACTTCTGGCGTGACCATGTGCACCTGGCCGTGTGAATATATGCTTATAAGACATTCGTTCAATTCGTCTTGCAAACTAACAAAATCCATAATGATGTTACCATCCACCAAATGTGAGGTGGTAAACTTCCCCATTAAAGTTTCACTTCCGATATTACAGATTGAACATTAGATACGCCTCATGCTAATAATTGGTTTCCACAATACATGCACTTTTCCAATAGGTTACTTAAAGCCTACAAATGTGTTCATCCGTGCAATCACCTTTGAAAACGCGACAGTTATTATGCAAAAGCATTTTATTCGTCGACCTTGAAACAGGTGAAAAACAGAGGTCAAAAACCTGCATTCGGGAAAAAGAGACTCTGAAAATTCCTGTCATACCCCCTGAAGGCAATCGAGCGCTTAGATGAGCGAAGAAGCTCCAAGGTCGACCAATGACTGGTTCGCAGAAGATACTTCGAATGTGGATTATATTAAATACATATATAAGAAACAGAGAAATAAGAAAAATGAAAGGTATAGCGTGGTGACCGTGATTGACCAGCGTCCCTAAAACACAGCCTTCAATACGGCGCTTTCCTCCTCTTGCATGCACCAATGCACTCTAATTCCTGCTTTACACGTAACAAGCACCTGCCAACCCTTTCAACAAAGTATGCGACCTCACCCTTCCGAGGAGATAACAATTCTCTTCTCTATCAGTGGTCCAGTTCCAAAGAGAATTAATCATTCCTTGGTATCTCTCTGCTCAGTCTTTATGCTCTTGAATTCTTCTTTTATTTATTAGGATTGCTGTTCTCCTTTTTATTATCTCGGTTTTCTTTTCCACGATCTCTTTCTTCCCCTGTCTTTCTCATGTGTGCGTGTGTGGTGTTTACATGTAGGTGGGATTTGTCGTTGTGATGTCTGTTTTGTCACGGTGTTTAGTTTGTGTGTTTGTCTGATTGTTGTGCAGGGTTGGAGTGGTACACCTTTTTGGCGAAAGTGATATTTTTCACTCTTGTTTCTCTTGGTTTTTTTCTTATGTATATCTGTCTTGTCTGTCTCTTGCTTGACCATTCTTCGTATTGTATATTGACTGTTTACATGTGTGCCTCCTTTTTCAATCGTATTGATCCTCTTTTTGTATTATATTTTGGATATAATTTTTATTGTATGTATATTATGTGTTGTATATTTTGGATCTGCCTGAATAAATTAATAACAATAATAATAATAACAATTCCATCACTGTCTTATCTGCCTACGCTCCAACTCTTGATGCCGATGAAGAGGTGAAATCAGTTTCAAACTCAGTTCAGTGCCATTATTCCCATCGTCAAGAAAGGCGATCACAAGGTTTGTGGAAATTATCGTGGCATCTCCTGTCTCTCGATATTGCTGGTAAGTTGCCCGGATTCTTTCGACCCGTTTCTTATAAATCGTTACAGAGCAAACCCCCTCAGAGTCCCGCGGCACCATTGGCATGTTTCCTGTGCTAGACAACTACAAGAGAGCCGAGAGGGGGTAGAGCAAACGAAATTACTATTAATACTTACCTAATAACTGCACGAAACCTGAAGCTTGAACTGTTCAAGGTTTGAGTTATTGAAAAAAGTTAGATGTTTGGCGTTCAAGTTATGGTAGAATTCAGACTGGAATAAACATGGGTAAATGCAGCAATTCAGATGAAATAAATTATGTACATGTGCACCCCTCAGAAGTTAATGGTAGAGCAGCGAAAGGACTAAATGTCCAAATAGATAAATGACCAATTCCTAAATAACGGCACAAAACTTGAACTATTTATGAACTGAGCTCTTGAAAAAGATGTTTGGAGCTTTAGCTATATTGAAATTCAGACGGGAACAAACATGGGTATAGATCTCGAGCGATCGAGATGGGGTGAAATACATGTTGTATTCCTTTCAGAAGTTTAGGGTAGGGGGCCTACAGTAAACGAAACTTCTAAATACTTATCTAACTTAATGACCAAATTCCTAAATAACTGCATGATTTGGAACTTGGACTATTTGAGAATTGAGTTCTTGAACAAAGTTTAGTGTTTGGAGCTTTATGTTGGAATTCAGACGGGAATAAGATAAGAATTGATCCGAGGACACAGGAGACAACAACGGCGAATCGATCTTGTTGCGACAGTTGAAGCGGAAGGAGGTGCAAAGCCGAAGAGAAACGTGAAGGGTGCACTGATGAACTAATTGAAGCCCCATTGAAGACAATGTAAAATCGACCACATTTGCAGCCCCGGTGCGGGCAGCCAAAGTCCCTCAGGCCTCTCAAACAAAAACAAAGTGTTCTGGGGTCATTTAGCTCTCAATATATTTTCAGTTTTTAGTAGGTTAACCGATGAAATTTTTAATTATCCACCCAAAACAAACTCACCTCCAAAAAGTGAACGTTCCCAAGTCTGTCATTTTTCAAATGACATCCCTCCACCCACCTTTTCAGGCTCTTGGGACAATTTTTCAATAGCATTTTTCTATGCTTCGCCCTGGGATGGGAGCCCTTGAATCTAGGGAGTTCATTCTGGGCCATTCTTTCACAATCCCACAAATTCTTGGGCCACACAATCTCCTATTTTTCAAATAAACTGCAGGGGTACTTTTTGAGCGCCTCCGCCTGCCGAAGAATTTCCCTTGCACCCTGCAAGAATGGAAACGCGGCCTCGCTCGGTAGAGGGCGCTGTCTTTTAGCTATAGGGGTCCAGTCCACTAATTCAAGCCTTGTTGATTTGAAAACAGTGTAAAATCAGCACCGTTCAGGGCCCAATAGCATGCACGCCAACATCCCTGAGATTTCTGAAACACAAATGAAATTCTTGTCTGGTCACTTATCTTTCAATTTCTTTTCAATTTTTAGTGGGTTAACCAATAACATTTTTAATTATTCCCACAAAACAAAATTCACCCCCCAAAAAGTGATTTTTCCGAAGTCTGATTGCAGCCATTTTTCAAGTGGCTACCCTAAACTTTTTCGGGCACTTAGGACCATTTTTCAACCGTAGTTTTCAGCCCTTCTGCCCTCATATGAAAGCTCAAAGGCCCAGGGAGTTGATCCTGGCGACGATTTACACAATCTCACCATTTTGGGGGCCAAATAATCTCCTTTGTCAAAAGATACTGTGGAGGCACTTTTAATGTCCTTGAGCTGGTCAGAAATTCTCACTTGAATTGGTGGTCTGCACCCATAGCAGATGAATTTTACGAGAAAGCACAAACTGTCGAGTGGCAACGAACAACAAAGGGGCTACGCCTCTTGACACGGATATACATGCACTTTCCCAGCACTAGGCAGCAGACTTTAAAAATTAGTGATAAATTTTACTTTGAAAAAGCTGGATACGGCGCGAAATCTAATCTCGGTAAGTACGTGTAGGCCTACATGTATGTACATGTACGATAGTACTTGTGTATCGAACGGGCCTACATGCGCAGTGATGCGCGTACATGTACATCGTCATAGGCTTATGCCTACATCATTACATTATATATAACGGGTTTGCCCTTACCCAACGTATATTTACAAGCACTGTATGCTCAGTGCTTGTCCGAGAGCTTGCGAAAAAAAACCTCACAAGCTTACTCGGGTGGGACTCGAACCCACGACCTCCTGCTTATTAGTGCAGATGTCTTAACCACTCGACCACCGAGCTTGCCGGGGTTGGCTGGCCGGTCCGAGTCAAATGAAGCAGCGGGTACCGCGAACTATTATCAAGATGTATTTTTGCGTCGGGGAGATGTTAATTATATATAACGGGTTTGCCCTCGAGTCCCACCCGAGTAAGCTTGTGAGGTTTTTTTCGCAAGCTCTCGGACAAGCACTGAGCATACAGTGCTTATAAATATACGTTGGGTAAGGGCAAACCCGTTATATATAATTAACATCTCCCCAACGCAAAAATACATCTTGATAATAGTTCGCGGTACCCGCTGCTTCATTTGACTCGGACCGGCCAGCCGACCCAGGCAAGCTCGGTGGTCGAGTGGTTAAGACATCTGCACTAGTAAGCAGGAGGTCGTGGGTTCGAGTCCCACCCGAGTAAGCTTGTGAGGTTTTTTTTCGCAAGCTCTCGGACAAGCACTGAGTATACAGTGCTTATAAATATACGTTGGGTGAGGGCAAACCCGTTATATATAATTAACATCTCCCCAACGCAAAAATACATCTTGATAATACATCATTACATGTTTTTGTAGCAAACTAGTAAGTTGTCAAGAATTGAATTTGGAACACTTGGTGTGAAAGAATTCATTGATGTCTGTTCGTCTACTTTTAAAGGTGTTTTGAAGGTGCTGAGTGTACATACGTATGATGTATGTGCTCATCATAATGGCTATATGGAAAATGTAGGACTGGTTTAGGCATAGGCCTAAGCCTACAGAAGCAGTGAAAAAAACATGGAGATTGGGATTCACTCTCGGTTGCACTACACCAAATACGTGCCCATAGAAAACAGTGCAAGAAATCGGACCGAAATAGTGCCGCCTGTTGACTCTCATGGACAGGTTGGCCGCCGTTTTTTCACTGGAAATTCAAGACTATGGCCAGAAGATCACTTTTCGTTTCAATTTCATGGGGGTTAGCCACGAATTTTATTTTTTAATTCGCCTTTGAACGAAGATACCTCCAAAATAGCAGTAAAACTACGTGCTCACTTCTGAATGTAGCTGCCCACCTCTATCCAAAATAGGTCTGCAATTTGGGGCTTTTTGTGAAAGAAATACCCCGAACTGGAAATTATCAGTCTCAAATTTTGGATTTATAGAAATATTTCTATGATGCCTCCTGATTATGGCCTGTCTTATTGAAAAAATCCAGTGGGATCAAAGTATTAATGAGCTCACACGCAGAAATACAACCATTTGATGGAATGCACCCTTTAATATCACCTTGAGGGCTGGGTCCACAGTAAATATGGCTCAAAACGAAGAAAATCTATCCAAAATAGAAAAACCAATTCCAAAAATTGAATACATTTTCTTGTTTTTCTGAAGAAGGGTTGTACAGTTTGTCCGTTGTCACTGAATGCGGCAGTGTTATGTGCGCAATGACAATCTTATTCAGTAAACAAACAGAGAAATCAAACATTTTTTGCAAAACTGCGGGACATGGAGAGGAAAAACTAAAAGAAAGAGGATGAGCAGACAGAATTGTTGATTGACCCTTTTTAATTTTCATTTCCCGGGCGTCCGGGGGAGCTTTTGGGAGGAAAAAATAGGGGGTTTCAGGCCCTCTTCCAGTTGTTATAGGACAGAATAATCAATAGGCCTAAGCCCCTTCAAAGAGACACCGTGTACATTCCTCAGATCGTACATGAACACCCTCAAAATAACCATATTGAAGCAATTGTACAAGGTGTTTATCAGTACTAAGGCCTACAATTCAATAGGCCAAGGCCTACATACACTGTACATGTATAAATTGACAAACGTACATGTAAGTACATTGCATGTTGTTACATGTAGCTCGCAACACATGAATTTCCACAAAGCATGCTCAACAAGTACATGTATATGTAGGCCTAATTGTTTTAAACTTTGCAAAGGTTCGCCATGTTCACTGTGTTATTATTACAGGAACGCCAAGGGGGGGGGTTTGAGAATATCAAGTAGTTGGCATACATGTACATGTGTGTATATATGTATAAAATATCTTTTTCTCACATAAATGCACTCAACATACATCACAAACATCATGTACAACTGTATGTACAGTACAATGTATGTGTGAGGAACTTTTCATTTCACCAGTTCTTTGTGTTCAGAATTTTCCAGTTTATTTTGAACCCTGGTGTGCATCATATGCAAACAAAGTTTGATTAACATTGTACTGAGGGAGAAAACTCAATAATATACCATTGAATTTTGGAACAGATTTTTGCCCCTTAAAGTGGTAATTTGGGAGCTTTTAATAATAAGTTACAGTTTTGACGCGCCCAAGTTTTGAAATGCTGTATATACAACAAAATCACAAAATTAAAGCAGGGTTTTGCCCAGGATGGTTTTAGTGCCAGCAGGACTATCTAAGCGGAGCGCCACCATCGGTTAGTGCGGAGCGTACCAGAAAATTTTTGGAATCTAAAAGCCCCCAGATGGCCGGAAACAGCACTTTCTGGGTGTTTTCAGCTGTGTATACACAGCCTAAAATTAGGGATCTCATGTCTGAAATTTCTGAAATTTAATAAAAAAATTGAAAATTTGTAATTTTGGTCAACTAGGATGAGGTGATAATTTTAGACGGGCAATTGAATTAGAAAAAAAGAGTAGAAATAAATATTGATTTTATTTTGTAAATCCCTTAAATATTGAATTAATTTCTATCTCTATGATGCCCATAATTTTTCATTGCTATTCAAATAATTTTTCATTTTTTTTGTGTGCTGAAAATAAGGCGAAACATGCAAAATGTTGGCGGAATATTTTCCTTATTTTCTTTGTATGAAAGTTCGTACAGTATGCATGTGGGATAACGACATTCATAAATGTGTGCAGGGATTTTCTGAACAGTCATTTTAAAGTCTACATGAACATAATGTAGATTGGCCATTTGCTTTTCTGACACATCTGGCCATGTGTCACGTGCATACTGAGTGCGTGTATCTTGCCATATGGAACTCGTTTACGGAAAAGGCAAAATCATGCTGTTACTTTTGAATAAAAAAATTGCGGAGTTAATATTTTCACCGTGGGATAAACAACAATTAACGAATGTGGTGTGATCGTTGGTTTAAAAAACGATCGCAGTGATCGTTTTATGCAACATCGAGCAGAAAATACATGCACCGAATGTTGCTGGTCGGCGCGGCGAAAAACAGCCACGGTCAATTGTCAGTTTTGCAAGTACATGTAGAATTGTTTTTCTGCCAGATTTTTAAGTGTTTAAACGAAGTGTGAATGGGGTCATTTGCAATTTTGTCTTTCAGAAAGTTAAGCCAAATTTTCTTTTCAAGTTGTGGAACTGGGTAAAATGCGGAACTGGGCAAACAATGCTGTACATCATGGAGAGGGGGTTTTCCGATCTTCGCGCTTTGAGAGCGTTGCATATGCAAGCCTATGTGTGGCCTTCCAACCAATGGAAAGATTCGTTACACACTATGTACACGTGCATTGCGCGTAACAAAGCCTCCTATTGGTTCATGTTAATATTTGGTCCAGATATGTTGCATATGCACGTACGTGGGTGCGCAGACGATATGCATGGCAGTGCAAAGTGAGATTTACGAAGAAATTTTACGGTTTCTTCACGATCTTCATATCTTCATGATCGATCCCTCGACCAAGATGCTATTTTATTTGGGTTCTTATCGGGAATACGTGCCGGTCGGAAAAGTTGATTTGGCAGATTGTGGCGGTCGGTAATTCTGTGTGCCGGTCGGGCCCGACCGGCGCTGACCGGCAGCGGCAGATCCCTGTTAAAGTGGAGACTACATGATCTTGATAGACATTCTATATTTTACCACTTAAGCCCTGAAGAAATATGATCACCTGTCTTTGGCCATATGTGGTTCAGTATGCAAAATCACAAACTTTCAGAAGTATAAAAGCTGGGATTTATTTCCCCATAATTTGATTCCACACTCTGTAAACTATGTTAATCACTTTTCTTTGGTTGTAAAATGAAGAGAAATGTTGAATTTTTCTTCTAAGGTTGAAAGATTTTTCTTTTTTTAAAATTAATATTTATTTCTACGCATAATAAATTGAAGTTTCTGTGCTGTCTTGTTCTGACTGTTCAAAGTGTTGTTTCTTTTCTTATCTGCAGCACATTTGTACTTCAGGCCCATGGAAATGTTTGCCAGTTACATGTAAGTTGTGCGCGTTCCTCTGCAGGCAGTAGCCTTCCAGACAATGGCTGGTCTTCGTTTTCGATGCTTCTGTTATGGCATCATTGTGTCTTCAATTACATGGGCTATTATCATCTACATGATTTTAGCTGACGTAAGTCGTCAGGAGCGGCAGCCAGTCAATGATCAGCAATACATGTATAAGAGACATCCACACCGTTTAGTTGTAAACCATCCTCAACAGTTTGTCAAGCCTTGGAAAGCAAACCATCAAGGAAAAGCTGTGCTTCTGGATGGGAATGATGATCTGAAAAATAATGTTTTATTTGATTTGGATGATAGAAATCACAATCAGAATGTCCAGTTCGGACATGAAGCAGTTAAACACAATGGCATTGACCAACAGGCGATGGGTGTTGGGAAAAGTGACAGTGAACTAGGAATGATAAAAACAGCTGAAGACAGAAGGTTGAGAGATGAAGGTTTCAGACGACATGCCTTCAATGAATTAGTCAGCACTAGGATAGGATATCACCGTAGTGTACCTGACTCACGCAATCCCTTGTAAGTATTAAATATATATATAAATGTATCTACACAAATCATCGCATATGATGGCTGTATGATCAGGAAGGCCTCTTGGTCTCGCCCTTGTTAAAAAGTGTCAAGAGTCAATTTTACGTAGTAGTGGGTATATGTACACTGTACTGTATGTGCGTGTACATTTATAATCCTGCTATAATGAGAGGAATCTTGATGCCCTGCCTGGATTTTTTATGTTTATGAAAGTCATCTGAAATTGTATAAAAGTAATTAAAACATGGAAGAGGTTTACGAGTAACCTTTGCTGGTGAAGAAAAAAACTGGTGCAATCTGTTTGGTGAACCACCATGCCCATGTACAGAACTGAGGATGTACTACATGTACATGTACTGTAGTGAAGAACTATACCAGTACATGTATGTACATCTACAGTTGAACAGGACCAGGGACCTCTCACCTGTAAGGCAGAATAAAGCAAGAAGTCTGACAAGCTACCAAGAGAAGTTGCCGAGTGGGTGAAAGATGATTGTTGTCTCTGAATTGGACAGGTTCTCAAGGGCTTATGCCTGGATTCACGTTCTGCTGCCAAGTGTTCACTTGCACTGTTGAAACTATTTACCTTTTCTCAGAAGAAACATTAGCTGGAGGGGTGTTAAAAAGGAGAAGGGAACTCACAGTTTGTACTGAAACATGAAGGTGCTATTGCAGTCAGTTGTCTAGTGTACCAGGTCAACCAAGATGGTTGCAAACTGAAGATTTTAAAACATATATTTTAGTGTGCAAATTTGTCATTTTGTTGAGTACGATTTTCTTTTCATTTGTTTATTCTACCGTTGTACAGATGTAAATACAAAGTGCATCCCAGAGAGCTTCCCAAAGTCAGCATACTCATTTGTTTTTATAATGAAGCCTGGTCTACACTACTGCGCACTGTATATAGTGTTTTGGATAGAACTCCAAGAGAATTAATTCAAGAAATTATCCTACTTGATGATTATAGTGATTTTGGTAAGTATGGTATGAAGTTTGCATGCACATGTATATGTCAGGAAATCAGTCACTTAAGACCTGACAAAGCAAAAGTGATCCTTAAGATCACAGAGGTATGGTTCTGCAGATTTCAGATTATGAACAGGAGTTTTAATGGATGATGTGTAAGTTTGGTTGAATGTTGACCTTTATTTCCACTAAACTGATTACGCTGTCAGATGCGCATCTCAGGATCAGGTCTGATTCCCTTTTGTTAAAGTTTTTATTTTGTAATTTTGATATGTTTGGAAAAATGGTGCCAGCTACTGTACCATCTTAGCAGTTGTCTTGGCATAGACCAAATCTGTCAAAAGCCATGTTGTCTTACAGGCATCATACTGTAATTTGAATCTTTTACATGTACATGTATATGTATCATTGTAAATTTCAAAACTCTTTGCTTTCAAACCCTCAGCGATTTGAGGAGAAAGAGCATTTTTTTATTTGTACATACTTGATCATTACACCTCATAACATTGAGAGGGCCTCAAGCAAATGAAAATCATGTACCCACATGTGGACATGTACAGTGTACATGTATGCTGCAAATTGAATACAAACATGTATATGTACCTCATTTAAAACTGTCTTTTTGATGTTGATAGCAGTATCCTATTGTACATACTCATGAAATGATGCTGTTCGCCGTTCATTTCTTAATTTACACAGTGTACATGTACCTGTACTTTCCTAAACAAGTTTCTCTGTGCATTGTGTTGATCAAGCAGTTACTTTACATGGCTGAATCCTTACTTTTCAATTCACATATAGATCATTTGAAAGCCGAACTTGACACATACGTACATGAACATCTGTCTCCAGTGGTGAGAGTACTACATAATAGCCAGAGGGAGGGTTTAATCCGAGCAAGAACCATTGCTGCTAGACAAGCTACAGGGGAGGTGCTCATGTTTTTGGACAGTCATTGTGAGGTATATATCCATTCATCTTGTTAACTATGGAGTGAGAATACCTTGTACCCATAGGAGAATGGTGCTCTGTTGACCTGCTATACTTAAAGAGCCCATGGATAATAATGAGTTGCAAGTAAATATGGTAAACATTCATTGCCGGGATATGGCACAGAGCACTTGGTGAACATAAATTTGTCTCTTTACACGTTTCAACTTTTATACAGTTTCCTGATTTTGTTCAGTGTCTACTTGGGGCATTCCCAACTTTGTCAACACATTTGGGTATGCCCAACTTTAGTTATCCAGCAGAATTGAATATAGAGCACTGCAGTCAAATAACAGTTCCAAGAAATGAGCTGAATCACTATTTTATGTGGGTCTGACATAATGGCAGAAAGAGCTTTCCAATGGTAAACATAACAGTGTAAAAGCATCCCTCAATGCAATACAGCTTGCAGATAGACCCAAAGGGAAAACTGGAATGTAAGGTACATGTACATGTAGCTTCAGTCTCACATAGCAAGGGCTGTATTCTCATACACTGTACATGTATGTGTTCACCAAATTTCCATGCAATGTAGAAAGCAATAATTCCATCTAAATAAAACGTAATTCATGGAATGTATATATTTATCGGCATGTGATTTGCACAAAAGAAAAAGAAAGAATTGTCACACCGTTGCAGCCATTTTTAGACAGTGAGTTTCTTGCAAGGTCAACAATACGCTCAAGCATACATGTACATGTATACCTGCACATCTCTTCAATCTACAGTATACATTGTAAGGCTGTCTGTTTACATTTGAAAATAACCAGATAACGACCTTGTATTTTTATGAATGAAAGGTCTAGTGATACATGTACCATAATACTCTAAATAAAGAGGCCACATCTTCAGCTTTCAAATAATACACTGTACCTAAATTAAGTATATATGTTTGTGTACATGAACATACGATACATGTACATGTACAGTGCAGGGGGGTACCAGTGTAACAAAAACCAGTGCACTTCTCATCTTTGTCTCAGACATTGTCACGAATAATGCTAATTGTCGAAATTTGTCCAAATGTTGTATTTTCAAATGTCTTGATTGCATTCAACATTTGGAATTAGAAGGTTTAATACACCAACTATTACAAAACCCCCAATCAGCCACCTTTTCACCATCTGATTTTCAACCCTAAATATCAGAGTTTGAGTGTATGCTCATTTTATCGTGATGTATCACACAGTTTCTTTTCAATACAGTTGCATGACATCTGTTGCTTGGCTGAATTGTTTGGTCATAAAGTGTTTCTTTTCCATCAAAGTTGGGCAACTCTGTTGACAAAGTTGGGCCTGTAACAACAACAGCAGTGTTCTCAATCCTTGTTTCCCGCAGTGCACCACTTCTTGTTGTGCAACTTATGTGTAAAATCCGTACATGGAAGGGTTTGAGTTTGATTCATATTAGAAAAATATTGAGTGAAATTGGTTTCAAGATCAGTTTTTAGAAATGAAAGTTTGGGCTTTGTTCTTACAAGTTTATCAGTTGTGATTTCTGTCTGTCGACTCAGGGATGAAAAAAGTATGCTTAAAGAGACTGAAAAGGAATAATTTGTACAATATGGTATATGTTTACTGCGCTAAAAACAAATCCTCAATTCATAACAATAATTGTTTTCATTTGTTCCAAGGTGAATGAGAAGTGGTTAGAGCCTCTTCTGGAACGTATCCAACATAATAGCCATACTGTTGTATGCCCCATCATTGATATCATCAATTCAGATACCTTTGATTACCAAACATCGCCTATGGTCAAAGGTGGGTTCAATTGGGGACTTCATTTCAAGTGGGAAAATCTTAACAGTAGTCAACTCACTGGAAAAGAAGATTTTGTCAAGCCATTCAGGTGAGATTATAACCCTGCATACATGTATGTACATGTAGGCATTAGTTTCTTTGTTTAAATTCTTACACAGTTTATATTTAGTCTGCTTTTCTATGTAACTTTTCTTCCAGAATTTGCTGTCGGCCATCAATTTAACTTGTTTTCAAACACTAGGAGATATCAATTAATGTACAAAACACACTATTGCTTTTTGGAACCTTGTCTGTGGCTATACTTCTCTTTATTTGTGGTGTTTTGGCATTTTGTGTTCTCCTGTTTAACATATTTTTCCAACCTGCTCTTATGGAAAGGCCACAACTTCTTATAGTGTAACAACTTATCCATATGCTGCCGGGTTTAAATTGAAGTTGTGTGACAAGTTCCCAGGGGATTTTAAAGATTTTCCGCTTCCAAAATTCTTCAAAAATTCATAACTTCATTTACTGGATGTTTACACCTACATGAATGACTGTCTGGTGGCTACTCTAATCTGACAGGCAACATCTTTTGAAGCCTGAGTATTTCAGCCTGGCCTTCTGCATTGTGAAGAGAGCCCAGATTGTGTGGTGTTGCATAATTTTTTTTTGTTCCTGAAACTGGCCCAGTGCTCTGCTGGTGTCTTTTCAAATGTGGCCAGATTAACATGCAGTGGTATGGTATCGCTCAGCACTGGACCACTTCTGTCCCAGGTCGTAATCTGCTTGCACTGAATGCCAAAGATAGTGGTACACTGATCAAAACAGTGATGGATTACCTGCACTGTTGAAAACTTAAAGAATGTTAGCAATTCCCAGCAGCTCGGTCTTTTGTTCAGAGTACTGTCTTTTGTTACAAGGCCCAGCTCATTTGTCCCATTTCGGGCACCCTGAATTTGCATACAAACCTAAGGTCTCCGGTACCAGGCACCCTGGTGGAAAGTGGTTATGTGTACCTCATGTGCAACCATGATAACTTTCATACTTGAACATGTGCAACTTTGTTTGGACACTGTAACAAGTTACCCTTTTGACAACTTTTGTCTGTCTCCTGTATGTGACAAAACAGTGCAGTGTAATCATCATCATGTGTAACTGTGACAATCCATGGTATTGCACATGATCATGCCACAGCTTGATCTTTGTGCAAGATATCTTAGTGATTAGAATGTTTAGCTAAAGAACTAAAGAATTCTTTTGTTCATACACATGTATTTGTATGGATTGAAGAAAATCAGGGATCAGAAGTGCTCACAATAGACACTGTAGGTTCATCACTACGTGTACATGTAATTCTCCCCTCAATGATTAAGAAAGAGCTGCGAAGGACTCTTACAGTGGTCATCAATTGTCTTGTACCTCATATGTGCATATCTTTTGTTTATGAGGCTTTAAGAGAGTTTTTTTGATTCAGAAACATACCGGTAGATCAGTCTTCTTTTCTGATTTTAAGTGTAATTGACCTTTTGAATGATCCAAATCATTATTCTCCTATCGCTAAATACATACTTTTATTTGTCAGCTCACCTACCATGGCAGGAGGTCTGTTTGCCATCAACAGTGCATACTTTCATAAGCTTGGTGCATACGATGAAGGTATGGATATATGGGGTGGAGAAAACTTGGAAATATCATTTCGGGTAAGAACACTTCAGCATCTGAAGCTGGTACAAAAAGGTCCCATACAAATTTCATTTCTTTGTGCACATTGTATCTACATGTATGAGGGCAGTAAGTTTAAAACTCAATTAAATGTTAACTAGAGTTGATAGAAGAGATTTTGCCTCACAAACTACAAGTAAGTTTTCAAGATATTTCAGGTAACTTTTATGTTTTACGTCCTGTTTTGCATGCCACTGAAATCATCATAATGCAGAAAATGGGTTTTGCCTTTCATAAATAAGGGAATAAATATGTGCTTGGCCAGTCTAAAACATGCATTTTAAGACCAGGCATTGTCACTTCTCAATGGGCATTATCAAATATTAATACATGTACATGGTCATGTGACTTATTTCGACCAATAGGAATTGAAAAACTGTCCGAGGTATTCATAAATGTAACTTCACAAGCATTGTATACTGGATGCAATCTGAAAGCTTGAGACAAAAAACATTGACAAGCTTGTCAGAATGGGACCTGAACTGGCGCGCAGGAGTACCTGATTACTTTGCAGATATGTGTATCATCTCAGCTCTCTGGCATGAATTTTATACTGAAAAATATGCCATGCAAGCATTTATTCTTTGGTGAACTGTATGAATTTGACAAGACACACCTTGCAGTTTGACTATAATGAAAGTGGACTTTTGCCCAATTTGTAAAACATCTTATGCTGATATAACAGAGAGCGCTGTTGCAGCAATGTTGCTGTATAATGTAATGTAGGATTTGTCTCTGCCATTTTTTATCAACTGAGCAACCCAAAGTGTAGGACGCATTTGTATATAAAGTTTACTCAATGATCAACTGCCCTGTACTAGAGTAGCTGTGAAATACTTGTACTGTTGAGAACAAGTTGTAATGCCTTGACAGCAAAGTCAGAGAGACACGTTGTTCCTGCTTTGTCCTCTTAAAGGGGAAATGGGAGAAACTTTATTTGTTAAGAAATTCAGGACTTACATGTAGTTGTGACAAAAATTGTTACCATAACAAAATTGCCCTCTCTTAATAATTGTCATTCAACATGCATGTACATGTACGGTATGTACAAATTACAGGTACACTGACCCTACAGTTATCAGTGTCAGTATTACATGTACCACAGTACACGTACATGTACCATAGTACATGTACCATAGTACATGTACCATAGTACATGTACCATAGTACATTTACGTGTACTATAGTACACGTACATGTACCATAGTACATGTACCATAGTACATGTACCATAGTACATGTACCATAGTACATGTACCATAGTACATGTACCATAGTACATGTACCATAGTACATTTACGTGTACTATAGTACACGTACATGTAGGTTGTAAGTTTTCCAGCCATAAAGTAAAAAAAGCCATAGCATATCAACTTCAAACTATATTTTAGTTGGTCTTGTTGCCTTCAGAAGTCTGTTGATTTGAGACTTTGTAGGTTGGAGGTTAAAGGTTATTGTTGAAATAAGGGAGATGTTTCTCAATGGAGAGGGCTTTGTGATCACAGATCATTGCCTTGGGCTGTAAGTTTATGCATGGGCTTGGTGACCCATTTGGGTTCGTTAACTCATCATTCTTGTTTTAATACAGCTTATTACCCTTTTCCACTGATTGTTAAGTCATTTAGGTCAAAATTTTATCCAAATCATATACTTGACCAAGTCTGTAAGGTTCTGACCTTTGAAATATGCACATACAAGTATATGTACATTTACCAACAAATGTCCTAGAACCTGTGCGTATTGTCTTATTAGTTATCACAAGGATTATCTTAGCTGATACAGTTGCTGTTGCTGTAATAACATTCATATTTATTCAAATGTTGGAAAACCAGTGCAGACGTACTGTATTACCTGAATTCCTGTCTGATGATTTGTCTTTGTTTTATGGCATGCAGATATGGCAGTGTGGAGGTACATTAGAGATTGTACCATGTTCAAGGGTGGGCCATGTTTTTCGAAAACGACGGCCATATGGTTCCCCATCTGGCAAAGATACAACACTGTACAATGCCCTGCGAGTGGCACACGTTTGGATGGATGATTATAAGGTAACCTTTTTATTTGTTTAATATCTTGTTACTGGATTTTGTCACTTTGATATCACAGTTTTAAAGCCATTGAATACATGGACATCATGATAGTAGAAGAAGACGGCAATGGGGTGCTTACCCCCTTGTGAAAAAAAGGGAATTGGTGAAAAAAAATGAAAAACCCTCCAAATTGATCCCTTCCACTGTCAAGTGTTTATCAGTTCTCAGCTGATGAGTGCTCCCTCTCTCCTCCCCCGGGAAAAAAGTGGTTTAGCCCCCTCCCCTTCCCTGAAAAAAACCTGGTGATGCCCATGATTGAACAGCTTCGCTGTTTTGTATTCTATTAAGTTGTATCTACCGGTATTGAATGTTTGTTTGAGGTACTCTTCAGACTTACAATGTGAATTGTTGCTGACATCTTGAATGGCAATACATGTTTCAGTTTCTAGTTCATGTGTAGATTACCTGTTCATGGTTGGAAGTACTGTACATCATGTGGATGGTATTGAACATGTGGATGGTATTGAACATGTGGATGGTATTGAACATGTGGATGGTTTTGAACATGTGGATGGTATTGAACATGCGGATGGTATTTAGCCACCAACTGGTTTTTAAACCAATTTCATGGGAAATTGTGATCTTCATCTTGTGTACTGAAAACCTCACGTGACAATCACTATTGTTGCATATGCCTAGTTCAGGTTAGATTCCTTGTTTGCTTCAAAAGCGCAGTGAAAAATGTAGCCACAAATCATGTACACCTACAAATTACTTGCACTTGTACACAGAAATGTAAATACCAATACAAAAATACACATTTGAACAGTACAGAAGACTCTGGAAAATGCTTGCATTCAGCCCTGCTACATGTAATGCAACCTCTTATATGTCTCAATCATCCAATGAGTTTGTATTCCAGGAATGGAAATTTCACTCTACATGTACATGTACTGTTCACTGACACATGGTTCATACCATTCTCCATAAGGAGATTTTCATTACTGTGCACACAAAACACATATATTATGGCTTGAGAGGTGTTTCATGAAATAGTGAGGTACAGTTGCGGAAAAAAAAGTTGGACAAATATGAATTTTTGATTTTGATTGACTTTCTCATGAAAGTAGTGTTTTTGATCATTGCCTAACAAAATAATCCATCAGACGTCTCATTTCCATCACAAATACTCACTGGCGTTCAGTGTGTGACCCTGAACAATAAGCAAAAGTAAGTTGAGGAAGGAAACATACATGTACATGTACATGCTCAGAAGAGTGCCTGTGTCTTTCTGTTAGTTTAATGATATGAGTAGAGTTCTCAGTTGTAAATCTTCCTCACTGTTGGCATCTTTCTTGCTCTCTTATTTCAAATAGCAGGACATTAAAAGGAATATTAATCTGCGTGCATAAAAAAGCTACATATTTGTGTTGAGCACACAAGGCTTTACTTTCATGTAATACACCTCCATCATGTCCATTCTGTACTAATATCCCTCCATTTTATTTCTCTTTTTTGAAATACATGTAGGAATTCTTTTTTCAAACAAATAGTCATGCCCGAGGCATGGAATATGGTGATGTATCTGGCAGAGTTCAACTGAGACAACAGCTTCAGTGCAAATCCTTCAAGTGGTATTTAGACAATGTTTACCCTGAAATGAGGTTTCCTAATGAATCCAGCAATGCTGTCGCCCATCAAGCACTTCATGAGAAGAAGAGACCACCTCTAGCAATAAGGAAAGGACTGGTAGGTCTGTTTTTGACATGGCAGTTGATCAACTACATGTACTTGCACTCTTTTTTTATTGCATGCAATTTTTTACATAAGGTTTAATCAACAATGGATTGATTCATTGAGCCCTACCTCATGGCGTTTTGACCAGTCACCTGGCCACTGCAGTGATTTATGTCTGGCATATGCACAAAGTCTGACAAGCATGCATGTGCATATGATAGGCGTGGCTGGCACATGGAGTATGGCATTTGAGAGAATCACATAGTAATTTCCTACTTGCACATCGGGCTAGACTTAATGGATCAGTCTGTCAGGTTGTACGTATATTATCAGAAGGAATATCATCAACGTGCGTATGTACATGTAAGCCCAGCTTGGTCTTCACCCCACTTTTCAAAGGTTTTCTGAAACAAAGCCTTTATATTTGCACAGACGTTTTCAATTAATAGAATATAGAAATCTAACCCATTTAATGACCATTGAGTAACCGGATAATTCTTGTGGGCCTAGGCCATATTTCAGTGTTTACCATTTGTTGACCAAACTTGGAATTAACTAGGTGCTGAATAGCTGTTGTCCAGTGCATGTCACCCATAAAGAAAGAGTTAATATCTGGAGCTTTAAGCTGAAAATGGTGAAATGTTAATTTGCTATTAACCACTTGCTGCCGGGGGCAGTTATCAATGTTCCGGGATAATTATCATTTTTTTCTGTTTTCAAAATTCTTTAAAAATTCCTATCATCATTTACTGGACACTTACAAACACGTGAAGGACTGTCTGGTGGCCCCTCTAGCCTGAAAGACAAAATCTATTGATGCCCGAGTATTTCAGCCAGGCCTGCAGCCTTGGAAAAAGAGCCCAGATTGTGCAGTGTTATATAAGTTTCTTTTGTTCACGAATTTGGCTCAGTGTGCTGCTGACCTCTTTTCAAAAGGGGCCAGATTAGCATGCAGCGGTGCTGTGTGGCTCATTGCTGTGGTAGTGGAGCGCTTTTGTCCCTGGTGGTAATCCGCTCGCTCTAAATGCCCCAAACCTGGTATACTGTTTCAAAACAAGGCTGGATTATCTCCACTTTTCAAAGTGAAAAAATGTCGGTAATGCCCAGCAGCCTGGTCTTTTGTTCCGAGTACGGTCTTTTGTTACAAGGCCCTGTTCACTTTGTCTGAGTTCAGAGACCCCAGCCATGCATATAAAGCATACGTGTCCCGATCCGGAATCCCCGGCAGGAAGTGGTTAAGAGGGATATTTTGATAGTGATGCCATGGCTACACTTTTAATTCACACAAATGAATGCTTGACAGACAGCATCAGCTCGAAATGAAATGCCAACTTTGATGAGCATGTAGTACATGGTTTGTCAAATGGGAGGTACACCACAGTAAA
Source organism: Acanthaster planci (assembly GCF_054643075.1). NCBI lineage: Eukaryota > Metazoa > Echinodermata > Asteroidea > Valvatida > Acanthasteridae > Acanthaster > Acanthaster planci. Next base: position 8,128,101 of record NC_141793.1, read on the forward strand.
ATGTTATTGTCTCTTTGTTTTTTTCCAGCTGTATCAGCCATCCCTGTCATTATGCATGGTAGCTGAGGATTCAGCCATTCAGAAGGGATCTAAACTGTTGTTACAGAAATGCAGTAGAAGACAGAAGAATCAGGTTTGTACAAATATATAGATGTTTGGCAAAGGTGATGGTACATGTAGGTCCTGAAGCATTTTATCTTCTGTTACAGATGAATCCCAAGGATCCCTTTAATGGTGAATAGCAGTGTTGGGTTTTGTATGGTGCCACTGTCACTGTACAGTAATTATCACATTGCTTACCACCATTGATGGGCTACTATAAATGACTATCTATTGCATTACCAAAGTCACCGGATTTATCTATGAATTCAGTGTATGAACTAATTATTCAGATGTTCTTCCTCAAAATTTGTATATGTAGGTGTTTGTTGTTAACTCATATAATGATAACAATTGTTCATTTATATTTGAATTATGTATAAATGCACTTTTAATAAAGATGAAAATGGTTTGGGCTACTTATTACATTTTCAGACATTTGATGGAATCAAGATTTGGTATATACATGTACATGTATGAGAATTGAGGTGTTTCATGGTAAAGGTAACATGTTAAGTAGTAGGGTTGCAGTAGCACCGTGTGTAATGTTTCTTTACAAACCCGGAGAACCGGAGGGAACTCAACATTTTGGACAGTGTGCTCTGCCCATCACAGACAGAGCGTACTGCCTAGCAGTCTTCTGAAGACCTCCAGTTCATGTCAGAACCATATGTCTTTAAAAGAGATATTTTACATGGTGCCAAAAATATGTTTACAGATTCAAGTATTCGTTTTATATTTGGTTTATTCACATACATTTTAAGTTTCCTTCCATGTAGTGTTGGATTTCTAATGGAACAGTGAAGTGTTTTTGTTCTTTCAGCTTCTGTGATTACCATGCAAGCATTTGAACAGTATTATGTTAATTGTTCGTATGTTGCAGCTGTGGTATGAGAGTGAGTCACATGAGTTGCGTCTTGCTGATTTTCTTTGCCTTGATCAACCAGAGAGTAATAGTGCTGCTCTGCCAAGACTTATGAAATGTCATGCATCAAGGGGAGCACAGGAATGGAGATTTTATGGTCAGGTTAGTATGAAGACAGGATTTGTATTATTTTGCAGCCATTTAAAGCATGTGTAATGGTGCTAATTGAATGGAAGTGTATTAAGCAGCAGGCACATAAACAGAAAATATGCTTGTGTACATTTGATGGCAAGGCATGTTCACATACAACTGATTGGTATGAAATTCCCTCCTCGATTCTTTGCAATAAAGTGTGGTTGTGAATGATGTCATTGTGAGTTCTGCTGGAATAATGTGACATGCATCAGTTCATAGAATCAGTTAATTGTTTGAAATGGTTGCTGTTGAACTTTTTTAGCAAATTGTTTCACAGTCATGTAATACATGTAAATGCCACCATCACGTTGTTCACATTGGTCAGGAGTAGTACAAAGATATCAGACTTCTTGAGTAGAGGGATTGCCCTTAGTCTTTAGTCAAGAGCTCAATTTTCTAATTCCAGTGTGTTTATGTGCTTAAAACCTCAGGGCGGTACACGTGTTTCTAATTTATACATTACCTGAATAAATCATTTCCATCTGATTGATCGTTTGACAATAATTTGCCACTGCATTATTCAATATATCAAATAGTGACTGGTTAATGGAACATTCCACTACCCAACATGGTGATGGGCTCTTCATACAAAATGATATATGATACCAATTACATGTATTATTAAAGTTATTCCTAGTTTCAGTCACATGTGAAAAGTGTCTAACTCCTGAGTGATGCTGATGCTGCAAAGAAAAATCTTTCCTGTCAAACAATGAGAGGATTTGTCAAGATTCAGAATGAGATTACTCCTTGTTTTATTCAGGCATTGTATAAAATCAAGTCATGTGACAGGTGTAATGGAACATTTCATCTGTTGCCTCTAGAAATTACTCTTACATTGCTTGCAACCTCAGAGTAATATAAACTCTAGTTTTAATATTGCTAATGCTTACATATGAATTAAAGTCCCCTTGAAAATGTTGCATACCCCCATCACTAACTCCATATAGTGAACATCAAACATCATGTCATTTTGGAGCCCAATTTGTCAGGTAGCCTATTTTTTTGGGGGGGGGAGTGGCTTTGTTTTCCAGCTTGTCCCCTCCCCACCCCTTCCAACATGATGTCATGGAATGATTTGTTGACTATCATGTCACAAAGTTTGTTATGCTTCACAAGCTGTTTCTAATGCGTCACTTTGATTGTGAATGTTTACAGCGGTTGTATCATCCAAGTACGGGACTGTGCCTAGCTAGCAAGAAGGATGGAGATGCCATCCATGCAGCTCTTCAAATATGCAGTGATGCTACAGAACAGGTCTGGCTATTCCAAACATGAGGAGTTACCAAGACCAAGATAGCCTCAAGGCTGGTTAATACTCAGCAAGAAAGTAAACATGAATGCTATTTTTATATCATGAAGTATCCATGGCATCATTTGATCAAGTTAAAATCTAATATCACCAACACTCAAGCCAGATTATTTAGGGTAGAGGTATCTCTACCCTAAAACAGTCTTGCACAGGGCTGTTTGCTTGAGTCATGGAGGTAAAAACAGATCCAAGAAATGCCCAGCGACTTAAATGTAATAGCTTTGCAGTCAGACCAGCTTCAATGAAGTCATTGGTTGGGGTGAAGGAGGGTAGGAGCCACTGGGCGTGGTCAAACTGGGGAAGCCAACATTGCATGCCTGATGACGACGCTTGGAGTTGGTAGCTGAGTAGACAGATGATGTCACAATGATTAAGTCTTACCATTGGACATGCTCCAGGCACCTCAATGCATTCATATCAAGCTCATCAAGACATTGCTGGTTATCCAAGCTGCTGGGACTTACCAATCAAGATTCATATGCTGTCCGCGCTGAATGCTGGCATTAGCAGAGGTAATCCGCTATTTTTTTAAACAGTAGCATTGTTTGCCGCTGCCGGCACAAGTGGATTATCAGTGGGGACAAAGCACTCCAACACTCCAGCGATGAGCTATACAATACAGCTGCGTGCTCCTTGGAATCTGGCCGCATTAGTACAGACAATACTACTGTGCAGCATGCATTATGCCGATGTGCGCGATGAATGGCCTGGTTCACCCTCACAGCCCACGCACTGCTTGACCATCAATTGTTCTGCATAGTAACAAGGCCATCCAGCGTAGCAGAGAGGAAATAACGCAACACCGCACAATGGGGGCTCTTTACTGGGCTGCCGGCGTGGCTTCAATACACGTCAGTGAGGGTTTGCCTGTCAGATAAGACTTACCACAAGACAGTCATTTGTTTCGGTGTACGAATCCAGTAAAAGAAGATATGAATTTTTGAAGAATTTTGAAAAAAGGAAAAACATTAAAAAGCAGGTGATTCATACCACTAACTCCACCTGGCATGTAGTGGTTAAGTGTTTTAGGCTGGTATATTTGTAAAATGTGCTATTTTCATTTCAGACTCTCAAAATGTTATTCATTTAAATGCTGTTTGTGCATTATGCAGAAATGAAAAAGACCCACTGAGGGCAGAGACCTCCAAAGGTGAATAAGCTTGGCCTGGACCATTATTTTGCTGTCGTAGGTTGCTTTAAATGTGTACAAGAATCCAGTTTCTACCACTTCGTTTCTTTCATTTTCTTCATTGTTAACAGTCATTGCACAGACACATGGGGGACTACAAGTAACTGTGAAGCTCTAGATGTTTAAAGAACGATGTTCATTAAAAGTAGGAGTAGGGCATACCTCATATGATGAAGGGTAAATATTAGCCCCACAGTCCATATGTACATTTAATGAAACAAAATGATTTTCCTGTTTTTGAATGTATAATCTTATGGACCTCAATAGCAACATTTTTGATGATGTTTTAGTATATGACTATATAAGAAAATATTTAGTTCTCATATTTAACCCTCAAATACTTCATAGCTTCCAATTTCAGTATATATATCCATGTTATGTTCATTGGTTTCTTTCAAAAATTCTTGTTTTGGTGTTATCTATTTTTGTCTTTTAGCTTTATGTGAAAGTTAAGTTTTGTTCAAAGGGACAATGAAAGCAAATGAACTGTGGCTTGTGCAAATGTTGGATTCACGTCAAGTTTGAGGGGGAAGTCTGTATCACCCATGAATTCATATGTGCCTTGTGATTGACCAATGTAATTTTCAGTTGCTGGTAGACTGGAACTTGTATTTACTGCTCGAGTGTGCCATGCGGCCAAATAATTCAACAGCATGTGTGATAATGATCTACCAATTAGATGGTGGGCATTATTCAAGCATAGCGTAATTTTTTGTATTGTCATAAGGCATTTTGCTGGCCTGATTCAGAAAGCTTATCAACAGCAATAATACCAGAATATGTGATATTGGCAATCCAATTGTTCTGATTTCTCACCTATTATCTGCCATTTCCCTTCTCCCTACAAATTTAATGTTCAGAGCAGGCTTGGTGGCGCCGTTTTTTGGGCGGGGGGGATATTTGTACCCAAGAGCAACTCAAAAAGCAGGGTAATTTTTCTGCATTGATGTATATTCTTCATCCTCAATGACCAACATGTAGCTGAGGGCTCATCGAAACATGTACATGTAAAATACACCTGAAACATCTTCAAATCACTCACTTTAATGTTCTTATCTTCACAGCGCAATACAGTACTAAATAACCTTCCAAAATATACATTTTAAGCAATGTTGCAATTTATACAAAATACTATATCCATGATGCCAAATTCTCAGGTGAAATTTTCATCCTATCTACAAATTTGTTAGTACAAATATACACATTAATATTCATAATAATATGCACTAACCATTGAGAATACTGTTTATTATTGGTGGGTATAAAAGCTCTGACAGGACGTCCATCCTGTTTTCAAACATTACCAAGGAAACACCTTCTAAATGAATGTGGCAGGCGTACCAACAATTTTACAATGTAAGGTGAATTACAAATCAAATGGCATGAGGTTTGCACTGTGCATTATCTCAAGGCCATTCAATTGTGACCCTACAACTCAGTGACAGCTTTCACAAATGTACATGTCTATACATTTAATCTAAGAAAATAGCAAAAACTGCTTCCACTGCTAACAACTTCTTACTTAATCTCACTATGGGACTTCTATTTTTTAAACTCCAAAGGATAAGTAAATTACAGATATAGGATGAGTACCATAAGATAACTGGTTTGCTTTAAACACACCTTCTACATACAGAAATAGAGAGACACCTTCTGCGAAAATGCAAATGTATTTTCAGGTAATTTCAAACTGCAAGCATTTATTAGGTCATTACCGGTTACAATCTCTTAGTGCATTATAAAAGCCTTAACTTCCACAGGTGATTTACCAGCAACCACATACCTGTACAGTAAACAGTGCACGTTAACAGTTGGACTCTGTTTATGGTATACCTAATCCCAAGTAAGACAGTCAGTTTACTCTCCCAAAAAGATTCCAACAAACCTCCAGAGTTGAAGATGAGCTGGTTGGGGATCATCAAAGGTTTTAACCACTTCCTGCCGGGATTCCGGTACCGGACACGTATGCTTTATATATGTGGCCGGGGTCTCTGAACTGGGACAAAGGGAACTGAGTCAAGTAACAAAAGACTCGGGAACAAAAGACCAGGCTGCTGGGCATTACCGTCATTTTTTCACTCTCAATAGTGGAGAAAATCCAGTCTTGTTTTGAAACAGTATACCACGGTTTGGGGCATTTAGAGCAAGCGGGGACAAAAGTGCTCCACCATTGCAGCGATGAACCACGCAGCACCGCTGCATGCTAATCTGGCCCCTATTGAAAAGAGCTCAGCAGTGCACTGTGCCAGGTTCGTGAACAAAAGAAAGTTATATAACACCGCACAATCCAGGCTCTTTTTACAAGGCTGCAGGCATGGCTGAAATACTCGGATGTCAACAGATTTTGTCTGTCAAGCTAGAGTGGAGACCAGACAATTCTTTGCATGGGTATAAGTGTGCAGTAAATGAAGATAGGAATTTTTAAAGAATTTTGAAAACAGAACAAATGATAAATATCATCATCAACATTGATAACTGCCCCGGCAGGAAGTGATTCAAGAACAGAAAGAGACTGCTTTAACTTGTCTCAGAGTAGAACCATACTCAGTGATCCCCAGAACACTTGACATTTTCCCTCTGTTATTACATACCTTGGGAGAAAAGTGAATGGTAAGGCCGGTTCATACTGTAAGTTAATGCAAAAACAAAGTAAATATGACCATGGAGGAAGGACACAGAAGGAGTTTGAACTGCCCAGGCTATAACATCTGGCCAATTACCACTTTCTGGCATGCCTGGTACATGTAGGTCCATAGCCAGAGCGCAGCAACTGCTTGCTATGCACCACCTGTTTCACAACCATAAGCCCCCTTTCTACCCCATAATCATCACCAAAATTTTTTGCTGGTAATATGCATCCTTAAGACGTTGTGTACTGCGGTATAAGAAGTTGAATATTCATGCAATCGATGGTGCTTGGTATGATCCGAAAACAACATCAAATTTAATGCTTGCGCAGTTGCTTGTATTAAGCTGTGTGCCCTAAGTGTTCATGTGCAGTCACTGCCCTTGTTGAATGCTTTCTTCTGGAGTTGTTTTGGGAATAAATAGCCAAGTTGTTTATAAGATATTTGAATCATTTTTATTACGGTAGTTATACAAAAAGGTATTTTATGAGATCTCATGATCACTCCTTGTGATGAAATAGCGCATTTTGTTTGTTATGAACTTAACTATCCTGTGGTGGTCAACATGTTGTTGGCCAGTCTAAGCCAAATTTGTAGAAAGACTTGTTTGGAGTGACAAAATCAAATTACAAACATTGCATGGATAATGGAAAAGTGCAACAATATCTTTAAATATCATTCATGACAGTAATAGTAAATCTAATGTTAGATATGTGTTCTTTCTATTTCCTAGTCACTATGATAAGTTGTAGTTAATTGCAAAGAAAACACCACAAATATTGTTACCATATTACTGGCCCCACTTGTCCAGCTAAGCTGCAGGCAGTAATCAGGCATTTTTGGAATGTTTACTATTGTTCGTCTGACTGCGCGGCGATGATCATCCTTTTGTGTCCTTCCTCCATGATATGACATTAGAAAAACTTTGCAGAAATTTTGCTCAAGTTGAAATGTGTTTGCCTTTTGCAACTTCGTAACGCAAATATTTGTTCTGATGTCAAAAAGTCGCATTTCCCTTTCGTACACAGTATGAACCGACCGGCCTTTACATGGACATCTGGCTACTACCCTTATTGCATCAATCATGACAGTGGAATTTCCACGAGGCCACACTTAGTTACCAATAATCCTTGTAAGTAAACCTATAACTACTTCATTGGATGCACATGTGCACAGCACACTTTTTAAAAACTGAAAACTATAACTGGTTTGAAGACATGAAATACCAATTTTGATAAATATTCTGAAATATTCCAAGCAGTGCGCATTGTATGTTACTGGATGGTAAAGCGTAATCTAGTGGCACATTTTGTAACAGGAGACATCTTTCGTTGATATGACATGCATGACCACAAAATAAATGTTTGGCATGTATCTTATTTTCTTTGGTGTTTTGCTTCACATTTCATCTAAGCAATACTGTGACTTGGCTCTAGTTAAAACCGCCCCCAAAATAAACAAAAATCTACAGGTAAATTGCATAGATGTCTAACGAACTAAGTTTGACATTCATTTTCGATGGACTCGCAAGTGTGTTTAGAACCAAAGTAGAGTGGAGATACAAGTAATGTGCTTAAGTACCACCTCGAGTCTCAGTTCACATACCTGCGTACCACACAGTGGTAAAAACACTGCAATGAACATTTGTGTATAAGCAGAATCCTGTAGTAAGAAGGCATTAGATCTCAATCATCATATATTTTTCTCCCCAATTATCCATGTAGCTTATGATTTTTCAATTCAGTTTAATCTGATATCACGTCATCACATCCAAGACAAATAAGTGCATTACTGAATAATCTTACTAGGGCTGGGTCAATTCGAATAATTCACTATTCAAATATTTGAGCTTCAATTCGATCAAATATCCGAATATTCGGTCTTACCGACTGGCAGATTGTTGATGATTAAACCATATACAAAATCAGTTGCAATAACACACACAATTGTACATGATAATCACTATAATAGCTTCTCACTTCTAGAAGTATCTCCAGCCATGATTTGGCAAGACTTAAGAGACAACCAAAAGTTCTTGCCCTGTTGAAAATTTCTATTCCTTTTAAATTGTTTAACCCTAACCCCTAGGGTGTATCTACAATCATATTGAAATCGGAGGATTTGGAACTGTTAACCACTTGCTGCCTTGGAACACCGTTTCGAGCACCATGGGTTTATACGCAGAGCCGGGCTGCTCAAAATCAGACAAAAGAGCTGGTCCGTGTATTAAACAAAAGACAGTACTCGCATTCACTGGGGACAAAGGAAATTACGCAAGACCTCATAATTCTGGGCTCTCTTTACAGGGCGGTAGGCCTGGCTGAAATACTCAGGAGTCAGAGAAGGTTACCTGTCAGCTTAGAGTAGCACCAAACAGTCATTCGTGTTGGTGTAAATGTCCATTAAATGAAATGATGAACTTTTGAAGAATTTTGAAAACTGAAAATCTTTAAAATCTTCCATATATGTGCACTGCAATTGTAAAAGTACCTGGCAGCAAGTGGTTAAGGGTGAATAATTTGCTTTTTGAGTCGTAAGATTTCTGTCGCTTAACATTTGAATCAGCGTGAAACAAGCCTCCATAGTGCATTTTTTCTCATTTAAAACATAAGAAAATTCTCCCTTCCTTTTTATGAATTTTGCATTCGAAAATTTAAATTCGCAAAAATAATATTCAAAAATTTGATAATTCATTGAATATTCGGATATTCCGCACAGCCCTAAATCTTACAAATACTGTTCATTACCGAGTGATGTTCAGGCCACTATGAATATGTTTTATTTAGCTTCCCCAATCGGGCAGGCGATGCCATAAACTTGCTTGCTCAAATTGGATCAACACTTGCCCAAAATTTATCGGAATCCATCATTATTATGGTTATTTAACTTAGGCCTACAGCATGGATGCAGTCTTTAATTAGGCCCGAAAAATAGCTGTGTTTTCGATTACATGCCTCTCAAAAATAGGGTCAGTAGGTGGAATTTGGGAGAGGGGGGTCAATTTTTTGTGCTGATTGAATGGCATGAATGGGGATGAAAGCTTCCGTAATTCTCTCAACAAGAAATGAAAACCTGTCTTAATCTATGTAAAAATTTCTGCAGTCAACAATTCACAAGAATTATGGACAATTCAAACAGGGCTACTCAGGCAATCAGGACAGTAAACTCGCCGATAATGTCCCTGTATCGCATGGTAAGCGTGCGTGATGCATCTAGACCAGTAGGCGATAAACCTTGTGCAGCAGCAGGAAATTTGTTGAAAAACCCTCGCTTCAAGTACGAGCATAACAACCCAGACCAAGTTCTGTGAATTAACTTACAGAAAACCTCTTTCAAAATCGATGTTTTTTCAACCTGTAGCTTGAGTGTTGTGTGCATATATGGTCAATGTAGAGTAACCAACTGGAACGTACAATACATGTGTAGACTGGTTGCCATGTTTCCATTATGTTTTCTTTTGCATGGGTGCAGCGGGAATAGCACAGCTTCGTTTAATGCATTGAGCTTTGCACTGGTGTTCTCGCCACAGTGACAGTGAAACACAAATGCAAACTCGGAAGTTTCTTTTCAAAAATTATAAATGTAAGTAGGAAAACACATAAAAACAAACATTCTAACGTGAGAAAAAGTTGTTGAAAGGTGTTTTGTGACGACAGAAAAGACATCAGGATTTTTGTTATTCATTTATTTTTTTCTTATTTTGGTTTTTCTAATTTGCTGATAAAAATGTTAGGGTCACACCAAAAAATTAGGGTCAGTCGGAAACCCCGATCAGCTGAGAGAAAATGGTGTTAACATTGGTGGCAGCTGTGGTTATTGGAATGTCATACACATGCATGGGGCAATGTGGGGTGAAGTTGGCACTTAGGACTGAAACACAACTGGAATTTTTTGTTATTCTTTATCACATTGGAATAATAATTGATCTTCAAAGTTAAACTTTCGCACATAAAGCAATTGGTTTACTAATGGAGGTAAGCTTTTCTGGACTTGCCCGAACAGGTACAGCTAGTCCGAATTATAATTGCCCGAATGAAAATTTGATTGCCCCGGGCTAGCTGAGGTGATTTGTCGAGGCCTGGTGAAAATATACAAATGATGAATGTTTATGAGTGCAAAGGTAAGAATTGCATGAGGTGACAGATGAAACTTTCTAATCCACGAGGCGAAGCTAAGTGGAATAGGCCATTTCATCTGTCTCCAAATGCTAAGTGGAATAGGCCATTTCATCTGTCTCCAAATGCAATTAATCTTACCACTGCACAAATGCGAAACATTCATTATTTGTTTTATACAACACCTGTATAAATTCTCATCTTTTGATTTTTCTGAGTACAGCTGGATTAATTAATTAACTGATTCAAACTGGAAGTTGTCCAGTTGCGAATCCATCATCTAAATATTTGGCAGCATTTTTATCTGTTTCCTTATGTTGGCAGCATCAGCATTACTTACAAAAGCAAATTCTTATAATTATTTTGTAGAATTGTGAACGGCAGAGCTTGATTGCTTGCCATGTTTGCCAAAAAGAAACTTGCACCACTAGAAGCTGCAGTGAATCCATCCGGAGGTGTTGGTTATTAGTTTCTAATGCACAGTTGTTATCAATTTTTTGCAATCTGCATGCACGTCACGAGAGCGTCGTGCGCCAGCTGTGTGTTGGTACAAATAATTCAATGCCATGTAATCAACGATCCACCAATCAGATGACGGGGATTTATGCAGGTGTTGTACAACTGCATGAAACTGTGATTGAATGCCTTAGCCTTACGCATTAAACCACTACCCTGTGAGTTATCTAAGTCAGGATTTTGGGGGACGGCGCTGCCATGACAGGTTGACAGCCTCAGGGTGTGCCTAGCACCTTGACAGCAATACTTTACCACTGCGCATAAATAAAACACAACATTAAGATGGGAGAAATTCAAGAAAAGGAAACTGAACCACTGAATTGGAGTAATTCTAAATCTTGGAATTAAGTTTGTGGTGGGAATATTATTTCCCCATTTTGTTTTCCCCTCCAGGACTCCTGGCATCCTTGACTCCAACCTCATATGATTACCTTCAATTTCTAAGTCCAATCTAGGCTTTCTCTGTGGCCGATGAAATGGCTTGCATGGACTGGACGTCACTTGATACAACTGATGTTGAGAACTCTGCTACTTTTCCTGCAGACAAATTACCTGTTGATCCATCAGCCAGTGGCTCATTATCCATCCTGTCTGCATTACCATTGGCTTCAGAATTACCTTGGATATCTCCACTGATAGTTACAGCATAACGATCTTCATCTGATACATTGCGGGTGGAATCTTTCTTGAAAAAATGACGAAACTGCAATAAAATAAAATGGGCAGACCCTATTCAGTGATAAAGATGTGATCGGCAATGGCCTAGCAATATCAGGAGAAGAATTCTGGTGGTTTGATATCCATCAACCCTTTCAGAAACCATGCTTCTGGATCCTATGTTTTAATAAACATTCATAAATACCTGGGACGATTTTCTATTCCTATTGGTCCAAACACGTCATGTGACCATGTATTAACATTTGATAATGCCTGCCAAGAAGTGATAATGCCTGCTGCATAAATCAGGTGTTGGCACATGGATACACGACAGTTTAATTGAGTCTGATTAATCAGAATTCTGTTATGCGCAACACCAAGTTCATTTAAAAAGATTCTATCGCACAACTTTCAAAAGGAATATACCAAAGTAAAATTTACAACAAAATTGTTGGAAATCCATCACGTCAACTTCTTTTGACTCTCTGAATTGAAAGTTATTTATGAATGCTAATAAATATGTGCTTGGCCTGACTGAATGCTGACAATGTCCTCTCCTGCGGCCCAGGCATTAGTCGTGTCCATTCTTCTGAGCCGCTCTTAAACTAATGTTTAAGACCGGCTCAGACTGAATGCTGACAATGTCCTCTCCTGCGGCCCAGGCATTAGTCGTGTCCATTCTTCTGAGCCGCTCTTAAACTAATGTTTAAGACCGGCTCAGACTGAATGCTGACAATGTCCTCTCCTGCGGCCCAGGCATTAGTCGTGTCCATTCTTCTGAGCTGGTCTTAAACACAGCAAAGACCAGCCAAGCACATATTTATTCCCAAAGTAAAATTCTGGTCTGTGTACCTATACATGTTTCTACAATCTCTTCAAACTTGTACTTTAGTTCAATGCAATTTATTTATGGTCAGGTATTTTGCTCACAATTGCAGTGTCATTTCACAGCTGTAAGGAGAAAATGGGCCACACTTTCAAGCAAGGGAGGCACTGCTGCACACCCAGCATGCCAGAGTTGTTGTTTGTATGGGCCTACTTTGATAGCTTAGTAAAGACAGTTGGCAAAGTTGAACACTTCAGTCACAATAAATATTATCACCAGGAACTGTAAGTGATGCTGTACACAAACCAATCTGAAACCCCAGTGCACTTGCACTAGTACTCACTTCAATGAGAGCAAGACCAGACCTGGATGTTGGATGAGTGTAGCCATAGATAATCCACAATAGAAATCCACAGACCAAAATGATCCCCAAGGCTCCAACAATGCCACCAATCACTGAGCCTGCAGAAATACCTACAGCAAAAAGAAAACCCTTCTTCATATCACACACATGTACTTCAATTTACTCTCTATTCAACATCTGAACAGGATATGCCAATATACTCTATTACATAATTCACGAAAAAATTTTTAAAGTGAAGTAACATCACAAGCTACTGTGAAGTAAAACTAAAATCACAGTCTTTGTTGACATCCCTCAGAAAACAAAGCACAGTACCACTAGACACAATTGTTGAGACTTTCCTAGTAGACTAATATTTGTAACAACGTGTTTGCATGACGTTGCTACAATGTTTTTTTTTTTTGAGAAAACAAAGCCAACTCATTTACACTGTGACTGAAATGCCTGGAAGCATAAACATCAGAAAGAAGGCAAAATTGTTCAAATTTATTGACTTTGACCTGTCTTTTAATTACTTGTCTGTTCCCCTTTTTTAAGCATAAGCCCCTCCCCCATCATACCTATGACTGATTGCTTTCAATTACAAATCTTATTAGAAATAAACATTTTGTTTGTTTCACTTTCAGAAATGGATTTCATTACCGACTAGAGGCAAAAGACTTCATAGAAACTTAGCAAATCACAGAGAATCTATATCCATGTACATGTCCATACATGTACATGTTTTCATATCTGGGGGAAATATAAAGGAAAACAGTGCTCACCAAAATAAGTGAGACAGTTAATTTTCAACCCCCAAATTCAGCATCTATCACTGCTAGGGATAAAGTAAATCTGACAAAACCACTCAAGTATTTGTACCTATTCATACGTAGTTCTCACAAATCACATTCTTGGTATCTATTATCCCGCAGCATTATATTAAATTCAAGTTCAATTGAGGACTTTGGTAGGACCTTGAATATGGTTCCAGCATTTATTAGGGCAGCTTAATAGTAAAACTTTTATGCAAACCCTTGACAACATTTAAGATGGTTACCAAAATGCTAGACTGCTGGACAACAACTGTTGCTAGATTTCCTTTTCTTTAGGTATTAGAAGTAAAAGTCTTCGGTGATTTCAGTATTGCCTCATTTCTTGCTGCACTGGTTATATATCATGTATCAATAATCTTGTAACAAAAATGCTAAACCTTGATATTTACCTGTGGGGCAATGAGCAACATCTGTATGTTTCTGAAAAAAAAAGAAAACGTGAAAATGAAAAGACTAAAGAGTGCTGAAGTGAATAGGTCACGCACACTATTATGTGTGTACAAGGCATTATTACCAGCACGCAAACCAACACACATGCACATTCCATCTGTTTGCACTATACTTCCTGGTTCAAATGACGTCACACTTTGGTATTCAACTGAGTTGATACACACAAAGTAACACTAGCAAGTAGACATTGCTTAAAAGGAACATGGTTGAAGGATCTGTGATGGTGTTTAATTGAGAAGCACACAGAAGTAGTGTATAGTGTTTTCTTTTTGGAGCACATACGCATACATATCAGATAAACATTTGAACACAAAAAAAATCAATCGTCCTTGAAATCATACTTATATCAAATTTGTGTAAAAGCTAGGTATTAAAATTGCACTGATTACATATTAATCCTCCCCCATATACGTGGGTTGAATCTGCGAAAGAATACCTACCCAAACAGTCACTACATATGCAGAGTACCGGTCTAAGGTGCTGGTTGTCTACGACATATGCACTAAACATGAGCATGATAAATACATATTGGTGAATTATAAATGATGATAAACTTATGTATTAGAGTACATGTACAGGCAGGTGAAAGATCAGAGCCATCCTAGTTAGGTCATCAGGATGACTTGTCATCTGCCCCATCTAGAGGAGGTCCCCTTGACATCTGTGCTGTTGACTGTAAGATATTCTTGCCATGTGCAGAGTTGCCATGCAAGAAAAATGGTGAAGGTAGATGGAGACTTCCCGACATGCAGCCTTGCAGAAGTCTACAGTAGAAAACCCTTGAAATTAAGGTCAAGATGAAGATACCTGCCCTTACATCTTAGACCCCAATGTTGTACTGACTATGTTCCTCAGGGCATGATGGCCAGTCAGGCTTGGCGAATCTGATGGCCAACAACATCCGGCAGCTGATGGGGTCTCTTGCTGTTGGGCTATGGAGCCTTGTGGTAGTGAGGAATCATTGGGTGCCAGTCCCCATCCAGTGCTTTCCTTTACTAGTTCAATATGTGGACTAGGCACCAGAGTTTGTCCCTAATGCCTCTGGTGTGTGAGGCAATTGAGAGCACAAATATATCTGGCGGCTCAAATGATGAGGTCTGATTTTTTGCCATAAAGCCAATGGACAGGATGAGGCGGATATTATGCAGCCGCCAGCAAGGGTGAGCTCTGGCAGAGTAGGCTTGCAGTATATTGTCTCCTGTGGAGGCACCCACAACCAGGAGGAGGACTGGATTGGTGCTGGCATGCAATAAGGAGACATCAGTGAGGGGCTCAAACAAAAGGGGAAACAGTAAGCAAGTGGAAGGCCTTTGCTTAGGTCCCCAAACATGACTAGCTGCTTGGTATGAGGATGTTCATTAGACATACCACACAGGAGATGCTGACGGGCCATGTCATCAGAGATGGAGTTGTTTCTGAAGCTGACATATATGGTGGTCAAGGCTGATCTGTAGAAGCAGACTGTAGAAACTTGTATACTTGGTTCCTAAATTATTGCAGTAACTCTATTATAGTAATATCGGAAATTTTGAATTTGGCGCCGCCAGTGAGTTCCCAATCGGCAATATTCACCAGGTAATCAATAATTTAGGGCCTGAGGATAAGTTTTCATAAAAAAAAAATTCTGCATGTTTCTGTAAATTTGGATAATTTGAACAAAAGATGTAATTTTGCCAAAATTTGTAAATTCTCCTTGACCATTTGTAAATTCTCCTTGCCCATGTTCATCAATACCAACCGTCTATCTCTTTAACAGTTATTTCTAATGCCACCCTGCACTTGGATATCCATTGCTGGATTCTATTTCGAAGTGGCCAAAGGTGTCTAAAGGCACATTTTAACTGCCAAAATAAGGGCTTCTGCACTAAAATCTTTTTTGCACGCATAAAGCGCACCCCCAATCTCCATTACATTAGACTTGTATCATTCATACTTTTATACCCTCCATGCCCAGGGCAATTAGCGAATAATTACGTCGGCATTATTGTCACTATTGTCATTATTTTGTTTTGCTTTTTTAATACAATTTGAAGAATTTGCAAGGGATATTTAGAATTTGTAACATAAATTTTGAATAAAATAGTTCCGGTCTAATGAGATGCTTATAACTCTTGGAAAATTAGAACTCAGAAAGAAGTCATTTTTAATAAATGTTTCAGACATCAATAAAAGAATGAATCCACCAAAAAAATGAAATTTGCGATACCCACATAATTTATTATTCCTTCAGCATTTTACAATCAAGTTGAAAAGTAAGAATTAAACAAAAGCAAGGACAGGATAATTCAGGAAGATGAGCGAGCAATCTTTACATGTATTTCGATCATGAAATGTGAACACTACCGTGATAATAGAGTAATCCATCCTACACAGTGGAAAAGGTAGATGACAAAGACTGCTATAGCGCTCAGATGACCAACAGCCAGAGAAATGGTGTACCCATGCGGACATGGCTGCAGTGTCGTCAGAAAATCCTACCGAGCAGAAGGATCATTGGACAATATCCAATATCATAAGTGTAGGAACCCAGATGTCTCCATGTAGGATCCCTGGTTTGGGCTGCTGGGGGGAAGTCCAGTCTGGTCAGAAGGATGGACGGCTGGTGAACCAAAGGCCTCCTGAGTACGGGGAACCAGGGCTGATGCTGCCAGAGTGAGGTGATTAGTAATGTCCGGCAGCATTTGTTCTATCTCAGGGACGACCAGAGGGACCAGAGAGACAGGAGGGAAAGCATACGCTAGTAAGAAGGTCTAGGTGATCTGTAGTGATCATGGCCTATGCCCACAGATGCAGTGCTCTGGTGGAGAACATCTGGAGCTAGGCCTTGTCTGCTAATGATAAGAGCTCAATGTGAGCTCTTATCCGCCCCCAGCTGAAGTGCACCCTCAATCAGCGAAAGAAGGAAGCGGTTTCTTGCACCATTCCGCACATACGTAAAGACCATTAGTTACGCGTACTCAGCGTGCTCTGCATCAAACGGCATATGCGGTGCGTACCAAAAAACACGACCTCTTTTGTTCCGCTGGACCAGATAACGTAGGGAAGAGTGCTCTGACTATGCAAGGGAGCAGAGTCCACTCTGTTGTGAGAGAGCACAACCACTATCATATTATCCGGCCCTATGATGGGGACTTCTTGTAGGTTGATAACATGGTCTTTTATCCATTGTAAGATTCCCATGTTATGAAGCTTAACTGGGGAAAAAATGTGTGCCACCTCAAAGGTAGGAATTACCCATTGCTGTTGAATTGTGTGGGCGGAGCAGGATGTTCTCCCCTTTGATGCATAAGAGGAGAATACGCAGGGCGTTGAAAATCGCTTGAAGTTCCCGGGTACTGAAGTGATTTTACTGAGAGTGGCCATCCCAGTTCCCTGAAACCTGATGTAGGGGAAGGGAGGCTCCATTCAAGTGAGGATGCGGTCCTCATCAGTATCTGGGATTTAGTCTGTGAGACTGAATTTGGCTTTTAGGTAATCTTCCTTTAGCAGATATTGGCAAGTGTCCTTTGATTCGAAGACCGGAAGTTCAATGGTCTGTGACTTAGGATGGCATTAAGAAAGTACCGGTAGGTGAAGTTGCAGCAGACTCAAACAAAGCCTGGACCACAGTGTAAAGTCAACCACATTGGCCATCAGTCTGAGGAGGTGGAGCCAGGCAAAGGCCAGAGGCAATTGAGTGGACTGAAGTGAGATTCACTTCTGTAAATTGAAAACTTGTCTGGCTGTCGGGGTAATGCTGCCTTTGCAAAAGTTAATAATTGCCCCGAGGTTAGTTGGGAGCTGGGATGGTGCCAGAAGAAGAATCTTGACAAGAAATTGACCTTCACTTAACTGGATTGAGAACTTGAAGGGTAGTCTTCTTTGCAGTGGGGATTTTATCTCAGAACCCAATGCGAAGCATTAGTCTTTTGCATGGGACTGGAGTTTGGGCCCAGTATCGGTCCAAGGTAATCTCTTGCCAGGACTCTGCGAACCATTGTAAACGGCCACCAGCAGGACAAGGATCGGCGATCACGGGTGGTGTTATTATCAGTGACACCCCCAGAATACACAGGAGGCATGCGATGAATACTCTTGCCCCTGGCGAAATTCACTCAATCTGAGAGTTATGTGAGTTGTAGACCGGCGAAGCCTCAGCTACTGCTTAGAGGGATGAAATTAAAGCGACGAGTAGGATAACTCCGATGAGGCGAGAGATTTTTCACAAGATTTTAACACACTTTAACATCAAACCCAGTGTTAAACTTTTCGCATCAAGGCTTAACTATCAGTTAAAGCCATTTGTGTCTTGGTTCCCCAATCCTGAGAGAAAGGCGTGATGACTTTTCAAAATCATGGTCCCATGACACATGCTTTTCCTCCCTATGCTGTCATTGACAGGGTCTTATACAAGATAGAACTCGACGAATCATGAGGTATCTTTGTCTTCCCAATGTGGCAAGTTCAACATTGGTTCCCTAGACTATTGCAGCTACTGACAGCATTTCCAATGATGTTACTTAACACCAGCAAGTTGCTTTCGCTCCCATAGGCTCCGCATCAACATCATCCATTAGAAGGACAAATGATGATGTGTACTGTTCTCTTATTAGGCAAGCCTTCATTTCAGAGGGCCTTTTGCGAGAAACTGTCGACATCATCCTGCATTCATGGAAAGGGAGAGTGCAGAGACAGTACTCCTCCACTCTTACAAAATGGCTGCTCTGAACAGCCGATTGATCCCATTTATGCCACTGTGATTCGGCTTTGGAGTTCCTTACGAGTATGGTATATGACAGGGCAGAATACAGCACAGTTAATACCACTCAGACAGCTCTTTCAGCCCTACTGTGACGCACCACAAGCAGGAACTTTGGAAGTTATCCACTGACAACCCCGGTTCATGAGAGGCCTCTCCAATATTAGACTACATTTTCCCTAGTACTCCCAAACATGGGATGTTGGAACACTCCTTCACTGTACAAGCAGTTTAGAACCAGTTAAACCCATCAGTCTAAAACATCTGACTTATAAGCTTGTATGCACTAACAACCGGTCAACAGACCTAGACCTTATTTTTGTTCGATATAGCTAACATGAGGGCCGTCGATAAACAAATGACAATGTACATGTACAGTACATGTACATAACAGATATGGTTAAAACTTCAAAGATGGGGAAACCACAAGCAGTGACTTTTCTGTCAGTGTATCCAAATGATGAGTCCCTTTGTATCGTGCATACACTTTTGGAATACTTTGAAGGGACAGACCTGTTTCATCAGAATAAAACCGAACTCTTTCTGAGCTATACCGCTCCCTAGGACAAAAAAAAAAGAACACCAATGATTCCATCAGTCAGCTAAAATTATGCTGAGGGGGAAAATGAAAGCAGTTGACTGACGCTTATCTGATTAGTTTGAAAGTCAAGACGAAAAGCAACTTATATTTATACCCCGTCAAACCGAAAATGCGATGACCTTTTAGTATGAATTTGTCATTTTGCTTTTTAAAGACCTGAATAAATTGTGGTAGATTGGAAGAAATACATAATTCTGTTCCTTACAAGCATTTCATGCAATAATACACTTCCTCCTTGTCAGCTCTTGTGCTTGAGTTACAGCTTAACTTTGAGAGATCGGAAGATGTGTTATTACACTGTCCCTCTTTAAAGTCTTACATGATTCGCATTGAAGTACTGGTGAGGTTGAATCTCCCAATTAATGAGAGAATTAATTAAATGGGCCACTTAACATGTGCTCCACCTGCTCAAGCGACTAGGCCTATAGCAACAGTAGCAAGCTTGACCATACCTAGAAATATAAAAGGATGATCAAGTCGACAAAGAACCATGTAGCAAAAACAGAAACTCAAAAAATCAAAGATGCCTAAAAAAGACACGTCCATTAAGTTACAGCACTGACAAAAGAAGGACGATCATGGCGGCGTGATTGTGATACACTGTGGGAGGTCAGGATGCACTCTGGATGATCAAGTCTTTTCAGCAAATAACAATAGGTACACGGGAAATTTGCATATGTAGTGACTGTTTGGGTAGGTTAAATGCAATAGACTTGTGGTTTTCTTGTGGTTTTCTGAAGAGGCTCTTGACTTGGATATAATCTTTGACAAGACCGATCCTCAAGTTATGAATCCGCAGAAAAAACAGCACGACAACACAGTTTTGCTCATGAATATGGAAATCTCATTAGCATAAAATCCCAAAAGGCACCAAAATACCCTTAGAATAATTTTTAAACAAATGAAAAATAAAGTTGAGACCCAAAGATGCATTTGCAAGGGTTACACTTAGATGTATAATACCACACTGCATAAACCCTTATTAAAATGGACATTTTAAGGTCATAGTACCTCCTGATCACAACCAGCATCTATCCATTCTTGTCTATTCCGATCAAATCCTGATGAGCACGTATTCAAGGCACTGCACCAACCACAGTCAAAGTCAGCCAATTTATTCCCTAGACACATTTCACATGATCCACTTTGCTGATTACAAGCTGTCAAAAAACAATAACACCTAATATTAATTTTGTCCTTGACATTAACTGCTTGATAAACCTTATTACTGTTAGTAACCAACATTTAATACCCAGACTATCCTAACCCTTCCATATCCTTGTGAATTGACCAGGATATTTTGGAGGACCTGGGATGTTTTCCATGATTGAGGAAGGTACAACTTAGCCTACATTACTTCACATAGGACTTATTTTTCCTTTGAAGTTACACAAAGAGATTTTTAAAATAAGCTATTTGTTTCTACATCAGTCACAGATTTGAGGTAAATAAGAAGTTCCTGGCAAGATAGCCTTGGTCAAGGCGTTCATTATTTGTCGCAACGCTGTACAGTCGTTTGCTGACACCAGTCGTTTGCCGGCACCAGTCCTTTGCCGACACCAGTCGTTTGCTGACACCAGTCGTTTGCCGACACCAGTCGTTTGCCGACACCAGTCATTTGCCGACACCAGTCGTTTGCTGACACCAGTCGTTTGCCGACACCAGTCGTTTGCTGACACCAGTCGTTTGCTGACCTAGTATGTACCTGCGTGCATACCCGCTTGCAAACAATGCAAAATCAAGGCAAAGAGTGACCTCATGCGGCCTAAGAAATATGCAGATCAGCTGAACCAGGACGAATGCCTTCATGCAACTGTCTGCAGAAGCTGTATTGGGTGGTGCTCATTATGCTAATTACAAAAGCCGATGTTTTAAATACGCTTTTGGATTGGTTCATTGCTACATAGTAACTGCATAGTTCAAGTCGGTTGTAAGGGGAAAGGTTACCTGAGTGCACACATGGCTATACATGCACATGACAAGTCAACAAAATTCATTTTGCCAGCTAATCAGAGAAATCGGAGATCGAGTTTGCCTTTGCTCTGCTTTGCTTTACTGAGTTTGTCATTAGCATAATGAGCACCACTCAATACAGCTTCCTTGGACGTTTGCACCAAGGCATTTGTCCTGGTTCAGCTAATTTGCATATTTCTTAGGCCAGGTGAGGTTGCTCTTCACCTTGATTTTGCAATGTATGAAGGTATGTACGTGCGTACGCAGCTAAGTACTAGGTCAGTGAGCAGCTGGTGCGCACTTCTCTGCACTACAACGAATGACGAACGCCTTGACCAAGGCTACTGGCAAGAATGCCTTACAAATTAAGTTTGTAGGGAATCAAAATATCTTTCATATGTTGCATCAAATAAGCTACTTAATCTTTACAAATTTAAAAGTCCCTATTTACAACTGCATGCTACATTCAGGTCAGTTTCACTCCTTCACAGATGAGAGTTCAATTGAAGAAATGATAATCCATGCCAAAAATTCAAGAGAGAAACATGTCTCTGGTTTTGTGCATAGCTTACTTGGCAATGGTGTCAGGATAAAAGCACTCTTGTCTATCACAAGCTCTTTGGCAAGCTCAACCACATGGTAGCGGTAGATGTAACGTACCAAGTTTGTTGTATCTGTGTGAAAAACAAAAATCTTAATCTTAGAATTTAAGTGTTCAAAGACAATTAAATTTTTGAATCACAAATTTATACCTACAGTAATATGTGTATACACAGTGCAGATGTGTGTCACAGCCTCTCATAGCCTCGGCATCTCAATCTTTCAATCGAGTGGTTCTCGTTGCCGTTGCTGATCTGACAGCTGTGAAACACGAGGGTTCATCCAGCTCCACTGAAAAGGGACTCATAATCATTTCCCAGACATTCTCCATCTTATCGCTACAAATTAATAAACAGCCAAAGTAGGTCTCAGTGTTTAGCACACTTTCTGACGTCGATATCATGTTTATGAACGGTCATGTTCGCCAGCTGTGCAGATGTGTGCGCAGGAAAAAAAAAAGAGATCTTGATCCATTGACCTGCAAACAGATTTCATGTGATCAAAATGTAACTTTTACATAACACTGGCCATCTCCACCAGACTTTTCTGCAATGTAAATTTGACATTGTAATTCTTCTGCAACCCCGTTGGCCCTGTAAAACTTCCGCGAAAGGGAAGGTAAAACTAACAACTGACAATCGACACTCGACAATTAGGACAGTTTACCAGCTGTCCGCATTTCATTTGATCTTATCGAATTGGCACAATCTCTGTAAGTTTTACCACAAAAGTCCAATGCCAACACGGCTTAACATACAGCCACATCCTGTCTTCAGCTCCCCATCACCATACATTTTAAATACCAAAATTCAGACATTACTTGAAGAACAGCCACAGCTGAGATTCTGCCTCATTGTTCAGGAAATAAATCCACTTGCATGTACATGTGCCGGTTCATGTATTCTAAATCTAACATGATATAAGAACTATAGGACCCTCAGCAGCGGCTTAGCGAAGGCATTTTTTTGGGGGGGGGTGTGCCAGGGTCAATTTGCCGACTGACGTCAATTTCAATTACATTTGCCAACTGACCCTTTATTTGACGACTGAAAAGAATTATTGGGGGGGTGCAACACCCTCCCCCACAACCCCCACTCACTACGCCGCTGACCCTCAGATTTGCTTTTAAAAAATTCAGTATAACAGGTCTGTGAGTGGTAAGTTTATGTTTGGGTCATAGATATTTTCTTTACTGCTGAGATGGAAATGAAATGGTTGCACATTATGAATGGAAGACAACATTTAACTGCAGGTAACACTTGTCACCCAGTTGCTATTAGCAGGTTGTGGTAAAAAAGGAACATGAGTACCTTCAATGTAGAATCCATCAGACACTCCAACTGTTACTTTGTGGCCATTACCTCCATCAATAGCCAGTGGGGAGGTAGGGATCTAATGGATACAAACCAAACATTAAACAACAATTACACCTAATTCTTTAACTTGGCAACCCTCTACCACAATGTCTCATCACAGAACCTCTCAACCCATGTACATGCATATCATACCCATGGCTGACCTGCAGTCAACTTCACAAATCTTAATGCAATATCCTAACACCACTTGAGCAGCAAGTTATTTCACATTTAACAAAGTTTAGATCAGTGTGAGTTCATAAATTGTAAAATGAATTATGGTGTATTTTAAGCAGTCATTTTATGTGACACAATTATTAAGTTGTACCAAACAAAGACAGGTATGAAATTAATAGTTTCAGTACTTAATCCAAATCACGTTCCAAGTACATGTACATGTACTTCAGTGCTCAACCTAGCAAGGTTTATATGAGAAATTTACAGCTTTGTCTTCAGAGGAAGTAATTGTTTAGCTGTAAGAGCTTCATTTTTTTGCTTGGTTCCAAAAAAAAAAAAAAAGATGGACACTTTTTCAAAATGGCAGGCAGAGCAAATTCATGACTATTTAATGCCTTGCAAAATTACAAGGGGGCAAATTCATGACTATTTAATGCCTTGCAAAATTACAAGGGGGCAGTCGTCATACATGTAACAGTTGCGATTTATGGGGCAACTTATCCAAGGTACATCAACTAATTTCTGTCACTGTACAGCTATACAATTTTTCATGAAATCAATTCATCACAAGTGTGTTGCTTTAATGACACAAATGTGTAGTGTTGAGCTGCTGCATGATGTTAGGTTATGTGAAGTTTCATGAAACTTACAGGCCCTGCTGCTACCAGCATGACTGCAGGGTAGCAGCGGTCTCCAATCCAGGGAAATGTCAACAAAAACTGACAATGGGAATTGACATATTGTTGCATATTTCAGCACTGTGAGGCCTAAAAAGTACAAAATGTTTCTGTTTTGTTAAAGGCTTGCTAGTGAATATAACTGATTTCTCAGAACTATATGAAACAAGCACATGGCCTCCAGCTGGATCAAGAGACGGTGCTATTTTCTTAGCAACGGAGGCTCCTTTAATGGGAACTGAACTTTGCTGGTTCATGAATGACTAGGAAATGCATGAGTCACGGTGGCATCGCTACCAATAAAATGAGCACCCCCGACCAACATGTCTCTTTTCAACCGATGAGGGGTGCTTCTGGTCGAAGGGGGTACATCTTATCAATTAACAAAAACAGTAAGGGGCATGGAAGATATTATTCCAGTACAGGCTCTGTTTTGTCAAAGTGTATAGAGGAATTACTTCTCTGACAAGTTTGTCAAATTAACTTTCAATCCAATTTGAGCTGCTATCAACTAAATCTGATAATACTGACATCAATCTGACAGCATCACTATCCTCACCTAAATACATTTATATAGCGTGTTCTTCATAAAATGGACCACAATGCAACTCCGCATGTCATTTTTCAAAACTTCTAAAAGAGTGACTTTGATCGTGTAAAATACAAAGAAGCACCTTCAGATTTATAAAATGATTATATGGGGATAATTAGGCATACTGTGTACATTTGGTGGACATTTGGTTGGTTACCTGTGCAAATCCAATGGAGTTGAATTCATTTGAAGTTTACGTCAAAGTATTTGCACCAGAGGACTTGATTTCAAAACCTCTCTCAACAACAAGGAGAATTCGGTATATTTTTCAACTGATATATTTTAAAGCACCTAAGAAATAACTTTAAAAAAATAAGCCATGAAAAAAGAGCACAAATTTGACAGAAAATGATGAGAAAAGTTTGGCTCTCTTCATTCTCAGCAGATTCACCAATGACAAAGAAATATATTCTTTCTTTGAATATACTGTGTGTTGATTCTAAACTTGAGGAAGTGGGCATGCTAGCCTACACAGCTTATCATAGGAAACGTTTGAAGTCTGGTCAAACATCTTTGCCCAACTGCAGCAAAATGCATGGGGTGAGTTGACTTTAGCAACTCCAAAACACAGTCGATAAGAGCAACATACATGTACATGTAGTTTAGATGGGTGGCACATATCCTGTTGAACAACTTCCTAGCCATTATGAACGGGCCAGGGCATGAATTTATGTATATAGCAGACTACATGAAACATCGAAAACAATGTACATTGTAATTATGTGGTCATTAATGAGTAACTTACATGTTTATAGGCGAATATAATACGTCCATCTTTCATGAGGGTGGTTTGAAAAGTAAAACTCCCCGCTGCATGATACAAGCAATGTTAGACAAGGCAACAAATGAATGGTTAGCAACATGAAATAAAAATAAGGGTATGGGAGTATTTATTAAGAGCAACTTTATTATTTTTGCCAGTTTATCAAGCAACTGCCAAATATAACTGAAATACATGTACATGCAGTGAAAATGCAGAGGTGATGAGCAGTAGCAGTTACATCAACAAAATACCATTGCTTTTCATCACACTTCCAACAAAAGGAATATCCTAACAAGTTTTCTTGAAACTAAACTAACTTGTTAATCATTAATACTATTAAAATATATTACATGCGCATGTAAAATGTTGACAATTTCTAAGACAGAAGTGCCAGACATACCGTACACTGTACATGTATGTATTTTTGGTCACAACATCCCATAAGAAAGACAAGACTGGTTTGCTCACTATTACAAGTACAAAAAAATGCTAATGAATATGAACAACTCCCTTTTCTCCTGAGGTTTAAACAAAGCAGGAAAATGGTGATGGGAAGGTAAGGGGTAGGATGGGAGGGTAGTACAACGGCAGCTAAACAGAACACTCGCTGCTCCCACACTTTTTAGTATGCAGTATTATCTCATGGAATAGGTTGAGGGCAATGCAATGACAAAATGCACATGTGGAAATACATGTACTTCTATGAATTCAAAAACATTTTGGACTTCATGATAAAAGAATGTGCATTCAGCTTAATGAAACCAAAACCCCCCAAAAAACAAACCAAAACAAACATGTACACATACATGTAGGTGCAGCATGCGAATGATCTTGCACTGTCTCTGTTTATTGAAACTTTGGATGACATTGCCCTTAAAATGATACTTTATTACCAAATCAAATTCTTTGAATCTTATCCATTTCTTAATTTTACAGAAGTGCAATGAACAGAAATGTAGCTGTGGTTACATGTATGTAGCTCAGTTGTTTGCTTCACCATAAGAGAAGATGTTTTATAGGGTACATGTAGATCTTTCTATTATAACCATACCTCATACATATTCATGAATGAGAGCAAAGTTCTCTGTGGTCCTTCCACTGTTATATTTAAGCTCCAAATTATTCATATCCATTCCAAATTCAGGTAACATAGAATTTACAACCAAAAGACCATAGAATTGACAACCAAAAGCTGAAATCTTTGCCTGAATGAGCTTTTGCAAAGGAAATACTAGTTTTTGTGTGCCTGGTTTGGACCATCAGTCCAGTTCAAATGTTCTAACAAAATAACAAACTGCCGTATTTTTCAAAGGGTAGGAATAACTTTTGGGCTTAACTGTATCCTCCAGTTGTTATTTCTGTCATTTATCAGACATGCATGCAAACGTCCACACTCAAGATGAACACGTGAGCAGCAAAAATCTATAGCTGGTATTACTCTTAACTGAATGACAGTTTACAACACATGCATTTCACCTAGCAATGGTTGTGTGGGATAGTACCACAGTCATGTAAATACAGACTGCCAGTCTTTTGCATGAAACCATGATTTTGAAAAGTATGGCCAAAGCAACGTGTGGCTTCACATAGGCTCACGTTTAATGCATATGTGGCATAACCCACTTACATTGCATGTACTGCTGCTGTACTGCCATTAGTACATAGACGATTTTAATGATCGAAAATAGTTTTATAGAATTTCATGGCTGGAATTCTTCAACTTTATATAAATTCCCAATAGCATACCAAAGTGAATACGTCACATGCACAATTACGTATGTAAAAGGCATTAGTTCAAAATCAGTGTGTGAACCAACATGTACATACATTCGGAATGTATTTCATTCATTTGCACTTCACTTCCTGGTTCAAATGACATCACACTTCAGTTTGAATGCAATCTGACAGTCTAAACGTTTATGTCTGTAGGTAAGTAGTGCTATGCACATGTGCAAACATCACCCTAGCTACGCTATATGCATATAAATACATGGTAGTACATGAGGTATGGTAAGATCAATAGGACATGGTTTATTTCTGGATACACAGTTTACATGTACATGCATACATGTATGTACACAGGTCCAAGCATGAGAATATTAAGAATAGAAAAATGCATCAGTAACAGCGACAATCAAATGAAGGTGTGGTATACAAATTGTTTTTCTTTTTCTTTTCACTATTGCTTGTTGACCCCTGAAATGTAAAGCCTAGTTTCCATATTGTCGTAAAAATCGCAGCAGAGGCATTGAGTGACATTATTACACCAAAAATGAAACAAAATGACATTCCAAACTTGGAGATTTTCTCATAAAAATGCTTTTTTAAGGAAGCAATACTTCGTCTTGAAGTCAAACTGATACCAATTTAATGGGCAAAATGAGTGGTACTAAGCTATCACTACTAAGACATCACTGTATGCCTATCATGCCAACATGGGTGTTTGTATAGGCCTTCTCTAGTGACTCAAAGTACAGACAGTTGACAATATTAAACCTGATCCAACTTTCTTGACACTACAAGATGTTTTGAGTTAGTCAAGAATGAAGTGTTTCCATTATCCATGCATATCATCAGGGACTGATCAGCAATGCACTTTGCATCTATTTACATCGATATGGAAACCAGGCTTACTTCTTAAAAAGAAAGGATAAAGTGGGTTACAAGTACCTTCAATATTATGTTGCACATGAACACCATTCCATTCCACAGTAAATGCAGTACCTGCAAATTAAACAGGATGTTCTAATCTGAAATGTGGTGAACCACCAAGGTTTTATAGCTGCACACAAACATTATGTTTTTTAGATAAAAGATTTGATCATGGCATCCATTCAAAGGGTGGTAATCTTATCTTTACTATCAAAGGTAAAAGGAAAGCGACAGTCCTGCCCTTGGTGGGGGGAGGGTTAAGTCATCAGACCTTGACTCTCATTCTTCTTTATGTTTAAAATTCGAAAAGCAAGATCTTTGAATGTTTGAGACTCAGCTGCGCACTTCTTTTGTGTTTGTACCAATGTATCTATTAATGATGAATGCCTTAATTAATGAGGTTAACCACTTGACGACGGAATTCCTTTGCGAAAGCCGACCCCAAGAATTCAAGCCTCGCTTGGCCATGAAGGCCACCTGCCAAACCGCAAATTCTCGGTTTGTGGCCCTGCGTGCTCTGCACACTTTGAATTACACAGTGAAAAGGTTGATTGTTCAGTGGCATGCGGCTCTACTATGCTTCCTAATTCCCGTTGCCTCTTTTCAAAGTGGGGACTATTGTGAATATGGTGATTATTGCAAATTCAGTCTTTTCATTTCTGGGCTACACACAAAGGCCAATCACCATATATACAAGAGCCAGGGTGTGCCTTCTTTCACCGTGTTCGCTCGAGCGTGGGCCGAGAATTATAGCTGAAAAGTGGGCCGAGGATCTCAATTTTTATGGCGGCTCTATCCGCGTCCCGACGTGAAGGGGTTAATATACACCAATCCAACAAGCTCCTGGTCAACACAAGCATATGAACTGCAATTGGCACTAATGAAAGTGAATGGTGTATGAACATATATGGGCTTGGCATTTTATGCACTGTCAACTAACTATCGGTACATGTACAGACTGCACACCTATAGCTGAGTCATATCGTTAACACTTTATCACTGGCTTTTCTGACACACATGTAAATGTAGACCTTCCAAATGAAACAGCATTTGTTTTTGTCATGATCTTCAGTAGTCTTTAAGTATTTTGTTTCGGTTTCATTTCAACTTATTGAATTTTTACATCTTTATTATATTTAAATTAAAGTCAATCATATTTGTAGGAAAACATGCAATAGATTCTTAGCACCCAAAATCAGGGTCACTTTGTGGACAACAGTTTGTGCTAATTCACAAGTGATGAACTTCACTGACTAACTAGACATACATAATGCAGTTGTGGACAGCCATTTTACACCCTGGAGTCATCTTGTATTTTATCATTCATGTTGAAATTGACAGTAACAATAGTAGATATATCACGGACATTATAATAAATAATAATTTTGTAAACATACACTGACATGTACATGTACTATGAATTGGTAATTAACACAAAAAATGTTCACATATAAGACCCACCATTCCAAAACCTGGCTGAAGTACATGGAGGTTATTTTGATGTTGGACAATTTCTCACACCATTGGTAAGTATTACACTTTGAAGTGATTCAAAGTAAAGACAGCTTTGATAAGGTACATGTAGGAGCAATGAAAGCTGTGAAATGTGCATTGTCCAGGAGTACATGGGCATTATTTCCAGATGGTACATGCAGCTAAAAGTCTTCGAACTGGTTTTGGAATGATGGGTCAAAAATCAGTTCCTGGACAAAGTTAAGCACTTTGCATCAGGTTGTCACTGCATTGGTGAGAATCACCACAGCTGTTTTTGCGTCATGAAGGAGATTCAAGCTAATTATTCAAATCCCAGATATGACTGCCATGATACAATGTAATCATGGCTGCACTAATTAGCTAAGGGACCCTCTAAGTCATGTCATAAATGTAGCAGCATATTTAGTAAAAATGAATACAACAAAAGCTCTATGGATTCATGCATGCCTCAACATGATAGGGAGTGTACACACTAGAAAGATTGCTGTGGCTTCACAACTGAAGACATATATTATAACATGTATCAAAAGCATATTTATACTTTACTAATTTTGGCTGAGTTTGTCTCCAACACATGAGGCAATACAGTACGTGTGCAATGTAGGATGACCCTTCAGTGAAAGTGCATCAATTCCTTTGACAGTAAAAAGCAATTACCTGAACTTCCTGAAGTAAATTGAAAAAATAGACCCTTTACTGCAACATGCACTGTGTTGGCTCGAAGGGATATATGCACACAATAATGGGACAAACACCAGCCTCAGCATGAAAGTGACCTTTCAGTACTACATGGGTTACTTAAGAATGAGTCTGAGGAAAGGTGTATTTATATGTCTAACCCTCTGGGTATTCACATGTTCTGGGACCTACTGATTGCCATTTACATGTATGACAGTAATGAAAGTTTGAAAACTGATTAAATCCTGAATGCTTGATACTGTGCCAATGGTTACTGCATACAACACATGTACTCCAACTCGTACAAATGCATACACACGTTCATTAAGTTCACTATCTGGTTCCAAATCACACTCTACATGGACATGTACAGGTACATGTACGTATCCTGAAAATGTATCCCAATTGACTTGTACTTATTACTTACCATTATTGGCGTATCGTATGATGGCAGAATCATTAATACTTGGATCAAAGTTACCCATCAGTGGAGCCACATACTGTGTTGCAGCTATCAACTCATGAAAAACAGTACCCAAGTATATGAAGCCTGTAATACAAAATGTGTCACAAAATGAACCAAAAATTATATGTATGAGTGAACCAGGTCCATATACACTGAACAGTTAAATTGTTTTAATGGTAGACACTGCACCAATCTAAAACATGCAGTACTTTGTGAATTACATTTCTCAGGGAAATTTCAATTTCTCGCATTAATTAGGGCGGGCAACCATTTAGACCCGGTTTGAAAAGGCCCCCCCCATAGCCCACCGTGTATAATGCCTGCTCAGCATTCAGGCCACTCCAGGCCGGTATCAGGCCAGTCTGCATGTCTACATTTCAAAATCCCTGATGGAAGGTTTCCCCCATGATGTTTCCACAGATGAATAGGGGTCTAAGCAGATTAGTGTAAACACTGTATAGCCCTGAAGGATTAAAAACCACAAGCAGGTTCCTTCTGGGATAGATTACACATACCAGTACTTGCAAACAATAGACCCCAGGATGGAGAAGTTCGAGATCAACAACCAGTCCAGCATCCCAGGCCAGTAGCCAGGGGGCTTTTGCAACAGGGCAAGCTTACCAGGGAGGAGGGGGACCTTTTCAAACGGGGTCTTAATGGTCGCGGGCCCTTACAAAACTGTAAAAAGCAGGGTACAGCAGATCAGATTTTTTACAGCCCAAATGAAATTTTAATGCTGTCAGGGAGATGTAAAGGCCTCATACTGGGACATGTGTGAAATCAAGTATGATTAACCAATGAATTAAGATGGAAATATATCAATTCAAAAAGAATTCTAAACAGGTACGTGTACCAATACCTTTACATGTGACTACTGAGAATAGAAATTCTGACAATGAAGAGAAGACTCACCGCCTGTGGCTATATAGGCTTTTGTTACATTGTGGCCATAGAATGTAAAGGTGAAAGGCAGGTTTACTACCTGTGGGGGACAAAATAGATTTATGTAAACCATCCAGGATGGGTTAAGAGAAACGAGAATTTTGCACTTGACATAGATGAACATGTTGTTACATATATCTTTTTAAGATTTATAATCTAGCATGATTAATGAAAAATAAATGACCAATGCCTCTCTTAAAATAAACAACTCTAGAAAAGCTACATACATGTACATACAGGTACATGTATATCTACTGGAAACAGAAAGGAACCAAAATAAAAAGGTGCTTCATGAACATCATATGTATGTACATATAACTGTAAATCATTGAGTTTATATTATTATTACCGAAAATGGGTCACTTAGGAGACATTCCCATAGGAATGTGCACAAAATTTTTCAAACTTTACCGTCCCATAATTCAATATTCCCCAAACTGTTTTCCTTTCAGACCCTAATCTATCATCTCTCAAAATGTGGACAATAAATATTTTCGTCCTTTTGGTAGTTGGAGCATTAGGGAGACATTGAAATGTCTCTCTAATGACCGATGTCTCCCTAATGTTGAAAAATTTACCACAAAATTTCTCCCTAATGACCGATGTCTCCCTAATGTTGAAAAATTTACCACAAAATGTCTCCCAAGAGACCTATTTGGAAATATTACCCAACTGATGGCATTAGTGATGGTTATCAAACTTACAGCTGCAGTTAGGTGGCTATCAGAGAGTTTCCAATGAGGAATCACAGTGAAGGATTCTTCTGTTTCCAAGTCGATGTAGTACTTGGGGTCTCCAGAGATATAAGATGAACTGTAGTACTGATGACTTTCTCTCTGTGGATAATATTGGAGTAATTCAAAGAAAAAGTTGAATGAAGTTTAGGTTTTAAGTGTAGTACTTTTCTTGTGACTTGTTCAAAACCCATGCTGAGGACAGCTGAATGCAATGTGTCCGCCTCGAGCTGAACTGCACCCCCCTCCCAATTGGCGAAAGAAAGACGTGTGGTTACAAGCGGGTTCTTGCACGCATTCTGCGTGTACGCAAAGACCATACCAGCCGGAATAAATCCAAACTAATAAAATTAGTTATGCGTACTCAGCGTGCTCCACGTCAAACGCACACATACATGTACATGTACTTGCGCACCTCATAGCGCGCCTATATGTGGTTAGTGCCCGAAAAAACCACACCCTCTTTTGTTCTGCTCAAAGTGGATACTGTATATCAACAAAATTTGCTTAAAAAAGGCAATAAAAACTACAATAAACAAACTTAAATTGGCTCATGTTGCTTGGTGGTCTACTGTATTTACATGTACCTGGGCCCATATTCGCAAAACCTTACTAATTTAGCAGGCAACTAGGCCCTTGTACATGTATTTGTAGGATACCAAAATTCCTGATAGCCTACCATGGAAATTATGAAACCTTACTGAGAACCTTGTTAAATGTGTTTACACAAAAGTACTCAAAGAATAAGATGTAGTGCATTTGGGTGAAATGAGCATACATGTACATGTACATGTACATGTGTGGCATGTGATGATTGGACATGCACGTAATGTGACAGGTGTATTATGCTAATTCTTGTCTATTGTCACAAGTCCTCCTAAAAGGCCTTGGAAATGATACCTTTGAACCAAAACTCTGAAAAGAATGACTCAGAGAAAATATAGGACCAAACACAATCAAATATAGTTCAACACATTTAATATTTGAATCCCCCTTTAAAAAAACCACTAATTACACAGTTCATCTTGAACACATTCAAAGCAAACCTCGAGGAACACATATCAAAATTAAAAGATACTGATGGACACTTGTGGTCTTTGGTCCGGATCTCAGTTTAAGGCGAGTCCTGCTGTCGTCCCCGGGGCTAGGTGTCATCCTGGGATGGCACATTGGTGGGGGAACGTCTACCCGTCAACCAAGACCCCAGTCCAAGATAAAAAGCCCTATTTGTAATACAAAATCCCTTTAGATTAAATACAGTTAACTACTTTCAAACGATTTCTGACCAATCACTTTCACTACATTTCCAAAGTTTCGGATTACCACTTGAATAATTTACCACTGCGTTTATTTCATAAGAATCTCCTAAAACATTACGTTTTGTTCGCTTTTAATCAAACAATTGCTTTAACAAATGAACATAATTTATTTCGTCATGAACCCGTGAACTACAACATTCTTTCCAATAATAGATTAACAACACTTCACAGAATTTTGTTGCAGTTTTTATACAAAATAAAATACTTACAGCCTATATCAGGTAACCTGGCATGGCTGTCAAGTTTGAAGACAAGACTTCTAGACTGCTGGCACTCTTACTGGCATCTTGGTGCTCTCAAGCTCCCCAAAACGATGCAGTATTTGCGAAAACAAACCCAATCCCCGACCAAACGCATGTGGGATGAACGGGTTAGACGGGCCTCTAATGCCCCAACGTAGTGCCAGCAGTCAATCTCATCACCAAGTGCCAAGCTGATGCCCTTCCCAAGTTTTTTATACAGAAACGCAATGCATTGTCCCAAATTCCTTAAAACTGTACCAACTAAACTGGAATGGTTGCGGCCAATGAACATTCTTTTCTTATTGTCCAACGACCATTGACTACTGACCAGAGTCCAGTCCATACTTTTCAACCATTCACTAACTACTTGATATGAAGTCACAGGCACTGGCCTCGGCATTTCGTCCGCCAGTGAATACCTTTAACCATTCAGTTCAATTGAACCACAACGTTCTGGAATTTAGCACAATTTTAAGTTAACAAAACACGGCAAATTTCTATAATAAAACAAAATTTCTTGAATGAAATCAAACTGTGACATCTATTAAAAAACAAAGATCTGGCCTATACATGTACGTGATAGTGAGGTGACTCAAAATCAAATTTGGTAGCAATGCAAATGTTACCAAACATGGCAACAAGACGCGAAGGAAGGCAAATAATTTTCAAGACATGCATGAAAGGAATCTCTTTTTGGCAGGCAAAGTGTGTGAAAAGTTGAATGAAAAGAGTGAAATGTTCAAAATCAGGTGCAACTGTGTAAATTTGTGATTGGGATTATCCCTTCCTGGGGAAAAAAAGGTTTTCTGTAGCATATGAATGTGTATTGGGTTCCCCCTGTCCAAGTTATGCATTCTTATGCATTCTACCCCCTTGAAAACCAGGATTCTTTGAGCCACATTGCCAAGTTGGTGATCAGCGATAAAATGAAAATGCACTAACAACTCTCTTCATAGAGTTACTGGTACCCAAGATCAACTCTAACTTTTGTAAGAAACTTTGAATGTAACTAACCCTAGAAATGCTTTAGTTGTAAATAGGTATCAACTACAGTTCCAAACTACACACATGTACAAATGCACATGCATGTGGGCTTAGTAGGCACTACAAGCCCTTGCAAATTTAACCAACTACATGTACATGTACTGTATAAGGTACATGTACATGTACATTGTAGCTAAGTACCGGTAGGCTAAGTAGGCTACCGGTATGTATACATACATGGCTGTAAGTAAGATCTCGTGAATATGGCCCCTTAACATACATATGAGTACATGTACATGCACAGTGTATGTAGGTTCCTGATTCAGAGTTTATCTCACGTCATTTTTTCCCCAAAAAAATACAGAGACAAAGTCTTCTGAAGCTTTTTATTAATTTTCATTCATTTAAATAGCAAGTTTCTCTCATACTTAAAACAGTGAATCCATTGCACAATACAATTATGCTTCAACAAATCAGCTTCAATCCCTGCATTCTCAGTGTACCAGGTAATAGAACACTTCTCAACTTACGCATCATTTCATTAAAAAATTTATAAGATAGAACATGAAGGAAAGCAAATGTAAAATGTAAAGAGGACTAGATTCGTGGTTGCCATGGAGAACTGATCTATGAAGCCATTTCCTCTTGGTGCAGAATCACCAACCACTGTAACATGACTAAGGCTGCAACTGAATCTGTTGTCTGGAGCTACATGTACAAGTGCGTTTAATGTCGGTCTTCACTCCAATGGAAATGTATGGAGATACACTGACAATATATAGATGTAGATCTGTCTGGAGGCCCGTTTTGGACACAGCCTGAGCCTATGAGTGATAGCCAGGCTAAATTATGCACTTGGCACTGTTCCTTTCTCCCTTGCCAATGCTGTCAATTCAGCAATAGACCTATGGCAAGTCCTATAAATTAAAGGGTCTATACAATGCATTTTTGCTACAGGCCTTGAAAATGCATCTGCATGTACATGTACATGTATGTACACATGTAAACTGACGTTCAATAAACCTAAATTCTCATTTACATACATAGTGTTTCAATTTTGTAAGGAGCATTTCAATGCCGTTTTAGTTTTTAGGCTCATGCTACACATACAAGTATAAGACATTCATGGGCACAACTACAGGTATTACAGGTATGTCATTCCTTAAGGAAACCTCAGTATTGCATTGATTTGTACATCAAAATCTGCTGGAACCTTTTACATTTACTCTTTTACGTACATACTCTTTTGTAATGATTCTTTGTTGTGTCAGAAATGCCCATGGCAAGTCATTGAAAAGTGCACTTTTCAATATGCTTGGCAGTACAAGTAACCCTAAAAAGGATACTAAATACTAGTAGTTTTCAGAAATTATTCTGCAAAAAAGCATGTCTGAGAAAAACGTGTTTGTACTCTTTACCTAAGCTTGGTGACGTCATCACTTGTACTACAAATGTCAAAGGATAATAATGTGTAAAGCAAACATTTCTAATTTTCTAGTCAGAAAACACTTTCTGAATGAACCAAAGAACAAGTACACAGTAAATAAAAAAAAGCCATACCGGTAGTTAATTATCACAGCACTACACTTCAAAGTTAAAACCCAGGGGTTTAGATAAAGTGCATATCGGCGTACATGTATATACGGTTCCTGACTTAGAAATTTAGTCAAAATACGCAGCATAAAACCTCATGTGGAACGTAAAATATGCAGTGACTTCGACTATAGAAAGAGTACCACAAGTTTCTGTATTTTTCACCTTTGGTCAATTACGCCCTGCCCATCAGAGAAGCATTCTTACTTCATAGCCAATGCTACTGAAACCAATTTGTTCATGTTTGTCTGCACACAAATTTTCTCACTGCTCCATGCATAACCATGAAAAATTACTCAGAAAATCCCAAATCAACGGGAAAGACCCGGAGCGAAATGTGTTGTAGACCAAAATGGGCAACTGTGCACGCATTGTGTGCATGGATCATTTTGGTGTACAAAACCTTGGTGAGCAGACTCCCCGAAGACATGATGCAGTAAAATTGATTTCTAGCTTGTGGGGCCACACTATTTTCATTGAGTTTTGCATGAATGGATAAGGTTTGAGTTGCTCAAACTCCTCATCGAAAGTTCGGCAAAAAAACGTGAATTTTTCTGCAAGTTTTGATCCACTAAACACAAGCATTTTTTCAAGTGGTGTTTTAGAGGCTTTCCAGTACACCTACAAGAAACCAGGTATCATTTTTGGAAAATTTGAGTCTGAAACACCTTAGAAAGATTGAGGTATACATAGATCATGAGTATGAGCACATTTGACCACCGAGTGATGAAGTGCACCGTGACTTTCTGAATTGCCACCACCAGGCATATGCGCGCAGCAGCGGGTCAACATACAGCGTAGCGTCTGTGCACGGTAGCCTCACACATGCCACCGCACACAGGCAGATACAATCTTATGTGATATTGTCTATGGTGTAATGAGTTCATGGTTATCACTAAGCACCAGTTTTATACTGTATTTTTCAAGAGAAATAACAAGTATTATTACATGTATATACTCAGGCAAAAGGACTAACTCACATATTGTTAGTACTCAGTTCCTCCACCTCTTACTCTTAAGGAGTACAGTACTCTCCCTCTCAAGAAGAGTACAATACTAAATACTGAGGGTAAAAGAGTACTGTACTCTACTCAAAGCATGGAAGTGAGTATTGTATTCATGGCTTGAAAAAAATTATCTAAACACCTGTAAATCTAAAAACCATAAAAATTAGGGAGAAGTACATGTAAATACAGTGTAAAACCGTAAAAATTGGGAGAAGTACATGTAAATACAGTGTATCTTGAATACAAGATTACCTACATGTACAGTATTACCAGGTTTGAATCTTTGTAAGTGCTGGAAGGAAAATGCTTAGATTACAAAATCCATTCAAAAAATGAAGTTGATAACTGTGTGAACAACAAAATCATCTGCCAACATGTACATTATACCGATTCTGGTTCAACGCAACTGCATTACAAACAAACACAATATGACTCCCCAATGTTGTACAAAAACAACAGAGGTACATGTATGAGAGTAAGTGTACATGTACATTATATACCCAAGTACATGTATACAGTCATTTTGTGTGCAACTACCAGTACATGTACATGTATGCACACATTCAAAGGTTGCTTGGGCTTGCCTCAAATACATGTATACATGTAAAAACTCTTTAAACACCTGTAGGCTATTTGAATTTTTAAATACACCTGAATATTGTTCATTGCATTTTGAGAATTTTTGTAGAACACAACTGACCTCATTTATAATCATTGGGCGAGACGTCGTTCCTTGTGTTGATTGTCGCTTGTTTCTAGAGGATCCATGCAATATGGCTATATCACTATACTTGACAGAGTAGCGGTCGGTGAACTTGTTATTCCCCCATAACGAGTAAGCAGGGGAAACATCTATGCCTAGGCAAAAATGTAACAAAGAGAAACAAACATGTCAGTAAAGTCTGTTTTGTTTGGGATTTTTTGGGGTCTTTAAACAAAACATTGCATATGCTACATGTAATATACATGTACAGGTAGTACATGGGCCTACACTGTACAGTATGTTCTGTGTTAAACTATTTCTGTGATGTCACCCATTTGTTTAAACTGTAATTTATTTCTTACAAATCTAGATTATTCTTACGAATCTACAGCTAACTGTAGATTGGTAATATATCTACAGCTAACTGTAGATTGGTAATATATCTACAGTTACTGTACCAGTAGATTTGTAACAACAGGGGGGTTAATTCCTCCCCCCCCCGGTTTCAGTCAAAGAAGGTATGACCAGAGGGATGAGGTTAAATGAATTACCTCTTAAGTTTTCAGGATAAATGCTTTATAAAGCAACATTTTTGGCAAGGGTTTGAATGTTCTCTTCACCTTTCAAGAAAGAATAAAAGTGATGTACGTGTACATGTACGTCTATCTTGGCTGCTTTTCTGTGCCTACATTTGCCCAGTCCTTCTTATACCTGCATGTTGCATTAAAGTTTAATTGAACTAAGGCAAACTCTGGTACATCTTCTAATTGTACCGTGGTTGTACCTCCGCACCACCTGCGCCAACTCAACCAGCTTCCGATGGCGGGAAAAATTCTTTGAACAGTTAGTTGGAACCTCTATGGGATCGCCTATATCCCCAGATCTGGCTGACATATTCATGGAAGAATTTAAGCAGACCACCATCGCCACCACAGACCATCGTCCCAAGATCTGGCTCCGGTATGTGGATGACCCATTTGTCATCTGGCAGCACGGGCAAGACAACCTCCGACACTTCTTGGATCACCTCAACGGGCTTCACAGCAGCATCCAATTCACCATTGAACAAGAAAGCAATGGCAGCATTTCCTTTCTTGATGTTGAGGTGTCCAGAAGTCAAGATGTCTGCCTCTCCCTCAAGGTGTACCGCAAACCCACTCACACCGACAGATATCTTAACTGCTCCTCCTGCTATCACCCCAAAATCAAGTCATCTGTCAACCGAGCCTTCGTTTGCAGGGCTTACAACATCTGCGACAAGGAACACCTCGCCAAAGAACTGCACCACATCTCCACAGCACTTCAACGTAACGGCTACAAGCCCCAGTAGATCAAGACTCAAGACCCAAGACCAAGATCCTCTCCCGGCTGAAGGGTCTCCTATACCCAAAGCCAACTAGATAAGGCCCCTAGTTCTGTTACTCTCCCCTACCTCGGTTGTACTTCCCACCACATCCAGCGTATCCTGAGCAAGCGTGACATCAAGGTATTCCACACAGCCCCTTTCAAGATCCGCGGCATGCCGACATCTCACAAGGACTGAAAAGATCCGCACCACCGACCAGGGGTGTACAAGATCTCCTGCCAATGCGGCAAAGTGTATATCGGTGTGACTGGTAGGGACCTCCCCACCAGACTCAAAGAACACCAAGCCCATGGCCGGAAGTAAGAGTATGAGAAGTCAGCGATAGTCAAGCATTCCCACTCTGAAGACCACCGCATCAACAGGGACCAAGCCCACCTCATCACCGGCATCGAGCACTGGTACCCAAGATGCATCAGAGAAGCCTTGGAGATTCTTAAGCATGACACCGTTCCCCAAGACATCGGCTTTTCAATCAGTGACATCTGGCAAC
This sequence comes from Acanthaster planci, assembly GCF_054643075.1. Taxonomy (NCBI): domain Eukaryota; kingdom Metazoa; phylum Echinodermata; class Asteroidea; order Valvatida; family Acanthasteridae; genus Acanthaster; species Acanthaster planci. Next base: position 8,168,257 of record NC_141793.1, read on the forward strand.
CTCTGCTCACCTCCCAGTCCAATGGGTCCTCTATGCCCTAGGTCAACCCCCACCCTGCCTATGGGTCTCCTATACCCCGGCGACCTCACCCCGCCCCAACCTTTGCCCAACTGACACGCCTCACTGACCTGCTGGACCCCATCCCGCATGAGCGCCCAGCAGAATCCACCACTAGCATCCTCGTCACACCCCACTGCATCCAGTGACCTTATATAAACAGCTCCATCTTCAGCTTCTCTTCAGTCTCCTGATGATAGACTGAGCACGCAGTCTGAAATGTAGAGTATACTCCCGGTCCTTTTCTGAACCACACATACTCATAAGAGATATATTACTTCGCATGGTGCTACCGCAAGCTTTGCTGTCTTTCACCATGAAAAGTCTGAAATTCCATACTGGCAATTCAAAGGCAGTAAATTGCCAATTTTATTTCTTACTATGCACACGTACATGTACCATACCTTGATATCCGAGACCAACATGACCAAAGCATTCAAGACCGAGTCCCACACCCTCAAGACTGAGACAAACCTTTTGCAGGTTGAGGGGAATAAGCCATTTGCGAGTTAATTTTGAATAAAATCTTGTGCACTGAGTTATCTGACTGCAAATAAACAGAACAATTTGAATCTCCCAGACTAAAGACACTGTTGCTATACCTAACGATTTAGGGCAGGCTTTCACATAGCAACCACATCTCTGGAATGGACTGGTTCCTTTGTGCCCTTCTTATCCATAGAGAACAGTGTATTGTTACAAGGTGTCTCTTATGTAACTAAGTAAAAGCTTGCCCTGAATCACGAGGTATAGCAACAGTGGTTTTAGTAAGAAGAATTCAAGTTGTTACATTCACGTGAATTTAAAGAACTCAGTGTACCAGTTTGGGTCAAAGTTAACTCACAAAAGGCTTATTCGTGCAAAGGTCAGAAGCTCTGGAGTTGTTGTGACTATCTTCCAAGCTAAGTTTGCTTTCACGGAAAAGTGACAAATTTTTATGTATGTAATGCATGGATGTCCAAGGGAGGGGGACATTGTACTGAATGAATAAATCACGCTCAACACAGCAGTTTTCGTATAGGTACATGTACCGGCTATGTGTATCACGTACATGTACATGTAGGCCATTTCCTTCTTCTTGATTAAGTTTCAGCATGGAGCTATTTGGTAGAAGAAATGAGTAGTGCAAATTTTGTGGGAGCTGGCTGAATTAAAGTAAACATCATTTAGCCAGCAGCATGTAGGCAGGCCCTTTTTGATGCAAGTGTGCAAACTGTTGGCATAACTACATGTAAATGTACCACCACCGAGTGTGCAAGACCTGTGGCCTACTTGATAGCACATTTATGTGGGAGCACACGAGAGAATTTCCCCAGCTGGCTTCAAATGCTAGATAGTGTCATTTTTTATCTTGTGTTATTTTAGATCAACTCCAAAAATATAACTGGGCCTAGAGAGTATTACATTTTCTTTTTCTGATTCTTGGCTCCAGAGGATTTTTTTATTTGGAAAAAGTTCACAATTGTAAAATGGCCTGATTCCAACAACAACATTGGTGCAGAACCAGACTAAGATTAGTCTAGACTTACTCCAAGAACTCTCCATCACTACTCTGTGCTACTCTATGTGACTCAGAGGTGATGTCATTTTCAAGGGTCACAACGCTATGTGTCTTTTGAATCCTGTATTTGCGGTGAAAAAATGGTCCAGATCACTTAACCCAAAATCCACTTTTTCAGCCAAATATTCCCATGAAAGCTCCAGTGAGGCACAAAGTTTACAGTTCTTGAACACACCCGCACAGGAGATTCAGCCCACGAGACTGAGTATTTATTGAAAAAAACAACATCTCACTTACTAATATTTCGTCTAACCGACACCAAATCGCTGCGCCGTTCTTGCTGTCCACATTGCACATGCATCAGGCTGGCAAATGGCTTAGCTAGCTATGCATTTCAGTTCGAGCATTTTCGTAGGCGGCTGATTGCATCTTGTTTTGTTTGTGTGACTGTTCTTGCTATGTGACTGTTTTGGTTTCAAGGGTTGAAATACAAGCTGCATAGCTCCTCACTCATGAAATATTACAAAGGAAAGGTTGCGTGACTCCACTTTCACAAAAAATAAATCAATGTATCTGTCACCGCTACACAGTGCTGCACATATTGCGCATGGATCCTGAATATCAGCTTGCAAGTCACGAAGCAAGAACGGTTGCGCAAAGAAAATAAGATGCAATCCCCAACCTCCAGAAATGGTTGAACAGAAACATGCAGCAAGCTTAGCCACTGGCCAGCCTGACGCATGCGCAAATGTGATAAACATGAAAAGCAAGAAAGAGACGGCGATCTGTGACAGGTAGCCAAAAGATTGATGAGTAAAATGTTTGATTTTTCACTAAATGCTCAGTCTCATGGGCTGAAAATCCTTTGCGGATGTTTTTAAAAGCTGTAGGTGCCTCACTGGAGCTTTCACCTATAGGAATATTTGGCTGATTGTGCAAAAAGGGATCTGGACCATTCTTTCACTGCCAATACTGGATTCAAAAACACATAGTGTTATGACCCTTGAAAATGGCAGTCACGCATACCGGAGCACAGGGTGGCATGGCAAGCAGCGTCTGTAATTCTTTTCAATACTAAGCCTAAAGGGGCCTACATGTACATGTAGGTCTATTTCAAAACTTGAAGTAAGAAAAATGATTGCAGTACAACAAACAAGATTTAAAGACATTTGGTGCATGCATAAATGAGCGAGAGCACTAGTCATTTGGGAACTCATTTTCTTAAATAGGAAACTATGATTAAAATTTTTTTTTTCGCAGGCTCTAGCTCCTCTATTTAATTTGAAATTTCAAAAATTTTGAAATTTCAAGCCAAGCCAGTATTTACATGTGGGGCATAATATTACACACGAATAAGAACAAACATTTTATGGAAATGTGAATTTTAAGCTCTTCAGTCAAAATCCACACTCATTTTTGCTTACAAAAAAAATCAGTTTGCGCTGCATTTCACACATACAATTTCACAAAAAAATCTCAAAAAATCCCCACTTCAATTAATTTTTTCTTTGCTTTGCAGATTCCAATCATGCCAATGGAATCCACATTAAATTTCAAAATGTTTCTTAACCCTAACACTCCTCAATCCTTCACCTGTTGGAGGACTGAGGAGTGTTAGGGTTAAGTTATGGCATCCTTGCTTCTGGCAAGATCGCTTCTAAAAAAACAGAGAAAAATAGTTGAAACATTTATGGGCCTCCCTAAGCCTAACATTGGGCCGATACGCATGCTGGTACATCATGTACAGAAGCCTATATTATACGTGATATATTTACCGTTGGCAGAACTCTGATCGAAAGCTGAGATGAACGTTACAATTATGTACACAATAGTCATGAAAGTTGGAACAACTTTGACTTTCAGGTTTAGAGTCAGACGAAGTGTTGAGCCAGGCCCATGATATAACATTAAACGGTGTGCTGGACTGGGCCTCGATGCAATCGCCATTGTCACACAGCGAGTTTTCGATGTACGTTTGTTTCGCCAACAAGCCACACACACTGACACGGAAATCTGGTCCAACGTACATGTACGACAGGCCGGTTGAGTCCAGGAATTCCAACAACACCCGGCCGGTTACATCACAACAAAATAAAACTAATGTCATATCAAAATTAAGACAGCGCCCCTTACGTCTTCAGATCATGGGTTATGTTGGTACCACGACCATACCAAAGATCGTATAGCGCCGAAGGCGCTGTCCTCGAAGTCCAGTTGAAATCCATTGACGCAACTGTAGTGCATGTAACTGGCTGAGTTTTAACTAATTTAATTGTTGGTCAGCCGTCGAAACGGTAAAAAGCAACAAACGTCCTCGTGTAAATCCATGAAAGAGAACAAAACTAAACCAATTACCGATTTGGCTTCAAGTTTAGCGTTGAAGGCGAATTTTGTGCCTTTTGCTGCGCTGCTGTCATGGCTGGATGACGGCAGATTCAAAATCCACTAATGCTGCATCAGACCATGGAGGAATAAGAACACATTCCTCCGTGATCAGACAGAAATGCAAAAGAAACAAGAGAGCTGTTCAGTTGAAGATTAATTCTGTGTTCACAGATTTTTAACTTAACCTACGGATTTCACACTTTCTAGGTCCTAACCGCAGCAGCTGACGACGCCGGCGATACAAAAACAAATGTTGGTTTTGCTTAGGCCCCTGTGTCATCTTTTATTAACAAGGGTTAACTCCGACCAGGGACGGCTTTCCATGGAAGACCTCAGATTTACAACACGACTTGAGAAGAATTTTCAATTTTAGAGGTGGGGAAAAACCCTAAAAGGATATTCTGGGTAAAACCATACCCTCCTAGTCTAAGGTAAAACCCACGGAAGGGGCGCGCGAGTTAGCTGAGTGATCACGTGGTACGTAGGCCGGCCGTTTTCAAATACTCAATTCGGCTCCGTCTGAGGATTCAACTGTTTTTAACTAGCTGACGTTGAAGCTGTAAGTGCAGTAATTAGTTTGATAGTGCCACAAAATATCAAACAAGATGCAAGAGCCATAAACTGCAGTATTTCTATTTAATTTAAACGCTTTAGGCCCACAATCGGGAATTGGTTTTGGGAACGATGGCTTGGACGGAGCCCAAGTCTTGGAAAAGGGTAGTGCTTGCTGGGACAATATGGCGTCCTCCTTGGTGGTTTGGACCAACGAGTGACTGATCAGGTTGATAATATGTTTTCTTTTTCTTGCTCCATGCTTCATCATAGTTGTTGCATGTGTTTTATTCCTCCAAGGTTGTTGTGACCACTTGTGAAGGTAGGCTATGACTGGAGGAAAGAGTTCCATTTTAAGTTATATCGCGTATCGATAGGCCAACACTACCAACGGCTACGACAGGCCTAACTAACGTTTAATACAAACGTGACAAATCGCCTTTTCAAACCATTGTTACTTTGTTAGTCCCTAAATTTTTCTTCCCAATCTTCTTCCCAATTCTCACTGAGACCATATACATAGATTCAGTCGCGTTTATTACGGAGCTCCTGTACTGTTCAGTATCTTGGCCGCGTGGGGCATCGGTGACATCATAAAAAATTGTACTCATGTCATGTCAGAAACATCTTTTGCTCCCAAAAGGAATGTTCCAAGCATTCCAACTTTTGAGATGTTCCCTAACTTCGTTGCTATGCTTTCAACAGTGTCATTTTTATAATATGCTCATGCACAACATTGTACATGAAATAATGTACTTCACCTACAGTATGCTTTTGTCCAACTTAGGGTGACTTCATTTACATGTACCGGTATATGGGACATTCCATGATGTTAGGCAGTACCTGGTTACTTGCCTATAGTCTGAAGACTTTGGAGTAAATCACGTGGCTACTCAAATAATTAGCCAGTTAAATTTACATCATAAAAAGAACACATAGAGAGGTATATTGTTGAACCATTTTGTTCATATTTGTGGAAACATTTTTCGCAGCATAAATCACGAAAGAGTGGTTTCTGGTTATGTAAAACCAGGTTTTTTGTGACAAAATAAATTTGCATTTAAGAAACGAAGAGAAAGGCTGAAAGTAAATGTAAACATTGTCACATTTTTTGCATGTTTGCATCTATATCAACCCGCAGCAGTTTACTATATAGTTTATGTTAACAACATGTATCCCTCCTTCATAAGTGAACCCCTGTTTTGCTTGAGGGTACGGATGTAATGTGGTTTCCATACATAAATAGTCTTGTTACATCCAAAACAGGAGTTTGATTTTTGGACCTGGAAAATAATTGCTAACTACATCACCACTTGGAACAAAGTTTGTTTCCTTTTGGAACAGGCGCTGTTCCCAAACGGAACATTCCATTTCGGGGAATGTGTGTATTCCTTTTGGGAATGCTGTCAACGAGTGCTGAGCATGCAAGTTTTGTTTTGCTCATTCGCAAATAGTCAGTAATGTAGATATCCTTTATATGTGCATATTCTTGGTGTAAGCAGACTTGAGCAGCATTTCCTTGTTTAAGTCGCAAGCGAAGCTTTTCCCTGATATTATGAAGGTACACGCATCTGGGACATCTGCAAAAAGTTTCAACAATTAATTTCCTAATTGAACCAAACGGCACTTGATAATACATTGGGCTATAATGGGGGGTGGAGTATTTAAGAGCCCTACAAATCAGTCAACAGTGGAGATCATATCTTTCAGAAACAAACCTAAACACTAGTCTGAACACTACTGTGCTAGAAGAACATGCATATTTGTTACAATGTCTGCTGTTTGGGAGAAGCCACATTTTGATAAAGGAAAACTTGCCATTTGTAAAACAGTGGTTTAACCAAATAATGTTTGGTACATAACAAAATGAAATCTGTTAAACAAATTTGTTTTCCTGTATTCATCAAGTGAACTGTTCAGATGCAGCCATCCAAACCATCAGCAGTCACAATGCCATTAACATCAGGGTCATCGCCCATTGACCCAGCTACTATGATCAACAAATACCGCACCAATGTCTCCATACTGGCAGACACCAGGACAGGTAAGAGCTACATGTACATGTATTAGTCAGTCTGATTTAATATGAACAACAAATGTGATACATTTACTCCTGATGTACATTCAGATGTTTCTGTTCAATTGTTGCCCTTAACCCTAACCCTCCTAAATCCTCCAACAGGTGAAGGATTGAGGAGGGTTAGGGTTAACCCTAACATTCCTCAATCCCTCACCTGTTGGAGGACTGAGAAGTGTGATGCAGTAACAACTTGGGCACTTTAGTTTGGTCGCATGTGGCACATAGTTAACACATGCCATTTTGTGCTGAAAATATAAAAACTGAGAGAGTCTTCTCATTATGTGAGAAACAGTGGCATCGAATTGTATTGGGTTGTTTTCTTGTCCTGGATTGTTGTCCGTCAGGCTACTTATGCCAAGAATCCGTAGCAAGGTGCAGTGAAGAGAAACATTTTGTCAAACACATTTTTCCATAAGTCTTACACATTTTTCCATATTTAGAAATGAGTGCATTGTACACATGCAGAAAGCTGTGTGCACATGGAGAGGCAATTGCCTCAAGTTTCAAGTAGCTCAGACATGACAATATTTGTTCTGGTCCCCAGCATTGCATATTAACAGGAAGCTGATAAACTGTCTATATAATGTAAACATAAACATAGAGCAAGATCACTCAGTGATTCTAAAGTAGAGTACTTTCAGAATATGACTGAGTGCTGACAGCTTGCATGTCCAAAGTGGACAGGATTCAGTGGCCTGTTGTACAATATTCCAACTATTGGTGCTGAAGTACAGTAGAGTGATGACACACATCTTACGTGAGCTACATGGGCTACCATTAGTCCTCTGGGTCATGATATCTTCAGTGATTTTGTTCCATAGATCCAGATAGTGGTAACCCAGGCTGTGATTAGTTAAGCTGAAAAGACCTGACTATTTGTACATCACAGCACCAGATACCAAAACATTGAAATTCACTTACAAGTTTTGAGATACATGTAGTAATCCCAAAAATGTTTCTTTTCAGCTGATGACAATCGACTGAAAGCAGCTCAAGAGATCAGTGAAAACTTTGAGGTATGTTCATGTTTACTGGTTCTTGTTTGTAATCCATGTTAACTATCCAGTAATCATAAGCCATGAGAGGAAATCCCAATTCTGGTCTTGTCTCGTCAGCATGCATGCCTCACTTTTTGAAAATTGGACCCACTTTAGCAATTAGGGTTAAAAAAAGACATCTTGATTTTTGTTTCATCTTTTCTTCGTAGTCTTTCATAAAACCTTCCCAAATTTGCAATAAGATGTGGTGACCAGAAGTTGGCATTGATACATTTTTCGTGCTGTTTTCTTACTGATTTGTGTAAATTACCTATTTATTATGAACACACACATGTACTCATTTGTAATGCCTATAAATGTACCTTCATATAAGTTTTATATGATTTGTGTATCTAATTTCACTTCCCACTTTGAAAATCCTGCGCACAGGTCATTCTGTCATCATCTCAGAGTGGAACCTTCCTGGAATATGCAATCCCATTATTTCTGAGGGTACTGAAAGAGGAAAAACCATACTTCATAGCAGAAAAGCCCCAGCAGGTTGGTTAGACATAGTCTGTCTTGCTCTCTGTGTGATAGAACAGTCACTGATTATGTTTAGCCAAGGTTCATGTACCATGCATTCTGAAGGAGTAAATACAAAGCTTGTCTTATCATAACACTGGAGAGTTGTCAGTCAGATTGCAGCTATACATGTACATCAGTGAGGCATGGTTAGAATGTGCCTGTATTGCTCGGGGCGATTTGTGAATATAATTTGTTAGGAACTACAATGTAACTCACCCTGTCTAAAAACCTTACCTAGACATACATGAAAATATGGTTTTTGTTTATTTTGTAGAATTGTATACTTTAGGAGACCTTTATCTTATTACAGGAAACCTTGGGGTTTAGTATACTGTCAGGATTATTCACCATTTTCCAGGGAAGGGTCTGCATGTATGTATTTCTAAGGTTCAGGCTCTGGACTCAAATGGGAGTGACAAAAGAAAGAAATGCACTCTTCCAGGATATGTATCAGAAAAGCATTTTGGTCAAAATATGAAGCATTCTCCTGGAAATCTCAAGGGGATTCGGCTCAGAATCACCCTTAATTGTGATGTATCTGGATCTACAATTACACAGTGCAACAGGTTCTTTTGGATAGCGCAGTTGAAAAACAGACTCCTAAACACAGAATTGTGAGGTGTTAGTCTTGCCATCAAAGCCTTTTTTCATGTACATGTGCATGTGCCTTACCTGAAAGTAATACTCGGTGATGTAGAAAGTGAATGGACTTCATTTTGTGATGTTCACTGGGATCATTTTTTAATTACAGCCATATATTCAATGTCAATATTCTGGATTTCACAGCATTTACGCAAGTTATTATTGGAGCTCCTTCATCGTATGCCAACCAATGAGACTCTCAGACCCTACGTACCCGCAATTCTTGAACTGATGTTCTCTTTGCTGGAACGAGAGAATGAAGAGAATGTTCTAGTAGCGCTTCGTATTATCATTGAGCTGCACAAGCATTACCGTCCTGCACTGCAACCAGAGGTTTGTTTCAATCACAATGGGAGGGGGGACCTGTTAGTTAATAGAACAGTTGAGGAATCCTTACCTTTATGTTTAGAAGTGGTCAATCCCTGTACAATCTTCCTAAGCTGCTGAGGATTTTTTTTAATGTGCCAGTTGGTTTATGGAATTTCATAGCTCTCTAACCCTTCAGTAGAAGGAACATCTGTAGGAAGTTATAATAAACTGGACAGCAAAAGAAACTTGCTACTTCTGTCAAAGGCCACACATAAAAATTCCCTCCATAGAAATAAACAATTTTTGTACACAGGTATGCTGCAATACCCCTTATTAATCACATGCCCAAAAGCAAGTGATTATCTTTATAACAAAGAAGAAATTAACATACACAGCATCTTTTTCAAAATGTTCATGTAGTTCCAACAGGTAATACTAATCAACACAATTGTTCTTCCCTGTGTCTCTTCTAGATTCATAATTTCCTTCAGTTTGTGAAGAACAAATTCAAGGAGATCCCAACTAATTTGGTAAATGCTTCAATCTGTTTTTTTTTCTGTTTAAATCAAATTTGCTTCAGTGCAAAATTGAAAAAATCCCCCCGGACTAGACAGTAAGGAATTTTTAGACAGTGGTAACAAACACGAAGGTCCTTTTGTATTGTTTGTGTTATTTTGAACATACGCACAGTATAAGTAGCTTAAACCCATGCAAACAATACAAAACTACCATTGTATTTGCTGTCCCCAAGCATGGCATAATTTCCCTAAAAGACATTATTACTAATTGCGTGTAAATCATATGCCCTGCCACATGGATGCAACAATGACCTGTTGGTAAAAATATCTGGACTTGTTTAATCTTAGTTATTATATTTTGGAATGGAAGAACTGAAATGTGAAAGTACTTGAGTGAAAAGTTATATTTTGTCCGGAAATAAATAACAGTACAATAGGCATGGCATGAACACACATGCCTAGAATTGAAAAAAATGTAGATGTGAACCATGTAAACTTTGTATGTCTTTGTATTGCAAGCAATTATGCACCATTCTTACAAATGAGAGTTGCACATGTAACCTTTTTCTTGTCAGATAGAGGTACAGTATGTAGGGTCAGAATGGTAATAGCATCCTGGTTTGGAATTCATTTCAAATGAGTGTTTCACGTGATAGGCCACTGTGCATTATAGACCATTGTAAACTAAAAGCATAGAAAATAACTGGTGAAACAAATGATTATGTCTCCCGAACCATTAGACCTGAAGCATAATGATGTCATGCTTTGTTTGCATGTATGCATTTCTATGGGGTCTCAATGGATCATGTCTCCCTTCACTACCATAGGAAAGCATACTGTACATGTAAACAAAGCATGACTTCATATGTTACAGGTCTATTGGAATTATAAATAGGTGCATATGTATTGTGAATGTCACTTTTTGGAATACAGAATGTGGAGTAACTTCAAACCTTATTCCACAGAGTTTTTTGTACCTTTCCTGACAGCAATGACTCATTACTTATTTTTTAACAGAAGAGTCTAGACCCTGGAAGTAGTGTGTCACCGCCGGATCCTCTCAATATCCTACCCTTTGTTGACAGACCTGGCTTTGCTTGCCAAACCATTATTACAGTTAGCCAGCCAGATGGAACCAAAAGCCAGGTAAGGTTGCAACTGAAGCAAAGGGACATTAATCAGGGTTCCTGCATCCTGGAAAGTCATGGAAATTTGTTTTTCCGTTTTCAGGCCTGGAAAAGTCATAAAATATCGTAGAAATGACTAAAGTCATGGAAAAGTCATGGAATTTTGTCATGGAAGTCATGAAGCACTGTGTGATTTCTATTTGCAACCTGAAAGGCCACGTACGTGTAGTCCAAGAAATTGCATTATTTGGTCATGGATTTTCATAATTTGGACATGGAAAAGTCATGGAATTTAATTGCCCTTCAGGTGCAGGAACCCTGTTAATGATGAACAGCATAAAGCATCTGTCAGGGTTCTGGGCGAAGTTAGGATTTTTATTTTTGAAGCTTAAATTGTGAACATGTAAAATGTAAAAAGTACATAATTTCAAGAAGTTTGTTTTTTGACTTAAGTAATCTTTACTACATTCATATAGTTTTATGACATGATTGTTTAATTTTATTATTTTTTAGCTTTGGGATTTGTCTGTCAGGTTTATGGTTAGTGCGTTTTAAGAGCTTGCTCCATATAAAATAAAAGTTATATGCATGTTTATTTCTGAGGCATCTTTAAACCCTGCCTTCTCAAGAATAGAGAAACATTACAGCAAAACTAACATTTGTTGATTGTATAGATCACAGATGGCAAGGGCAATGTTACTAGTATCCAATTATCTGCCTTTTTAAACTTCAATTGAGAGAGTTGATAGGTGTAACAAGGTTCATATCAATTCCGTGTTTTTTCCCCAGCAAACTATTCTTCCAAAGGGTATCAACTCATTGAAGGTGCTTGCTGAATATCCCTTCATTGTACTGCTGATGTATCAACTGAACAAGCAAAATGTACACTCCGTAGTGGCAGATTTTATCCCACTCATCATGAACACTATCACAATACAGCCAAATGCACAGGCCAGGTACGCTTTCATGCTATGTATCTAAGAAATAGAAAATAATTTCAGTAATAATGTGTGTGTGTGTGTGTGTGTGTGAAGGTTTAAAGAGAATTTGTCTTATTATTTTGAGAATTAACAACTAATTGAAAAGATATTAAGCAAACCAACGAGGAAATATGGTACTGTACTTATTGCAATGAGCAACACTGATCTGGGTCATTCCATAATTTAGATGTCCAAAAGTGTGACTTTGTTGTTCCTGTTACACCTGACCAGTGTAATTTGACATGGAATTATTGAAATTGACTTCAAACTATTTGTATTTCATTGCATGTTAATTAATCTTAACCCCCCCAATACAAAGATGCATTCTTAATCCCTGACCCTTTTGCGTCCATGTACTGGGGCAAATCAAGTGGAAGGAATTTTTGACTGTTTGTGATTCTTACAACACAATGAGGGTTAATATATCTTGGAAATTAAAGAATGTGTTCTTAACTTATAAAATCATATGTCAGATGTTACAGGGACATGAAAGATATTAGATCCCAGATTTCTAAAATGACCCATCTACTTCCTTTTATTCTTGTCTTGATCATTGCAGACTTTCTCCAACATTCAACAAGGAGATGTATGTGGACTTCATCGCAGCACAGATCAAGACATTGTCATTCCTTGCTTTCATCCTGAGAATATACCAGGTCTGAACTAGTCAGATAGCCATAAATATATAGTGCTGAGGTAGTGCTATGCTACAATGTACACCCAAACACTTACTTCTCAGAGACAGTAAATGATTTTCAGATTAAGGATAACATCATGCCAGCTGGTTAGTACTTCAGTAATACCTTCTAATTGTGATTGTTTTCTGGAGGCCTTGTCCTCACAAAATTCTCTCCCAATGTCATATCATTCCCGTTAGGTCAAATTATGAGTTATGATTTGTATTTGTACCAAATAAAAATTTGATAAAATCATATATGAAGGAAACTGAATGAGTGTCCAAGGACTTTTTTCCCTACACCATTAATTCTTTCAGGAGATAGTGAACTCTTATGCCCCTCAGCTAGTCAAGGGCATGCTGGGTCTTTTCACCAATTGTCCTAGTGAGGTAGCTCATTTGAGAAAAGAGTTGCTGATTGCTGCCAGACATATTCTGGCAACTGACCTGAGAAACAGTAAGTATTTCCTACAAATGCACAATGAATGTAAACCTGCCATTGCTGAAATCAGTGTGATTGGATTGCAAGGCCTGTTAGATGTTACGCCAAGCAGTGAAAAGGAAAGATTCAAATGCTGAAAAACCATAAAATGTTCAAGTGTAGAAATCCTTCGCTAAGTATTGGTAACATATACAATATGAAAATAAATTTAAAAATTCATAACCTTGGCATATCCAATTACAATGAATCAAATGGCATGTAGAATTCCTCTTTGAGAATCCACCTATGGCTCAAATTGAACCCTCCAACCTATTCTGTCTTGTTTAGCAAGTCACATCAGTGTTGGGTGTTGATAAGACTAATCTGTTATTGAGATATACACAAGCAAAACTACAAGTATGAATGGAAATAAAAAGTTGAGATTCACAGTGATACGTTGAATGCATATGTTTAACAGATGATGGTTTTTATGTAATATTTGAACAATTTTCTTGCATGAAATGTTTTTATAGATTTTTATTACAGGTCAAATACTGGTCTAACCATTGTTAATTTTGCCAGATTATTTTCTGTTTAAAAGATTTGAGGCGCAAAAGTTACATAGATAGAAGTGCTGTCTCCTTTATGTGACATGCAACTTTTCCTTCCAATTACCCAGAGTTTGTGCCAACAATTGACAAGCTGTTTGATGAGGCTATATTAGTGGGAAACGGCACAACCAGTAAAGAATCTCTCAGGTAAATTAGCTTGGAATTTTAGGAAGGAAACTAACTGTTGACAGTGTGTTTTGTATAGAGGTCCCAGTTGTTTTGATCCTTTCAGTGGTTTTGTGAACGGGAAAGTTATTAAAGCGATGTAAGAGTCTGTGATTCTTGCAAGGTTTTTATTCTGAAACTACCTCTGGAAAAACAAAAGCACTTTGCACAGATTTTTTTATCTCACTTTGTTGTATACAATCTTTCTGAAGTTGTCTCTGTGGGTCTTATGAATACTTTGTACACTGAGATTTTTGCTCTCACTTCAAATTGTGTCGAACTCAGTTCTCTGAGAAGAAGACATCCATGAATCTCGATATTTTGGTGCAGATCATTGATGTCAATTATGTGCATGTGTGATAAGAAATTAAGTTGTGAATGAAGAATTGTGCTACTTGCTTTCTACCGGTAGTAGACTTATCCCCTGCTTCTCTCTTTAAATGCTGTGAGCCTCTTAACCCACTTACATGCTGAGTATGAATCTATATTACAGGCCCTTAGCCTATAGCACATTGGCTGACTCAGTTCATCATTTGCGGCAACACTTGCCTCTTCAGCATCTCTCAATGGCCGTCCATCTGTTCTCTAAAAATGTTCATGACGATTCTCTACCATGTAACATCCAAACTGTCTCCTGCAAGTTGCTGTTGAACTTGGTAGAGTGCATACGGCAGAAGAGTGAACAGGATGGTGCCAATGTAAGTCTCATTAAAAGACTAAAACTCACATGGAAGTACCTGTGAGAAATATTCTGTGTTATCTCTTTGTTCCAATCAAACCCATTAAAGCAAGCCCCCATCTGCAATTGGTGTGAGGTGTATACTTTCACAAGCACTGGGTACTCTATGCTGTCCAAGAGCTTTTAAGAAAAGTTGTAATAAAAATAAGATTTTTCCTATTACCATTGCAAAATATACAATAAGATGAGTTCAAATACAGCACCACCACTTTGTTGAAGGGTAAAACAGAATTTAAAATGGAGGAAATGTATTGAGTTTATGGCATGAAATGTCAGTTATAAAAGTGGAAGATTGGATACTGTGTCATTGCAGGCCAGAGAGATATTGATGCACATGCTGCAAGTGTTTGTCTTGAAGTTCAAAACCATCTCAGAAAACCAACTTCCAGTCATCTTTCAAAAGTGGTAAGAATTCATCTGTATTAAATAAAATTACTTTTGAAAGTTAACCATCATAAGAAACAAGACTGTCGAGCATAGAAAGTTAAGAATCCCATTGGTGAATATGAGGCTGATCAGGGCACAGTCCACCAGTGTAGTTTGTTTTATGTATTCAAAGTATTTCAAACCTTAAACAACAATGCTTATTTTTCTTTCACTAGTTTGTCTGATCTGTAAACCCCCCCTCCCATCGTTACTTGTGTCAGAGCTTGGTGGACGTGTGAATCCAGTCATCTGCAGTGTTGATAGTATGATTTACGATCATTTGCAATGCCTATAGTGACTGCATTAGATATTCTTATGATGCCATCTTGTGTGAGTCATTTATGTGTGAATCATTTTAGTCGACAGCACCAGGAGTCAAGTCAAGATAAGTCCAGCTCCTCACAGTCACATCCAACTATTTCCTTGGCCTCCAAACCACCACCCCTTACTCTGACCATTCCACCTCCCCAAACACCAAGTACCCCAGCACCGTCAACCCCCAGCCTCTTACCTCCGCCCCCCACCCCCTCAGTACCTCCAACTCCGACTTTGCCATCTACACCGGCCATCCCAAGCACTCCTGGGACTACAATGCAACCTTTAAGTGCCCTGTTTCCTGACAAGGACAAAGAAGACTTGAAGGCCAAGACCTATGTCCCATCAAGCTTCTCTCAGTTTAACAACTACTCAGTGACAGACTGCAGGAATCTGGTGAAGACTGTTGTCTGTGGTGTGAAGACAATTACCTGGGGTGTCAGTTCCTGCAAGGTATCAACTGGTGAGTTTCATCTACCTGTGTTCAGCTGATTGATGTTGATAGATTGTAGTCTTTTTAAAGTATAACAGCTTAATATACATGTATTGAAAGTTGTGCGGTTATTAAAGACTTTATAGTTTGCTTCACAGCCTGAAAACTTAATGTCATCAAGCAATCAGACTCATTTGGAAACAAAACAAGGTTGACCTTGGTGCAGTGCATCGCTCCCCGTGATCATCCAAAAGATCCAGATATCTGCTTTGAAACAGCACATTAAATGTGGACCCCAAACAAGACGCTGTTAACCTGTACAAATTAATGCCTTAACTAAAATTCTCATTTTAGACTTCAGAAATACAGTCGCCCGGGTTCATATGAAAAGCATTTCCTTCACAAAATGATTTGAATTGTGTTATGCCACTGTTTACTTCTCAGTGATTTTGGTATTTTGTTAAAGAGCTGTCACATTGTTTTGACATAAAATTGATCTGATCTAGGTAGATGACACTCCTTGCTTTGCCTTATATGCACCTTTATTGCTCCAGACACACAACATCCTTGTCTTTATCTCACCAGACAGCTGTATTCTTTTTCATTTTTCCTGTCTGTGTTCTTTTTACCTTGACAGATGTACAAACATTTGGTCAGAATAAGCAGTTTCAGCCCAAGGAGACAGCAGTCTTTGTTGATCTTGTTAAGTATGGTGAGTCAATTTGTAATTAAAGAGCAACCCCAACGATGGTGAAAAAAATGGAGAATACAGTTTAATATACTCATGTGGTATGTAAGTAATAAGTTATATATGTAAAGTGGCACTGAAACTTCTAAATAAATTGTAATAGTGCGATAAAAATATGGACCAATTTTGCAAATTTTCCTAAAACTGTACATGTTTGTACCGTTGGTGGCACCATGCAGAAATGCACGGCCTAGCCTGACACTTTTTTTGGAACAAATAACACAGAAACATTCAAAACATCTGTCCTTCACTCTGAGCTTACCAAGCCGTATTGATCAAACAAACTTGGTCTCCTTCACCGCCTTGTTCACCAGTCAGTGGCCCTGATGTCAGCCTGATCAGGATCCTGTTGGCAATCTGGTGGTATGATGAGTTCAAATCTGTAAGGCTCTGCGCCTCGGACTTGGGACAGTGTAACTGTAACTACACACGCGTTACTATACTACGTGTAATTTTGTGCATTGGTGTGACCGCGCTAGCTCACTGTGTACATGCACCAGCCAGAGAACCGTTTCCACGGTGCTGCGTAGACAAAAGCTCACTGTGTACATGCACCAGCCAGAGAACCGTTTCCACGGTGCTATGTGGACAAAAGGCTGGAAAAGCCCTATTCATGAGATTTAAATGAAGCGATGACGACACGCTCCTTTCGTGGAAGATAACAATTCCGCTCAGCAGTAACGGGTCTCAAAAGTGACTTTTTTAACCAAAAATATTGCTGAATCCAGGTTAATAGATGGCATATAGGTGGCCTAGATGTCTATAATGGATCCAAGTAAATTTACTACAGCAGATTTCTTATTTTCTTTCACTGTTGGAGTTGCTCTTTAAAATCTTGCATACAATATAAGTAACTGAGGGCAGAGTACTTTCAGGATCTGGTTGCTGTTTTAATAATGTGAACAAAGCATTTGCTCTGAAAATAATTTGATCTGAGCAAAACTAATACTAACTGTAAGATGAAGAATTCCTTGTTGTCTGTGCTAAGTAATGTTTGAAACAGATATCTTTGAAGTTACAGGTGCTATGAACATTTACTTTCCATGAGTTGAATGGAACCAGCTGTTCAAGTGGATTGAAAGTGAATGTATTTATTTACACTGTTAATTGTAACCTGCTTGGGTTTCACAGTCATCTACAAAGGTTATGTTGTAAACAGATGCCAGTCCAAATAAAGTTATTATTTTGTATACCGTGATAAACACGCATGCATGGTTTATTCAGAGCCAGAAAGAATTTAGTATCTACATGTAAGACGATTGTTTCATGTAATCTTTTTCTCATATTCTGTTCAAATCACAGCCATGAAAGCACTGGATATATATCAGATCCAAGTTGCTGCTAATGGACAGACAACAATTAGACCACCTGCCATGCAGGGTGTGCGCATTAAGGATGAGAAGGAAGTGTTAGAACATTTTGCAGGAGTGGTAAGCAGCTTTTTCACGAAATATTTGGCTGGTGCTGTTTTCCAAGGACCGTACTTTCCGTGGTTATTTGCTGGTTTAACTTAAATAGGTAAAATGCTGACAAGTCATCGCAAGCCTTTCATCAGTGAACTGCAAATCAACAAGCCTTTAGTCAAGTCACCAACTGTTCAAAAGATTCTTTTCATTGTTCATGCCCTGTTGCTTCAGTACTTGTGATTTGACTGCTGATTTGACGTTTGGCAGGTTTTCCCACTCTTCCCGGTAGCTGTGTTGTAGGTTACAATCTATCCTATGATAACTTACAGTTGTGCCACAGTTATTGCAAAAGGTTATAATTTTGGATGAAAAATAAGCCAGAAAGGTCATATTGTGACTTATTTTGCCATACTCACTTCAATGAGTTGTGGTGAAATGGGATCTAATTCTCATTTCCAAATTTCACTGTTGTAATGGACTTACTTGCAAAAGTATAAAACGTATAAAATGTATGTTGAAAGTTGAGCATTTCTGTTTGATTATAACCTGACTCTGTATCATGGAATGTGTTTGATCTACATGTAGTTCACCATGATGCACCAGCTGACATTCCGAGAGATCTTCCAAACCACCATCGACTTCTTTGTGGATAGGATCAATCAGAACTATGCACTGCAGATCATTGCCAATTCTTTCCTTGCCAACCCAGCTACATCGGCCACATTTGCTACCATCTTGGTGGAGTACTTGCTGCAGCGCATGCCGGAAATGGGAAGTAAGTCAGACTTTGAGGCAAACACTTCAACTTTATTGTGCTTACATTCAGTAGATTAATCATGTTTCTGGTTTAAAAAAAATTGTGGCCATTGTATAGCCCTAGTTCCCAAGTAACTAGACTTAACGACATGATAGCAATTGATTCCAATGGAGCCCTCCAAAATTTAAATGATCCTTCTGTTTATTACAAAGCTATTCAATGCAGTTATACCCCTTCAATTCTTTCAATTTACAACACCAGAGTTTGTTGAAATTTGATGAGTTGAGTTCTGTGTACATATGAAACTTACTGTATAAAGTGTTGTTATGACAGGATGAGTACTGTACAGATGCAGTAGCAGGTGTTGGATTTGGACTGGGTGGGGATGGTTGGTAATGCCCAGTACTTGCTTCTGCGTGTTTGATGAATAGTGCTGCTGGTATTTGTGTGCCTGTAAACGGTGGAGGTCATTTGGTCATGTACCTGTACTTAAGGAATAGAATAATTTACAATAGAGTGTTTGGTGACCTTGCTTTTTTACGAGAAGTCAAAGATAAAAACAAAGAAATCTGAGTCCCCCCCCCAACAAATGCAATATTGTATAGCCCTGCAGTTGTTGGATCTTGAAGGGATGAGTACACTGTGTCTCCAATCTTTATACATAGTGTATGACCAAGTATCCCCACTCAGCCAAACCCCAACAGTTTACTGCCAGTTGGAGTTTGTTGGGTTGAGTACCGATACAGTAAGTAGACTGTTGGAATCCTGCAGGTTGAGTACACACACCTCACCCAGCAGCGAAAGGGTGTTGGAATTTGACGAGTTGAGTCAGCCTTCGAGAAAAAATGCTGAGGGGATTAAGTTAAAGAAATGGTAAAAGTATTGTTTTAAAATGTTTCAAAATGTGATTGTTGTCTATTTCCTAGCCAATATGGAGCGGTCCAACTTGTACCTGAAGCTCTTCAAACTGGTGTTTGGGTCGGTATCACTGTTTGCAGCTGAGAATGAACAAATGCTGAAGGTTAGAAAATGAACTCAGAGTATTTAGATTTTACCTTGTCTCTGGTGGAAGAGCAGTCCAGCAAATTTTCGTACACGCACAACTCACAGTACAAGAGATTGCTCAATTGCATCTTTCTGCCAGATAGGAAATTATTTATACAGATTGTTCAGGTATCATCTGCGGAGTTGGCATCTTAGGTTTTGACCTTTTTGGACAGTATTTTTAATAGTGTAGTATTCAATGCTTTATGACTACAGCATTTGTCTGAGACAAATGTGATTTTTCAAAACTTCAAAATTTCAATAGACAGCATGCAAGAAGCGGATATTTTGAAAAGCATTATACCTGAATTTTCTTTTTTTATCAAGCATGGAAATTCCTTCTTTTATATGCCTTCGACTGTTTGTGTTAGACCGATTGTGACTGCTTAGTCACGTGACCTATAGTGGATATCAGACAACAAATACGGTGCCCTATAGCAGAGTGTGTCGTACATTTCATTTTCCAAAAGTAAAGCTGACGGTCAGTGAAGTACTCAGACTACTGATGTGCTCAGTACTATACCAAGAATTGGCATAATTTTTAAGTAAGCAACACTTGGAACACATTTTGGGAGGATGCCATGTTTGTTGATGTTTGATACTCACTTTAGGTCACGGGATTTAGTGGGCGAAATTGGTCTATGAAAGATTTGTAATAACCCTCCCCCAGACCCTTTTGGCTTGGATGCATTCTGTACTTCAAAATCTTCTTATTGCCTCCATGTAAAAAAGGCATACAGCCTCCATGGTATCGTAAGGCAGTGCAGATGATTCCATGTATAAGCTAGATATAAGCTTAATATGCAGAGGGGAATATAACACAAGGTCTGACTAAGATTTTGACATGTTGCATTATTCCATTTATTTCCTTAGCATTTACCTGTACTGCGCCATTGACTTAATTATAAATTATAAATTTTCAGTTATTATTATTGTTATTCTCAATCAGCCACACCTTTTTTGTCATTCACCCTCGGTCCTCCAAAATCCTAGAAAGAGCCCTGAGCATTTTGTTGGGTTGAGGAAGGTCAGGGTTAATGAAATTTGATCTATCCTGACTTCTTTTTTTTTGACTGTGCAGCCACACTTGCATAAGATTGTCAACCGTTCCATGGAACTGGCAACCACAGCCAAAGAGCCGTATAACTACTTCCTTCTCCTGAGGGCGCTCTTTCGTTCCATCGGAGGAGGTAGCCATGATCTCTTATATCAAGAGTTTCTTCCATTGTTACCTGATCTCCTGCAAGGTAAGTCTGGTTTAATATGTGGTTACATCATTTGATTTGTAGTAGCTGGCTCTGAAGCAGACTTGTAGTGCATTATTTCCATAGATTACTTGTAACGTCAAATGCAGTTCAACACGTCTTTTTCTTCACTTTTCTGTGGAATTATATTGACATGGAATATGTTTTGTTTTCCTGTTAGTTGTTCCTGCATATTAGTAATTGCATGGAATTGAGAGGCATAAAAGGCCACTTTTAGAAAGGAATATTTGGTTTTCTGTTTACAAATTGTAGTTTAACTTTTATCTCCTACACTACACCAAGAGGCATAGCAGGGCAGGAACTTCATGGAGGCATCAGAGGCAACTACCTTGATGCCCTGGTCTTTGCCTCAGTGCGCACTGAAATGTCCCCATAGACAAGTTGATTTTCTAACACAAGTGCCCTTTGCAAATGAGAAGTTGCCTTACTCCTTCAAGAATGAAATTCCTACCCTGGCATAGCCTCATGCAGTTAGCAGTCTTTATATTGCTGTTATGATCACCATTGCACAACCTCCCTGAGTCCGTGACCAATCATAATTCATAGATAAAGGAGGTCACTGTCATGCAGTGTTTCCTCTTGGCTGCATCCTAGTTGCATTTAACAGAGATTTACTTTCTAAGCTACACCTTCCTTGATACCCACTGTTGGACACCATATGAACCAGGATAGTGTTATCCACTGTAGTGTCTTATGTAGTTCATGCATTCACCTGTACCTGAGGAACCAATTGTAATTGCTGTTGCACCTGAAGGATGATGTGTTCCCATAAAAACATTAGATAGTCTTGGAAACTTCCTTAGTGAATTTGAATATATTTTCTTGTGTTGGCATTAACATGTGTAGGCTTAAACCAGCTTCAGAGTGGTCTGCATAAACAACACATGAAGGATCTCTTTGTTGAGTTATGTCTGACTGTTCCAGTGCGACTGAGTTCGTTACTGCCTTACCTACCTATGTTGATGGACCCACTAGTCTCTGCATTGAATGGATCGCAAACATTAGTGAGCCAGGTAAGATAACAGTTCTGTTTTCCCAGTAAAATTTTCGTACTTTCCACAAATTTCTTCTGAAACCTGGCAGCTATCTATTCTGTTTAACCCCTTCATCCTGGGAATCATCCACAGCGGTGGCTTTGTGTGAGGATTAGTGCATACCACACATACAGTCTATTCATCATGCGGCTGCTGGTTCAATGGGGCCTGCTGCTGGACAGAGCTTTGCATACTGGGCATACCGCAGCCCAGCAGTCATGTTCAAAAGAATCCCGGCTTTAAAAAACAAGCATAGACATAACCGGCTTCTGTAAACGTTTACTGCTTCGGTATCAAAATCCTTCCATTACTATTCTAACTCTTGTACATGTGCATTCATTGGTATTTTTGTTTTGGTGGACAGGGTCTACGGACGTTAGAGCTTTGTGTTGACAACCTGCAGCCTGATTTCCTGTATGAACATATCCAACCAGTCAGAGCAGAGCTCATGCAGGTAAGAACATTTCAATCAAGTAAGCTACTGGATTGATCATTTGAATAGGTTTAAGAACCTTCATAGCAATACTGTTAAGCAGATTCTGGTTAGCAGTATTTTCAATTTGACTTACTGCGAAATAAGTGTGGATTTATAAACAGATTCAGTTTTAACTGAGGGAAATCTTTTATATTAAAATATTGACTGTGTATTTTCATTTTCTTTGCTGAAGGCGCTGTGGCGTACACTGCGAAACCGCAATGACAACATCGCCCATGTTGCCTTCCGTGTACTGGGAAAGTTTGGTGGTGGAAATCGCAAAATGCTGAAGGAACCACAAAGGGTAAGATGCTTGTTATTTCTATCCAAATCTATTGTCAGCAAAGTATTCTTTAACAGTTGTTAAATTCAAAGTGTTGTTGGGAAAAACCTGGCCAGTGTTGGGACATTGTGATATTGTGATTTCTCAACATATATTGTTACAAGCTTTTATTTATATACATTTGAAAATTAAGAAATGTTGATCCTCAAAATTCAAAACATTTCTACATTTTTTTAGGGAGCTAAATGACAGTTTTTTGTTTTATGAACACTCAAAATTGTCAAAGAAAAGGAAAGTGTGTGTTTGAGAATCAAAATGGATTTCCCATGATAAATATGTGTGATTGTGTGATAGATCTGTGTTTGGAAAAAAAGACACTTAAGCTGAGAGTTTAAGTATTGATAGTGGTTATTGTTCTTCATTCAGCTTACCTACAAAGATGAGGATTCAGAAGGCCCATGCGTCAGTGTGTACTTCCCAGACCATAAAACACCAGTGCAGTTGCCTGTCAGCAAGGTAGGCATCACATTAAGGCCTGGTCTAAAGATCTTCAGGTTTTCACATGTTTGTAAAACGGATGGTTGGAGATTCATCTGTGAACTGCTATTGGCATTTGAGCTCTGGCCTTATGTACATGTAGTTTCAATTTATTGAAATGAGCTGACAGGTTTTCAAAAAGTGTTAGGTATACATCCCTCATACGTCTGTGTTTGGAAATGGTTAATCCTGGTAGATGAAGTAAATATCACCATGATCCTGGGATATGTTGAAAACCCTGTTTTTATTGGTTGTTCCTTTCCTAAGTTGATTTTTGGAAAGGAAAGCTGCAAAACATTGCAGATTTAATTTATGCATTATGAACATACAAAGAGTTTTGGTGATGTAAAAAAAGGTACGTTTAAAGTTTGGACAACGCTAATTCTGTCAATTTTTCAATAGGTAATAGAAACAGCTTTGAACAAGCTGAAATCTCCAAGTACAGAGCCATACTATCGTCGCCAAGCCTTTGAAGTCGTACGACATTTCATCATCAGTATGATGAATTTAGATGACACCAAACAGAGTCTGCAACAGTTACTGAGCCATTCTAGGTTGGTTGATGTAAATAAGATGGATTGGAGTAATTAAACTATCTGAGCCACACAGTCATAAACAGTCATTGGGTGCGTTCGATTAGCTTCCCTGAATACACCAGTGTTACACGCAAGGGAAGCCTCGAAATGAGGCTGATTGAACGCTGCAGTGTATTCGCCAAAGCATTCTGGGAAAAAGGTCAAGTCCCTGCCATGTTCCATCATTTCCATGCTCGAACAGTTTATCCGTGATGTCATTACACTCGGGCAGCCTCCAGAGACCCGCTCGCCAGCTGGGTTAGTGGTGGCTGACACCAGGGCAGGCACGAAGATCACGTGATGGCTAAACGAACGTTCTCGTGTAAGTTTGACTTACACATGTAAGCTAATCGAATGCACCCATTGGCGATTATCTGGACTTTTACAACTTGTTTAGCTCAGACAAAGTCTATTGGGACCAATACAGTGATGTTGGTAAGCACTCAGCAGAGATATTGTGCTAACTATAGCAGAAAAATTGAGATAACCTGTAAGCATATCTAAGTGTGTAGGTCTGCTTATGGATGTATGTGCATGGAGATTTCCATGCCATCTGTAGCACAAACCTTTGGATTAGACAAGTGCAATTACTTTTGAGATCTGTATGCTTTCCTGACTCTGTAAACACACAATTAAGGCTGTCCTTATCTGCTTGCTGAAAGGCTGAATGTCATACAACAGTGTACTTTATTTGTTTACTTCCTCTTATGCTGTCCTGGTCACATCAGTCATTTTGCAGCTTGAATGAATTCTACGAAACCTAAACACTTCTAATTGTTGTTGATTTCAGCATGACAACGGGTGATATTCCACATGTATCAAGCCACGCCTACAAGTGCCCCAACACACTGTCTAGGACTGCTTTTCAGCATGCGCTCACAGCCATGATTGGTAAGTTCATCCTCAGTGCAGTGTTTGTGTTGAATACAGTAGTCATATTCACGACCATTACAAGAAATGGCAAAAATCAGTTCTGTTGAGAAACAGTCCAAGGTCCCAGGGGCCTAGAAAACTTACTTTCATGGAAAGGTTTTCATCCAGAAACAATCCAGCAACATACCTGTATAATGCTTGTTTTTCTGCAAAATGGTTTTTCTGCAAGATCTTCAAGTAAACTATTTCAGAGAAGTGTGATTCAAGTCCCCAGTAATTTTGTCTTTCTGAAAATCCCCCCCCCCTGTTTTTTCTGAATAGCAGAACTGGCTAAATTGTGGAACTGGACAATCAATTGTAGTAACGATTGACGTATTAAGGAAAGAGGGTGGAAGTTTCACACATTTTGCTGGCCAACCAATGTAGCTATAGTCCTACAATCCAAGCACTTTAGTGCAGAGCAGTGCAAGAAATTTATTAGCAGCAAGAAATATATTGCATTCAATTCTTAGACATTGGAAATATTTGATTTGTGGTGTTTCTGTAGTTTCAGCAGCAATCAAAGATCTTCGAAGTGAATTCAATTCTTAGACATTGGAAATATTTGATTTGTGGTGTTTCTGTAGTTTCAGCTGCAGTCAAAGATCTTCGAAGTGAATTCAATTCTTAGACATTGGAAATATTTGATTTTTGGTGTTTCTGTAGTTTCAGCTGCAGTCAAAGATCTTCGAAGTGAATTCAATTCTTAGACATTGGAAATATTTGATTTGTGGTGTTTCTGTAGTTTCAGCTGCAATCAAAGATCTTCGAAGTGAATTCAATTCTTAGACATTGGAAATATTTGATTTGTGGTGTTTCTGTAGTTTCAGCTGCAATCAAAGATCTTCGAAGTGAATTCAATTCTTAGACATTGGAAATATTTGATTTGTGGTGTTTCTGTAGTTTCAGCTGCAATCAAAGATCTTCGAAGTGATTCCCTTTCCTTCATGCTGGACATTGTCAGACATTTCACATTGGTAGCTGTTGTCCAACAAGCAGGTAAAAGACTCCTTGGATTTCTGGGAGTGGTAATAAAAGTTCTTTCAAGGAAGAGTTTTTTTTTAAGTTGATTGACAAAAATCCATTGTATCCAGTGGGTACAGCACAAAAGGCTTTCTTAAGTTTGTGCAGGATATGAAGTATTTTTACTCAGCTAACTACTTTTTCATGTTTCTGCAAGGTAA
The DNA here is from genome assembly GCF_054643075.1 of Acanthaster planci. Lineage (NCBI taxonomy): Eukaryota > Metazoa > Echinodermata > Asteroidea > Valvatida > Acanthasteridae > Acanthaster > Acanthaster planci. The sequence continues at coordinate 8,193,979 of NC_141793.1, forward strand.
TCATTAACCTTATTGGGGCTGTGTAAACATTTCATGGTTTTGATTGAAAGGATAATTACAAAGACATGTACTCATTTCAGGGTATTCCAAATTAGACTTTTACGTGATATTAAATGTACGGATAATGTTGGTTTGAATTATTTGCACCATTACTGTAAGGACCTGTAAGAAGGTTCTCCAAGAAAGCTTTTGTAGGTTTAAGGCCAAATTCGCATGTACTGATGCAAGTATAATAAATAAGATGTGAATATGTTCATTGCAAAAATATGGTAACATTTTTACCATATTTACATCCAGGAAAATACAAGGAGCAAATTTGACAAGGAGCAACTTTCACTTAAACTCAGGACAACATAAAGTACAAAGTTGGTGTAAAGCATTTGTCCGGTTAGATTTTGTTTTTGCTATATGCTTTTGCTAAGTAAAAACAAAATGTTTACATGAGGCTGTTACTTGGTTTGTGCAGGTCCACTTCCTATATCCAACCCAAAGAATCAGACTGCCATGGATCCATTGGTCTTGATTGATGCTATTGCATCTTGTATGGCCTATGAGGAGAAGGAATTGTGTAAGACAGGACATCTAGCCATGTCATTTGTTGTGGAGACTGCTGCTGTGGTTATGGGCTCCAAATTCAGGGTATGCTGGATTCATTTGTCTTGACACGTCTTTTTCCAGATGGAAAGGCTACCTAGCCCCTCTTTTCTGTATCCCTGATGCCATGTATGACTATGACTGTCATGCGTTTTGTGCCATTGATTTTAGCAACATAATTCCTGATTATCTGCACCCCAAGTTGAAGTGCACCTTCAGCGGTGAAAGAAAGACAGCTTGGTGCAAAGTTTCTCCACCAGCTTCTTGCACGTGTTCAGTGTGCATGCCGAGATCATTCATTCCAGAATAAATTTGTTGCCTGCCCGGCGTCAACGCGCATAAACTTGCACGCTTGTGCAGTGAGTTCGTATCAAAGGACTGACAATTTCATTTTAAAAAGACCTCTTATATTCCCGCTCAGAGCGGATTCTGTGCCCAAGGTCTGTCCAACCCTGCATAATGAAATTAGCTGTTGAAATTGATATTGCATTATGTTAATTTTTTTGCATTACTTTCCTTTTGGAATGAATAGGTAAAGTTTCTGTTTATTAGTAAACTACATTATTTCAGAATTAGGGCCACACATTTGGCTCATTCCTTGCAAGCTTTTGATTTCCTCTTATCTTGAAAGCCACTCAAAGAAGTTTCCGTTTTTTTTATTGGAAAATGCATTGTGCTTTTATTTTCATTTGATATTATGGAAATGTAACATTGCAATGTAATGCGATGAAAGTTGTGGCTACAACACCACTTTGGTTTTGGTACTTTTTTGAACGTTTGGAAGTAATACCTGCATTCCAAAAATTTTAAATATTCCTGTTGTCCTTGAATATTAAGTCATAAATGGACAAAAAGCAAAAAAATTAAGTAATAATAATCATAATGAGATGATTTTTTGGATTGAATTTCAGGCATGTGAGTTGCCTTTATTTGAGTACATGGCAGAACGTATGTGTGGTTGCTGCTATGAGAGAGCTTGGTATGCCAAACTAGGTGGATGTATTGCCATTAAGTTCATGATGGAACGCATGGATTTATGCTGGATACAAGGCCATCTCTACCAGTTTCTCAAAGCCCTCTTCTTTGTTATGATGGATCTCACTGGAGAGGTAAATATATCTACAACTGTGATTATCCAAAATTGCTTTGAAAATACCATTTCCTATGTAACGTCTGTTTGGGGAATGCAAATGTAAACATGTAGAAACTTGAAATTTACCTGGACTATTTACAAGGTTTAGCAAACTTTTGTGGAGTGCCTGTAGGTAAAAACCACAAATTCCCTCTTGATTAACCTCCTATGCTGAAGTAACTCTTTGGGTCAGTTGGTAAACACCTCAAAGAAGCACAGCTGTGTCGTGTTGTGCACTGCACCAACTGTCCCTCACAGGCATAGCAGATTGCACTTTTGTGCTGCCCAACAACTGTGCTTCACTGTTTCATGTGCATAATTGTGCAGTAAACCAAATGCAGTGAAGAGGACTGCACAAAAGATCCTGGGTCATTTTGTGCTGGCAATCTACTGTATACACACTGAACCTGTGCATGTTTGTGTTCCATGTAGAAAACACATGCAAGAGAGTGACTGTGAGCACTCGTGCATATTTGTACCGTTAAACCAAAGGAGGGTTAATCTAGCATTCTTCCCATAAGCTGAAATGTCAGCAATACTTTCCTTTGACATTACAGAAGTCTGCAAGTATTCTTTTTTATTTTTAACAGAAATTAAATCATATTGACTGATGAAATACCAGAAACTGTGAAGCCATGCTTGCTTCCTTGCAGAAGGAAGAAACCATAATTGTCGATTGGTTCTACATGGCTCAGAAGCTGTTGCTCAATTCTCTCCGAAAATTTTGCTTTTCACAGCAACAAAATGACAAATGAATCTTCAGATATGCGAAATATTAAATTTGAAATCAAAATATCAAACAAGAGAAGGCTCTTCACCTTTGCTGGAAGTCAAACTAATAACTAGATACATGGAACACTGTATCTGTAGGTATCAAGTGGAGCTCTGGACATGGCCAAAGCCAACCTAGAGAATCTGCTGAAATTGTGCGCTAGTCCGCTAGAGGGAGAGAATGCAGAAAATGCTCAACTAAGTGTGGCCCAGCAAAAAGCATTCCATGATGTCACACGAGAGTTAGTGCGAGAAGTCACGTCACCCAATGAGACTGTTAGACACCAGGTAATGTGCTGTTCTCTCCATACAGTAAGATTGACTGACAAAACACCATGTTGAACAAAATCTTTTTTGCCGTGCCCGTGACACTGTGGGTGTAATTCAAAATGACAGATTCTTTAACACCACTTGCCCCAGGGAGGTTGATACTTTTTTAAGTCAAACCTTACCTGTAGCAAATGCAGAAAACTGCAACCACATGTACCTACAAATCTACAAATGTTGCATTTGGTTGCCAGGTGTAGGTGCAGTACTGCCAATTTTGAGACATTGGGACCAGTGTAAATAAGGACCAATGTTTGGTATGTGGTAGCATGCAGACTGGGAGGCTGTGGTCTTATGATAGTTGACCTGATAGATCTTGTTACTGGCAATGGGCTTTTCACTTAGACACATTCAACATGCCTTGCACTGTTGCAGCTTAAAAAGTACTGTGGAGGGTATCGGTAATACCGTGGAGGGTATCGGTAATACCGTGGAGGGTATCGGTAATACTGTGGGGGGTATCGGTAATACAGTGGGGGGTATTGGTAATACCGTGGCAAATTCGATGCGATTATCACGTGTTGCGTATTTATTGAGCATTTCTGTTGTACACCCAATGGAATGGGAATTAGTGAGGATGAGATGGGAATTTGTTAGTGTGGGAAGAGGATTTGCTGGGTAGAAGGGGATATGTTAGGGTGAGTAGCGGCAAGAGTGTATTTTCTAACATTTTATATGCTCTACATTTACCTTGGATTTGATCAAGTATTTAAGTATGTGATACATTTCGCATGGCCATAAATACTGAGAATGTGGAAGGAAAGATTACAAACCAATTAGTAGGTCACTAGGTGTGTAGCACATGACAGGAAAAACAGTTTCATGTATTTGTTTGAATGAGTTGATTTGCATGTAAATGTAGGATCAAGCCATGACAGCTTCGCTGTTCAAGGCCCAATTTGATGGCACTGCTAAGCACAGTTTATGCTAACAGAGATTTGATCTAATTTTGGTGTAACTATGGAAATATCCATTTGCATGCAACTGTGACAGCACAACCTGGGCATGAAATTGTGCTTAAGGTTGGCATAACTTATGTATAGTAAGCAACAACTTTTCTGCTAAATGTGAAGCAGTGCTGTGAAATTTGGCCCTAGTTAGAAGTTTTATTAAGGTGTTTCTTATTCTTTGTACTTTGTACAAGAAATCAAGTGCAATGTTCACATAATCATAGTAAACTGAGTGAGAACCCATGCCTGACTTGTTATTAGAAGCTATGTTAAGTCACAATATTTGTTACTGTTTCAACCCCTTTACTGTGTTTCATGGATTTCTCTTCATCCCCTACTCTCACAGTTGGTTGTGGCTTCACTGTGTTTTGTTTACATAGTATCCTACACAGTTCTGTTTAAAACCCCTACACACTATTCATTTAGCTGAGTTGTTGACCCATCAGGCCATGGATTCATTGCGGTCTCTTGCTGACATCACTGGCAAGAATGTGACTGAAATCATGGAACCACATAGGGAAGTACTAGCAGACATGATCCCACCTAAGAAACATCTACTACATCATCAACCAGCGAATGCACAGCGAGGCTTGATGGAGAGTAACACATTCTGTACAACGCTGGAACCCAGACTGTTCACTATGGATCTCAATGTGCCAGAGCATAAGGTCTTCTATGTGGAGGTAAAAGCCATGCATGTACTTTCATGAGCTGTTGCTTTCAGGTCTCATCTGATATTTCATTGTCAAATGACTGCACATGTTTGTTATTAGACTATGATGACAGTATCTGGAAAAGCAGCATATGTGTGCATGTAGTTGTCTCTCATACCGGCACCACATTGACCAATGTCCCCTACCAAACCATTGTCTGTCTAGGAAAAAAGTCTGCTTGTTTAAACTTTTTTATTCACCTTTGACATCTTTTTTGGCAGAGCCGTAGCCTTACCTACATGTACAAATATGTGATTTTATTTCTTTAATAGCTTTTGGTTAGATAACTTTGTTTTTGTTTGTATTATTTGACAATGAAAGTATCAGTCATTACAGCAGTTTACAGTGAAACTAAACTTGATGAGTTTCATCAAATGGAGGTTTGTCTTTATACCATGGCAAGAGAGTCTTGCATTGAAGTGCCAAGTATATGAAAGCTAAAAGTTTAACTCTTCTTTTAAAAAGGCACTTGTTAGAAAGACACCACATTATGATGTCCACCAAATGACAGTTTTTTTGTCACCTACATGTACGTGTAGATTTCGTGATGCAATGCTCTTGGAGACTCTACTACATTGTTACAATGTTACCTTTATGACTACAAGTTCTTTTCCAGTCTGGCTAGCATGAGTTTTATTGATTACAAGGATGTCCTGAGACTGATGATTTGTCATGCTTTACCTGTATGCATTAACAGCTGGTCAATCTGTGTGAAGTAGAGGATTCAATGCTTACCAAGCTTCCTTGCTACAAGAATGTACCTTCACTAGTTCCACTTCGTATCAGTGCCCTGAGTAAGTTCCAAGTGCTATTTATTTAGTTTGGAGCCCATAGCTGAAGGTCACTGTAGGCCTGAATGTTTGTTGCAGGTTCCTTTTGTTTATTTCTTCCAAGATACTTGAAGTTTGCTTCCAATTTAGTTCTACTGTACAATATTTGTAACACGATAAGAGTTGAATGCACTGTTATTACCCATTGCAGATGCTCTGGCTGCTTGTCACTACATTCCTCATGTACGGGATAAGATCTTCAAGTTGTTGTACATTTTCCTGACATCCAAAGTGCCAGAGCTCCTGAAGGCAGGTGCTGAATGTATGAAGAAGTTTATAGCAGGTCATGCTGTAGATATGGAGTTGGTGCATTCTACCATACGACCATTGTTGCTGAAGCTGGGTGACCATCGTTCACTCAATCTCAATGCTATCCAGAGACTGCATTATCTGACTCAGCTCTTCCCCAATGCTTTCAATGAAAAGCTCTGTGAACAGATGCTAGTAAGTTTAGTCATTTTTTTAAAACTCATCTTCCCTTTTTAAAAATGAATTTGGTTATTCAAAGGAATTAACAGCAAAATTTTGTAAAAGCATTCATAATTTACATGAGAAAATTACCTCTTAAATGCTTATAATGCTTACTCATAATTCATTTTTTTGGTGAATCTGATCAATCAGAGCATCTCTGAGAATATTAATCAGGTCGGGAACCAAACCACAATCTAGCAATGTCCCTAGTTTCTGCTCATGTCGCCAGTTCAAGCAGCAGTGACGTCATTTTTATCAGGTCACGTGATAATGTAATTTTACGGCGCGATTTTGGGAAAACAATGAAATTTGAAATGCCGGCAGCCAACATGGCTGCCGTTGCCCTTACCGTTGGAGTCTATGGCAAAGTTGTTTCTGATCACTATTTTGGAAAATCGCCACGGTAAACATAAAATTTGCCATGGTGAATCGATGAAGATTTTTAATGGCAACATTTTCATGCATAAAGTAAACTTCGGCAAGGCTTCTTTTTTTTCCCTTAAACATTTTCATCGGCAGACTTGGACTCGTCTGCCCACCGAATTCGACACATCCAGTGCAAGATTCGACCGATAAATCTCCTTGATCTGCTTTTAAAATACCAAATGAAAGAGAAGTTTCATCTAGATCTTGGGTAGCACGTTTCCTGTAAATTTGATTAATTAGAGGAATTTGTTTTGAAGTTTTTGGCCGATAAAGAGATCGATGTCATCTGCGAACCGTGATCTAAAAATTGTTCAAAAATTATGTCATCTTTGAACAAACGAGCAGTGTATGCATAGTCTGGCGTCGTCGCTAGTGTGTGGTTTGGTCCCCGACCTGTTTTTTGAACAGTGTGCCTGATACAAAGTGGTTTGAACACCTAGTCCACTGTTTAATTACTAGTTTTTAATGGAAAAACTATCAGACCGGCGATTGCTGGTAATTGGCTGGTAGATTAAACCAGTTTTATTCAATATTGCACGTTGCAGCTTTTGCTGCAGAAACTAGACGAACATTTCTTTGCCCAGTTGGACCCAAACTCAGAGTGTCAGAATTGAAAGAGTGATTGACAGTGATAAAATATTTCACATAACAATATGTGGTGGGAACCTCAAAATGCACTATTGTCCTTTTCAATGATGTCCACCCAATGGCTGTTTTGATTTAGGATAACACAGATTTTACTTCTACCACCAGATTTACCTTGAAATGGGACATATCAAAGTGCAAGTTAAATTCCATGGCAATATCCACAAACATGGATATCAACTTAAATTTTTTTACCTCTGCCTAATTGTGGTACTTCTCTGCCTAACTAGTAGGTGTGTAGTCAACTATGAAATACTCAGGAGGGACTTAATGCAAACCCTGCCAACAGGAGCTTTTGATGTGAAATGAGGAGGCCAAAGTTGTGTTCAAACTCTCCACTGTAGCTTTAAATAACACAAGCACCTATGGAAGCCTGGCTAGAGGTGCTACATAGTACCCTTAAGGGAGTGTGTCACCTTGTACATGTACCATAGCCAAGACTTTTAGAAGCATTCACCATGGAAGCCATGTTAGAGGGCTGACCCGTTGTGGAGTCTTACATTGGATGTTCATATTCTGTTAACAGACACACTTGAAGAAATGGATGGAGGTATCTATTGCTGCTCAGCGTAGTAGTACCAGTGTACAGGCAAAGGCTACAGAGAGCATTAAGATATGTTCAGCTATCATCAACATCTTCCATGCAATACCAGCTGCCTCTCCTAAACTACTAGATGCACTGGTTACATTGACTATCAAAGCAGAAAATGCATTGTGCATTGAGGTTAGTTGGTTTGCTAACTTATCTTTACAGGCTTGTAGGTTACTCATTACGCCTGCAGATGTGACAAAGTAAACTGCTATGACATGAATGTGTACATGGTGTTACTTTCTTACTTTGCCTCGTGGAATTATTGTTATTCTACATGTACATAATACTGCATGTATAATGTCATTACTAAGATGGCTTTTCACCATAATTATGATGATACCTTTTGCTGACTTTTTGTATGTTTCAAGTCTTTTATCCAAGGCACATATAGCTTGAATTTTAACATGAAGCGTTCCTGTGGTGACAAAAAGACATGACAACGTTGGCGAACATGAAGAAGTTTGTGTTTGCTCATTTGATTTAGTAACCCAAACTTGACAAAGCTTTTTCACTTTACTTTTGTGTCCACTGTTTTTATAATTAGGTTGGGAGTCCATTTCGTGAGCCACTCATGTTGTACCTGTTGAGGTATCCGGTGCAGACTATTGACTGCTTTCTGACTGAGACCAATCTGCGTAACCCACAGTTCAGTAATCTCCTAGCTGTAAGTGTTAACGGATATCACTCATTAAGTATTCTCAATCCTCCATAATCTTGTGAGTGGTTTTGGAGGATCCTAAAGGAATGAGGCTGTCTGGCAAAATGTGTGGCTGATCTGAAGAATGCAGTGTGTCAACGTCTTGGGTTAAGCCTTGTGGTTATGCTCAGCCATGGATAAATCCAAGCTCAGATTATATTTGAAATCACCTGCACTACTCCAAGATATGAGGAGCAGTGCTTCAACATAACGACAGGAATTAGGGATTGTAATAATTGCTGCCATGTAGTGTGTATAAATTGATGTTGTAAACATGTTTGGAATTGTTCTGACTACGTGCATCAGGACAATTTGCTGTTAATAGTTCACTCTATGATTGACAACATTTTGTTTTAAGTCATTGGTTTTTACATATATTGGCCCATGATGAATTAAATTAAAGTTTATCTTTGTATCCCTAGATCTTTTTAAATCAAGGTGTTCTACTTAGGTTATTTTACCGCTTGAACCCTTTTTGTTTTAGTATCTGTTGAAGCAAGATGACGCCAAGCCTCTAAGGGATGTACTGCAAACTAACACCATTAAGCTCATCAATCTAGCTTTCAACAAACCTCAGGTATACATGCATAGTTATTCTGTCCTTTCTGCAGGTGTTGGTTGCTACCAACACTTGTTTTGTTGCACATGTATATGGTACTTTGTAGTTAAAAAGACTCACTAATTTCAATATTCTTCTCAATACTCTTAATGCTAGATGTCATGACGATATCAGTGTTCTCTACGAGGGGTTTTAGCAGGGCAGGCTGCCCTGCCAAAAGTTTAGACCACCCCGCTAAGGTGTTGACGCCCTGCCAAAATTCTCACCACCCTGCTACTTTTTCTATTGGATTTTCCTTATTCTGCATCGTCTGCACAGTTTATTTAAATGGAAAGAAGTTTACTGCACTTTATGGAACGAACATGATGAGTTTACCAATATTATTCAGCACAACCATGACAACAGTATAGCACTTTGTAGCATTTGTGATCAAAGCCATACACAGTGTAGTGCGTTAGCACGAAATTCTGGACTGGTTCCAATCTCCCGGTCATAGCATTTTCATTTTGTCAAATCAAGAACCAATACCTGGAATGTGATGGGTTTTTTTCTCAGAAAATACAGCCAATTTCCTGCTTGTAGTTCCCAATATTTCCTAGATCCTGATCACTTGAACTGAAACTTCTTTACTTCTGCTTCTAAAACTACTTCTTTTGTGTTTTGCATTCTCAAACAAGTTCAGTTTAAGGTGAAATGTAAGCTTCTTGTACAAAATTTTATTTTCAGAAAGCATCTAGAAAAATATTTTCTGCCTGCTAGATTTCCGTTTCAAACTTTCTCATTTATAAACGGTATGTCGAACATCATGAGAGCCAACAAAATGGACCAAAAGATACAGAGTGACAGGTCATTCTGTACATGTGATTCCAAATACTTTTTTCCTTACCTAACGGTCCTATAAACTTTTGCATCTAATGTGTGTTTAATCAAAGTGACTTTTGGAGTTTCCCTTTTTTAAAAATAAATTGGCCGAAAAATAGATGCATTTTTTTACTAGTTGCGGATTGCACCTTAAGTGCTTGCACGTATGTTGCGAACTCCACTACACGGGCGTAACAAAAATGTACATGTATGTGATGTAATGGGTTCATCAACTGTGCAGCACAGGGGATAGTCGCTAATTGCTCGCAGTACAGCTGAAAAACTTGAGTCAAAATTTATGAAGTTTCACTTTTTAATTCACTGAAATGTTACTTATGAACTAGTTTTCTCAAAATCAGGAAATTCTTAATTAGAAAATCAGATACTGACCATATTTCACCGGAATTATAGGATTTCGTTGCTGGAATCTGAGTTATTTTTAAGATCCGGAATTAGGGAAGCGACTATACATCATCCACTCACGCAGTGCCCACTTATGTGCATGTAACCCCTGAACCATCCATTCAAGAAAATGACCCAGAGAAAAAAAAATCGACTTTTGAAGACCTCCCAATAACAATCTTGCCTTAATTTCAAAATGTTACCACGAGCAAATTTGATTCAAGGAGTCAGAAGAAAGTGCCCAGGAAATACCTCAGATTGCACCACAGAGCACCTAGGATCTGGACCCCACACCTACAAGCCACCAGGCTTGTGTGCCTCCCTACTATAATTTTAGGCTGTGGATTACACTGGAAATGATCCTATTTTGTGAGTTTTATTTTTTGACACATATTGGTGTAATTGATTTATACGAATGATGTCAACGAGGCCCTTATCAGCTTCTTCCTGGCTGAGCAAAGCAAGTCAAAGTGTGACATGGACTACAGTTTTTGCAACAAAAAATACCTTAACATATTATATGAATGCTAATGGCTAAAACAACCTGTCTTTGTAATCTTTTTTGTTTATAATGTAGTGACTGATTGTTTAATCTGTCTGCTTTAATGAATGATTGTCTGACAGCCTAGTGCTAGACCCACCAGTCCAAACAGTCAAGCAAGGTTGGAACTCCAGTACCAGACTATATTGATTTGCAGCATTCTGGTCCAACATGACCCAACATGGCTACCTCAGAAATCAGTCCTGGTGAGGGAATCACTTGCTTTTTACATCTCACTTAAAAAATTGCTAATCCTATTAGTAGAATTATATGTGCTGTTCGTGCAAAAATTGGTCCCTCAGAATAGTGAAGTGTGTAGTGGTTTAGATGGAAGATTTGATTTGGTTTAGCCCAAATTTGATTTGGGTTTATACTTGGATGATCTATAATCTGTTGAATACTGTCTTAAAGTCTGAACCTGAAATTTCTCCTCCAAGATCTAAAGTGAGGCATATCATTGTAGGAAGTAATACTTTCATGGTTGTGCTGTGACTCTGACCAGATTTGCATTTTCCAATGCAGTGTGGACTTGTTGCCCAGATTTGTCTGGTTTTGGTAGCCGTGGTAGTTTTTCATTGTGTGAATAAAGACTCTGGTTGTCCCCTCATTTTTGTAGGAAACCATTTCTCCAGAATGCCTTCCCCCTTTAAAGTTAGACCTTTGATCTACATAAGATACAACTACTTTAATAATGAATATAAAGTAAAATGTTATTTGTCAGTTTGGTCACCTACGTCGCATCTGGATCTCCGATGCGTTTCAAGACCAGCATCATACAGACAATGTAGGCGTTGCTCATTGGGATGAACCCAAGTTACTGGTGGAATGTCTTCTGAACTATGCTGAGTAAGTGTTGCATTCTGGGTAATGGTGTGTGTGCTTCACATAGTTACCATATGTTGTTTCTTTTAAGGGAAAAAGTGATTTTTATCACTCAATGTCAGTACACATGCTAGTTATAACAAACCTTATTGCTTGGCTCTTCAATCTCCACTGCAAACGTTTGACCTCTACTTGCCAAGCTCTCAGTTAAGCGTAAATTGCAATTGACTTGTACTTTCTATGGGTGAGCGATACTTGAAAGGGTTTTAAATATACAGATGTAGATTAGAATGGGTCTGTTCTTGTTTTAAATACAACTGTGTATCAGTGCCAACAGTAATTGGCGTACATTGTGATTCTAAATGTAATACATTTTTGTGCACTACATTAACTCTAAATCACCAATTCCTTGGAAATCTCTGGCTTAAATTGTGCTTTCCTTTCATCTCAGTGTTTGTCTTATGTGCAGTTACATTTCTGTCATACACAGACATCATCCAAACAATGTGGAGCTTCTGTTCCAGTTACTTCGTGTCTTCACCAACCGATATCTGCCAAACTTTCAGTTTCTGAGGGACTATCTTGAGGAGAAGGTTGCCCAGGTAATGTTTGATATGCTGTACTGAATCCAAAGCTGAATGGTCTTGTTAAAGGAGATATTTCAACACACTGGTTTGCCTTATATCCACCTGGAGTTGAAGTTCATCCTTATTGGTAAGGGAAAGGACCGAATGGTGGGATGTTTTCAAGCCGGGCCTATGTACCCACCCAGCACACATACAAAGACTCTGCATTCACACAGAAATTGGTCACTCATGCTCAACATGTCCCACGCAAAATATGCATCAACCTGTACATGTACATGGTGAGTTTGCACCAAAGAGCCGCCATTGCTTTGTAAAAACATGCTTTGCCTTGTTCCTGCTTGAAGTAGAGACATCTATTCACACACTGACTTATAAATGTCCATAGACTAGGGGTATGTTTGACTGTTTTGAGTTGCATTGTGGGGTGGACAATTTACCTGAGACAAAGCCAGAGGAAATTAAAATTCTGTCACCCGACACAGAGTAAGGTTGGCTTTACAGTTTGTATTCATTCCATGTCGTTGCTTGCACATGCAGTGACAATGTGTGTATGTGTTATGGGTGTAGTACTTCACTGTCATAGTGGCCAGTGTTTGGGATGTCAAAGGGGAAATACCACTTGTTCCTCTCCTATGTCACGTTGCATCTTAAAGAATGTTAAGGCACAACTACTGACATCTATGGAGTTGGGGTCATAGCAAAGTCCTTCATGATCAGCCATGAAAAGTCAAAAGTTATTAATCTGCACCCAACAATAATTTTCATTCATCATAAGTCCTTGAAACCTCCCTCATTCGTTGCAAGTCTCAACACCACATAGTAAGCTGTGCTCATCAACAGTCGGACTCTGTTTATTTGTGGTATGCCTAAATCCCGCATAAAACACAGTCAGGTCACTAGTTCAGTTCTCATCCTAACAGATTCCAACATGCCCTTATGTTGGAGTGTGACTAGTTAGGTATTGTTACAGTTAAAGGTGACACACGAACTTAGAAAAATCATGCTTTTTGTTGGAAGCATTGCAAACATCAGTTCCCTAAAATAAGATCACCAAGAAGTGACAAGATTTATTTGGTCAGTAATGTTTAGTTCTATTTGTAATCTTCAAGATGTCTCCTGTGAATGGCATCAATAGTATAGTGATCAACAGACTTATCATATAACACTGTTTGTGTTGTAGGGTTACAGTGTGGAGCAGAAACGTCATGCGTTCTTCAAGTTTGTGGAACTCTTTCATGAGAAGACCTTCCCTCAAGAGTTGAAGGCCAAGGCCTTACAGTATGTCATCATTCCAATGTTTGCTGCATCCTTTGATAAAGGCGAAGGAGAGAAGGTACATTGTGGTCATCTTCTTATAATCAAAAACTCGCTAATTCAGTAACATGTAAAGTTAGAAGTGTATTGGACTTTAAATGGGAAATTTTTCATTTTGAGCAAGATGTCAGCTTGCCACAAGTCCTTGTGCTGAGACTTGACTTTTCTGAAAGGTGTTGAGAAGTAAAAAGGAAAAAGAATTAAAAGTTCACTATTTTCAGGAAGAGATAAGCTTCGAAAAAAATGTGGCACATGTTTTACCTCCAAATGAACTATGACCAGAAGCCTGTGTCTGCTTTGCTCATTGGTTGAACAGTTTCACGATTTCAGTCGTGCTTGTGTAACATCATTGTTCTGACTCAACAAGAATCAAAGGTTGGAATTCAGTGTTGCTAAGCAGACGGTTGTTTTGTCATCTCCCAAACAAGTGGATTATGTACGTGTATCCCTTTAATTGTTCCATGCAGCAAACCAACATGGTTACTTTCTACCAGAATATGAAAAGATAAGGCAGAGGAGTGCAACTATTAAAGAAAATGTGCAAATCAAATACTTCTCTGCTGAAAAAAAACAATCAAACCTTGAGGGGCCTCTGATAATTGCACTACCACTGTGGGAGAGTGTTGGCCTTATGGTTAGAGTTGTTTGTAACTTATGATCATGTGCTGAGGGGTTCATATCCGTCTCCTGGTCTCAGCTTGTGACCTTGGGGAAGTCAGTTTTTTCCCAATTTTCTTCGTCCATCCAAGAGTATCAATGACTTCCAGTATTAAGGTAGAGTATCAATGACTTCCAGTATTAAGGTAGAGTATCAATGACTTCCAGTGTTAAGGCAGAGTATCAATGACTTCCAGTGTTAAGGCAGAGTATCAATGACTTCCAGTATTAAGGTAGAGTATCAATGACTTCCAGTATTAAGGCAGAGTATCAATGATTTCCAGTGTTAAGGCAGAGTATCAATGATTTCCAGTGTTAAGGCAGAGTACTCTGTGAGGGACTTGAATCCATCAGGTTGTGGGGGGAATAGAATATTTTCAAGAATTGCACACCAAAGAAATCAGATATATTAGCTCAAAGGCATACTTTAAGGAAGAACACCAGGTTTGAAAGTTGCATTTACAGTGGAGTATCCAATTGTGATAAAAGTACCTACATTGCAAGGAGAAATTTTCCTGTCAAAATCTAGCACTGGCTCCTACTTGACTTTCTACCTGATTTTTTTGTTCTCACAAAATCGTATATAAGTCAGTTTATATAAGGTACACTCTGAAAGTAACTGAATGCTAGCTTACATGTACTCTGTGTTGTGTTGTGTTTGTATAGCTGATAGGTGGTCCACCTAACCCAGGTCAGGACAGCCCTGATAACCTGGTCAGTGTCTTCATTAGCAAGGTCATTGACCCTGAGAATCCTTACAGAACTTCTGACTCAGTACGGATCCTGCTGCTGCAGTTTGCTGCATTGCTGGTAGAGAAAGCTGCACCACACATCCATGATGCAGCTGACAAGTAAATGCTTTCAAATTGTTGGTGTTATCATAGTTACAATTGGGTAGACAGAAGGAATGCTTTGCACATTAGGGCTTTCATAAAGAATATCTCATGAGAACATCTGTTTTTGTTTGTCCTTGACAAACCGTTGATCGGGTCTGTCTATAAAGACAAGCCATGAGTTTGTTGATAACAACATTAGACAACATATAAATAAAACTGCTTTTCATCTCTTTGAAAATTCGCCTACCTATACACTGCATTTGTTTTGCATTCCTCAACCCTCCTATGCTGAAGTCACTCTTTGGGTCAGTTGGTAAACACCTCAAAGAAGCACAGCTGTGTCGTGTTGTGCACTGCATTAACCCTCCTATGCTGAAGTCACTCTTTGGGTCAGTTGGTAAACACCTCAATGAAGCACAGCTGTGTTGTGTTGTGCACTGCATTAACCCTCCTATGCTGAAGTCACTCTTTGGGTCAGTTGGTAAACACCTCAAAGAAGCACTGCTGTGTTGTGTTGTGCACTGCATTAACCCTCCTGTGCTGAAGTCACTCTTTGGGTCAGTTGGTAAACACCTCAAAGAAGCACAGCTGTGTTGTGTTGTGCACTGCATTAACCCTCCTGTGCTGAAGTCATTCTTTGGGTCAGTTGGTAAACACTTCAAAGAAGCACAGCTGTGTCATGTTGTGCACTGCATTAACCCTCCTATGCTGAAGTCACTCTTTGGGTCAGTTGGTAAACACCTCAAAGAAGCACAGCTGTGTGGTGTTGTGCACTGCATTAACCCTCCTGTGCTGAAGTCACTCTTTGGGTCAGTTGGTAAACACCTCAAAGAAGCACAGCTGTGTCATGTTGCGCACTGCATTAACCCTCCTATGCTGAAGTCACTCTTTGGGTCAGTTGGTAAACACCTCAAAGAAGCACAGCTGTGTCATGTTGTGCATTGCATTAACCCTCCTATGCTGAAGTAACTCTTTGGGTTAGTTGGTAAACACCTCAAAGAAGCACAGCTGTGTCGTGTTGTGCACTGCATTAACCCTCCTATGCTGAAGTAACTCTTTGGGTTAGTTGGTAAACACCTCAAAGAAGCACAGCTGTGTCATGTTGTGCACTGCACCAGCTGTCCCCCACAGGCATAGCAGATTGCACTTTTGTGCTGCCCAACAACTGTGCTTCACTGTTTCATGTGCATAATTGTGCAGTAAACCAAATGCAGTGAAGAGGACTGCACAAAAGACCCTGTGTCAGTTTGTGCTGGCAATCTACTCTGTACACCCTGAACCTGTGCACATTTGTGTTCCATATAGAAAACACATGCAAGAGAGTGACTGTGGGCACTCGTGCATATTTGTACTTTTAATCAAAAGAGGGTTAACCTGCTAAGGAAGTAACAGATAGGTGAAATCCGGGAGAGTTTTGAGGATTTATATTAAAAAAAAACCAGTAATATGGAATACATTGCTATTGGAGCTTGGTTTCTACTAAAAGTTTAAATGTTTTGAATGTACCTTAATTATTGTGCATTTTTATATTGATGGATTTTAAGGGAAGGGTTCTTGCAGAAACACCAAGAGATTTGGGACAAATGTCATTTATAGTGTAATTTTGCTTCTTACTCACACACTAATGAAGCTAAAACCTTCAAACTATGTTTCGAGGCATAGTAACCTCTCTTTGTCAAGAGCTGCCATCATTTCAGTTGTTAACCTAGTGGTATTTTGGATATCCATATTTCAGGAAGCAAGGCACAAAGCTGCGTCGCCTGATGACCTTTGCTTGGCCCTGTCTGATTCAGAAAAACTGTGTAGATCCAACAACAAAGTACCATGGTCATCTCTTGCTGTCTCACAACATTGCCAAGTTTGCTATTCACAAGAGGATTGTGCTACAGGTCTGTGGCATTTCAGATTTGCTTAACCAACTGAGAATGGGTATAAACCGCATAGAACTTCACTTTTCAATGCTTCAATGCTTTTCATTATTGAATTTGTTTCTCCTTTGATACTTTGACTGATTTGCATGTTGTATTTTATCAGGTATTTCACAGCCTATTGAAAGCACATGCTGTGGAAGCACGTGCTGTTGTCCGTCAGGCTTTAGACATTCTGACTCCAGTATTACCGCATCGCATGGAAGATGGCTATGCAATGCTGACCCACTGGACTAAGAAGATCATAGTAGAGGAAGGTTACACTGTCTTCCAACTTGTACACATGCTGTAAGTTCACGTGGCAAAAATGGGGTAGTTTTTTACAGCAAGAACTACATGTACTTCATCAGATGCAATGAGCAGGGACAACGTTAACTATGATGAGAGTTTAGGTACAATTTTGTAAGTTCACCTGGAAACTGACCCAGGGGGATATGTTTTCATTAACAAATCTTCCATTATATATTTCTTCACTAGTTATTAGTTTGTGTAATTTTTTATAGAGAATTGGATCAGCACATAATTTTCTGTAGAGCTCTTAATGTCTGTCATAAAAATAGTGATTTTTCCGTCACCACATTGAAAAATTTACAGCTGTTTAAATATCTACAACCTATTTTAACTTTTAAATTTAACATTTAAAGTGTTTTCAGTGTTACTTGTAACCATTTTTGTTAAGAAGAATGGTAGACTTTAACTTTGCTGTAAATTGCTGGGACAGAAGTAGGACTATTTAATGCTCACCACATTTAACAGAGAAACTTTTAAAATGTTCCTGAAATTCAGATTTGTTGCAGACATATTACAGTTTGTAGATATAAGACGAAAAGAAGTCAATTTGTTCACGTTGTGTCCGTTAATGATTTGACTTCCTGATTCGGATTCCTGATCTGATGCTGTGTCAGTTAATGATTTGACTTCCTGATTCGGATTCCTGATCCGATGCTATGTCAATTAATGATTTGACTTCCTGATTCGGATTCCTGATCTGATGCTGTGTCAGTTCATGATTTGACTTCCTGATTCGGATTCCTGATCTGATACTGTGTCAGTAAATGATTTGACTTCCTGATTCGGATTCCTGATCCGATGCTGTCAACAGAACAGCATGAGCTAGTTTGATATCCTAGTGGTGCATATTCAAAGTCAAGCATGTTCGGGGACAGTAGTATACACACACAAGGTTGGCCTACTGATTGCTGCTGCATGTAATGCTTATGTGATGAACATGGTTGTATTGGCATGCTCTGTTCTTGAATGACTTTGCCTGTTTGATTTGTAACAGGTTTTCCCATACCCAACGTATGTATTAATAAACACTGTATGCTCAGTGCTTGTCTGAGAGCTTGCGAAAAAATTCACAAGCTTACTCGGGTGGGACTTGAACCCACAACCTCCTGCTTACTAGTGCAGACGTCTTAACCACTCGACCACCGAGCTTGCCGTGGTCGGCTGGCCGGTCCAAGTCAGGTGTAGCAGCGGGTACTGCGAACTATTTCAAGATGTATTTTGCGTGAGGGAGATGTTAATTTATAATGGGTTGGGTAATGTTGGGTAAGGGCAAAACCCGTTATAAATTAACATCTCCCCAACGCAAAATGCATCTTGAAATTTGCCTTTTTGCTAACCAAATTGGCTCATCGACATTCACATGTATGTATTTGTTATGAGTTATGTAGTCGTGAGTTCTGTCTTTCAATTTGTATTTTGCTGGAGATGTAGTAAAAACCATAGTGTATCTCTCCTATGTTAGTCTTTTCATTTTATACATACAAACCTGGGTAGAGAATAAAACAACATGGTTTGATTGACTGTCTTTTATGTGATTTCTTGTGACTGTATCTTTGCAGACAACTGCTTGTTCGTCACCATAAAGTATATTACCCAGTACGGCATCACCTCATCCAGACAATGGTATATTCCATCCAGCGCTTGGGGAGTACACCCAACACTACCTTGGAACACAGGAAGCTGGTGGTTGACCTGGTTGAAGTCATTATCAAATGGGAGGTCCAGCGAATCAAAGAGGACGATGCAAGCTCAGAGGTAATGGACACACAATGTCTGCCACGTGTCTTCTACACTGAATTTCTGTGCAGGAATCTATAGACCTTATTCATTTTTCATCATGTTCCCTAAACCTTATAAATTGTAACCAGACTGTTTTCTAGTAGGATTGTGTTCTAAATTTCCTTTTCATTTAAAAAATGCAGTTTGAAAAATGTTGTGTTTGATCACAAATGTTAAGTTGTTCATAAGACAGGTATTAATTTATTCTGAGATTATGTTTGACTTCTTCATTTCTACTATCAAGCTCCGAAAATGAAGGATTTATTCTGCTTTCACTTCAGTATGGCTAACTCGTCAATGAAGTACATTGACCCTTCTGTGACATCATGCCTTATGTAAAGCAGATTTGTCCTTCAACTTTCTGCATTGCGAGAACAGAATGAGAATTTCATTTAAGAGTGTGGACATCAAATTCATACAGTTGAGTACTTTGTGACAAGATTTAATCATTAGCAAAATGTATCTGAGGTATTTTAAGCTGTTTTCTTGTTCTTTTGTAGGGCCAAGCCATTTCATCAGAGGAGAGCACTACTGCTATGCCTGTGGGAGTCAAGAGAGCTGCTTCTAGCGATCATATGCCTGACCCTAAGAGGGTACGGCACTCCTCAGGCACGGTCAGTATAAAGCTCTTGCATTGGATGTGATGAACCTTATTCCCCTAGCATAGGAAGAGGATTACCGGAATAGGGAGAAAGGCTTCAACAATTTTAGGGATTAAAAGGTCAGATTTCACTAACTGGAAAAAGTCTTGTGTACCAATTGAGGGTGTTCCTAGTGAAACATGTGCGGAGGATTTGCCTGTACAGAAAGATTTTATTCATTTGAAAGTCAAGGGGTAAGGTTAATATGGTGAGAAATGAAATGAAGTGGTTTTTGGTGATTTGTGTTCAAGTGAATTTTGTTCTTAACTTGGATATGAAACAGTAGAACACTTACTTGATCGTGTCATCAGAACCATATCATACCTCTAGGTAGATAACAGGGCAGATGTGGCTCAAATCCTAATAGACTGAAGTTAAGAAACGTGTCAATACATGAATTGATTACTTACTGTGATGCCCTCCACAGAGTGTTCGCAGTATATCATCAGAAGCCAGCAAGCCCATTGATAAGATCTACTCAGATGCTGTGGTCAACTTTCTGCTTCGTGTAGCCTGTCAAGTCAATGAACTTGGCACTACAAGTACAGGTTCCCCGGGTGAATTGTTATCCCGACGCTGTATAGCACTGCTCAAGATAGCACTCAGACCAGATGTGTGGCCAAACAGTGAACTCAGACTCAACTTCATGGACAAACTCTTCTTATCTGTTGTAAGTTTATGCTTCTGGTTTTCCTCCAACAAATTATGCACTCAGCAAGTTATATTCCCCACTTGTCATGAATGTACATGCCTACGTTAAACAATTGTTAACTGCCAATGTGCAACATTGTGTTTTTCACTCCAAGGACACATGGGCACTCAAAAGCAAAGCTAAGGATGCAATGCATTCTGCTAGAGGGAATAATTAAATATCCCAAGCCACAGCAGTCAGGAGTTCTTTCATTTTCCTGTGCCCTTGAGTCAAACTGTGATTTCATTTGAGTCAAACTATGATTTCATTTGAGTCAAACTATGATTTCATTTGAGTCAAACTATGATTTCATTTGAGTCAAACTATGATTTCATTTGAGTCAAACTATGATTTCATTTGAGTCAAACTATGATTTCATTTGAGTCAAACTATGATTTCATTTGAGTCAAACTATGATTTCATTTGAGTCAAACTATGATTTCATTTGAGTCAAACTATGATTTCATTTGAGTCAAACTATGATTTCATTTGAGTCAAACTATGATTTCATTTGAGTCAAACTATGATTTCATTTGAGTCAAACTATGATTTCATTTGAGTCAAACTATGATTTCATTTGTATGAGGTGGATTAAATCCATTGTGAGCTTGTGTATTCCTGCTAGACATGAAATGTTTTGTATGTTGTGTACATGTGGTATGCTGCAAGTCCTATGCTGTGTCATTTCTGTGTATGATTCATCTCTTTAAACTTGAATTGTGAAAGTTTCAAATCAGTGAAACCGTGTTATTGAAGACACGATCCAACCTTGGTCTTTGTCATTTTTCTTTCTGTGTCTACACTCATTATGCATGTACTCCAATATGAAATCATCGTGTGTTGTTTATTGCTTATTGTGTCCAAATGACTTGGCTGTGACCTGAAATTACACATGAGTGTATGGCAGTGGTTGCAGCCACTTCCTATGGATGGCTATGTAATTTAAAGCCACAGTCAAGTCATTTGGACACAACCTAAACTCGCAGGAGGTCAGTGTCAAGGTTTTTTTGGTGACTTTCATTGCAACAGCTGTTCACTGACTGACTGCCTGCCTTTTCACACAATAATTCAGCATAGGATATAGCAGTATTTGTGAATTTGTTTCACTGAATTGTTCTGATTTGTCTTGGTTATTATCTATTTGAACATTTCAATCCTTGTTAGGATCAGCCAGCTCAGGCCAACTATGGTAACATTTGTGCTGGGCTAGATATGCTCAACTTCCTCCTTGGAGTCATGGTATGTTCCATTCAGATACAATGTGCTTTCCTTTTGTGCTTTAGTATTTTGTAATTTAGTATTTCAGTTTAAACAAAGCTTGTAACTCTATTCATCTGAAAAAAATTCTTTTGTCAGAACCATTGTTAATGCTATCACTTGAAGTGGTGTTGTTGCCGAAAGTTTTTTGAAGCTAACTGCTGAATGTTTGTTTTCCCTAAATGATGTACGTTTTGCTTCAGGTAATTGTTTAGTATCCTAGTGCTCTTGACATTGTTTGCAGACCAAGCAAGTGATTCTGACCAGTTTGAAACCACTCCAACGAGGCATTGCAGCATGCTTGACATGTGCTAACACCAAGGTGATTCGGTCAGTACATGCTCTTCTAGTCAAACTTATGAACACCTTCCCTACTGAGTCAAGTAAGTGTTGTAGTGTCATTGAGGAGTATTAGTGTCTTAACAGTTTATTGGTTGCAATGGAACTAGTAATTCTCTTGAATTGTTCATTAACATTGTTCCCATAGATCAACAGCAGTGTCCAATATGTTGTCAATATTTTGGCGGAGGCTACCTTGTGAAAGTCAGCATGTCATGTTTCTGTCCCATGTTGGGATTGTTTGCCTGATACAGTAGACTCCCATTATTACGAGCTCCGTCATAATGTTAACCCGGATGCCACGAGCATATTCTCCCAGTCCTGAACAATTTGTGTTCATTGCTATGGAGAAATATTTGGTTATTACGTGCACGGATATCGCGAAACTCTGCTTATAACGACGATTTGTGCCGATCCCATGCGAGCAAAAGTATTGTTCCCAACCCATTTACAAGCGACTTTTTTCCAAACCGTATTATCCCCAGCTGTCAATCACAAACCTTTTGTCCCAATTCGGGCATCACACGTTTTCCCAGTCTGTCAAGGCCTTATCAATGCACCTTTGTAAGAACTTCAACGTAATGTTGTTTCATCTCGTCAATCTTTAATCAATGACATTGCGCCCTCTCTTGTCCCATTTCATTAAATGCAAATCTAATGTGAAACGCATCCCCCTTAAAACAGGTGCAGGAAAATATGCCCTACAAAAAGCATCAACATAATCCGAAGCTATTATTTGCATGTATAAAAGAAAAATTCCACTAGAAAAATAATTTCATCTACATCTCAACAAAAACCCCGGACCCACTGGTAATAGTGGCGCCCTCTTTTGACTGGTTTTAGCCAAGTCATGACGAAAGCAAAACGCACACTGGACTCAGGACATGTGACGTACATGTACATACCGGCACCGACTTGAATGTTTCTTCTCACTCGGCTATTCTTCTCAGCTTCTTCTGATCCAGGTTGTCAAATATTTGACTTTTAAATGTACTTTATTTATATCATTTTATTCATCAACATTAGATAAAAATTCAGCATCTATGAGAGACACATAATATCGTCTTTTCATGTGTTCGGCATGCGGTATCGTTGTACCTGTACATGATTACAACAGACATATACGTGGCTATAAACTTGTTCAAAATGAGTTTGAAAAATTGCGCTCCGGTTTTAACGACGCTCCGGCTATAACGACAGAATTGTTAAAGTCCGCCGGCCTTCGTAATAACGGGAGTTGATTGTATAATGTGACATTGTACATACCGTTTGCAATGCAGTATCAAATACCAAAGAAAAAAACTCAGTGGCTCTAAAAAATCAAAACCAATGTTACCATTTGCTTTTTTCCCAAAGTAAAATTTTATCAGTGGCCTTTCAACAGGCTGTCGTCAAGGTTTTACCTATATTGCATTTTTCCTGTTTACGTGATGTATTTGTAAGCTTCAATTGCTCTCACCTTGTCAAAATAATTGAGACTACTTGTAGAATACAGTGTGGTTCATATGCAATGTTCAGTGGGAACAGAATGTTTCCAAACAGAACATGTGGTCAACTAAGTGAGAAATTCTAAGTGTTGTGTAATTGTTGAGTTTTTTACTTCTGTGCAGGTACCTCCAATGTGGCTTCTAAGTATGAGGAGCTAGAGTGTTTGTATGCAAGTGTTGGGAAAGTCATCTATGAAGGATTGACTGCATATGAGAAGTAAGTCAACTTGATCCGTAATGCAAAAGTAGCTGAGCTCTTAAACTCTATGGAGTCTGTACATGTTGCAAATGGGCGATACACTACAGATATTTGAACATTGTTGGCTTTAGGAACCTCGTGCTCACAAAGGGATGCCAGGAGTTTGTGGACATTCAGATGAAAATTAATCCTACGCATTCTGTACCATATCCTCCAGAAGGAGTTCATGCATATGGTCTATCCTTAACACTGGGGCTGTTATTCTAGATTACTTAGTGCTATCTACTGATATCCCCATGTTTTTATTTTTTTAAGAAGAGTACAACATCTTTTAAGAGGTGTACATATCTTTTTGAAAAGTGCACGATTGCTGCAGGGAAAGAAATAGGTTTCTGTTGTCCTTCTTTATCCCTCTGTGATTTTTGCAGTGGGAAATAGTAAGAGTGACCAGTAATTACCCAGAATCTGTTGATGTTACAGTGCAGAAGTACATATGCATATTTGAATCTGTTAAAGACACTGACAAGCTGAAAACATTTCTCTTGATTTTCTGTTGCATTTTAGAGCAGCCAGCGGTACACCAACCACAAGTCTGTTTGGAACCTTGATGATTCTCAAGGCAGCTTGTACTAACAACATTGCCTACATTGATCGACTCATCTCTGTCTTCATGAGAGCATTACAGAAGATGACTAGAGAACATCTAACACCAAGTAGCTCGGAGTCCACCTCATGTATGCTCATGTCAATCTATGATTCTACATTAACCTTAACAGTCCTCAATCTTCCAACGGCTGAAGGATTGAGGATTACTTCCATACATGGCACAACATTGTTTAAAACTCTACTTCAGCCTAAATGTGTCCTCATATTAAATGTGTTACATGCAAACAATAAAAACTCAAAGAGCCACCAATGTAGGGCTGGATAGCACAGTTGGTAGAGCAATGGTACGGTATTTCAGAGGTCACAGGTTCAAATCCCGCTCCAGTCAATTTCTTTGTTCATCTTTATAATTACATGTAAGCACCTAGTTAGCTTCCTGTGTAGTTTAAAAGGGATTGAGAGAGGACCAAGCTGATCCTTGTAAACTCTTTGTTAAGTGATATGACTTTTGTTGCAGGGGATGTACATTTACACATTTAAGTTTACTATATTGGTTTAAGTTAACTGCACACTCACTGACAGCTAACGGTTGTGAATGCTGTAGTAATTATTGCTGTCAAATAGACAATTGATAGTGTTTGAAATTCACAGCAGTTTCTTGAACTGCATATTGGGAACTTGTAATCCATGCATTGAAGTCATGAAGAAGTATTACAAACAGTTGAAGATTTTTGTTCAGTCCGAACACTGATCAAACTATGAAAGGATTTAATGCTGTTGATTACACACCACGAGACAGCCCATCATACACACCTAACCGTTGATACTTGGATTATTGATTGCAGTGGCATCAGAACTCCTGATCATCAGTTTAGATCTGGTCAAGAATCGTATTGGTGTAATGAGTACTGATATGAGAAGGAACTTCATCCAGGTGGTCCTAACACAACTAATAGAGAAGTCTCCAGATGCTAAGGTTATGAAGACAGTGGTCAAGATGGTAGAGGAATGGGTCAAAGCCAAGGTAAGCTGAGGGATGTATTGAATCTTGGTCAAATGTCCCATCCATGACATCACTTTCACTGATGCACTGGTACATGTGGTTTTGTGTCTATCAATGGACATAAAGCCTGGCTGATTTGAAGCACAATGCATACGATACATTTGGTCTGACGTAACTACACGAGACTGTGGCCAGTTTAGTGTGAAACTATACATTTCTCAGCCAACTTTTTTGAAAAACATTGCAGACTTTGATGTATCGTAAATTTAGTGATGATCTTTGAGGAAGAAAAGAACCACAAAGTCTTCCAGGAAACAGCCATTTACTAGTCAAAAGTTTAGCAGGAAAGGAGCACAGTTGGATTCAAATAGGTCCAGAGTTTGCTCAAGTTAGAGTCCCAGTCTGTTGGTATGTCTGGTTACCACTGCAAAAAGGTGTTACAGCTTGGTATTGCACAAACAGTTACCGTGGTAATCTTCCCAAATTCCAGTCAGACCTCTCGTCTCCAAACACATGTACTAGATGATCTGGTACTGAAAGGTAACCTTTTTAAGTGTAAAATGTGCAGACTTTAGTGCCACTGATGGCATTGTGGAGAGTTGTGGTCAAGATGGATATTTAATAAAAGAAACAGAGAAAGTCACTTTATGTTACATAAAGTGTTGTTTATCCAAACAAGAAACATGGTTTGATCTGCACACGTACCATTATTGGATGTGCTTTTCTAAGGGAATATTTGTGCTGTTATTCAGGTGAAAATTACAACAGCTTTGTCAGTCCTTTGGTGGATTTTAATTGAAAT
Source organism: Acanthaster planci (assembly GCF_054643075.1). NCBI lineage: Eukaryota > Metazoa > Echinodermata > Asteroidea > Valvatida > Acanthasteridae > Acanthaster > Acanthaster planci. Next base: position 8,219,729 of record NC_141793.1, read on the forward strand.
CAAATTTAGGGAAAAATTTCCAGGTTTGAAAGGAAAATTGTGTATAAAGACCGGCATGATACAAACAGACTAACATTGATTAGAGATTTGTACTTCATCAGACACCCCTTATGATGAACCAGTCACCATCTCCACGAGAGAAGTCAGTCTTACTGGTCAAACTCATGCAGTATGTGGAGAAGAGATTTCCTGATGATGCTGACCTCAATGCTCAATTCCTGGAACTTGTCAACTGGGTGTATCGGTAAGACAATCACATTAGGAAAATTTGGTACCTTGGATATGTCAGTTCCATCTCTACAAAGGTCTGGGTGAAAAGAAAGCACTGTGATGCATTATATGAATGAGAAGAGATTGTCCGAAACAGTTGCGATCCAATGCATATTTGAAAAGTTCAGAAACTGAGCAATGTGTCATTTTCTTTTCTGAACCAGGGACGAGTCACTGATGGGCAGTGAGTTGACATCCAAACTAGAGCCAGCCTTTCTTGCTGGTCTGAGATGTCAGCAACCACATATACACCAAAAATTCTTTGAGGTGAGTCACATGCCTGACATAACCTAGAAAAACTCAAGTGTCTGGTGTGTTATTTTGTGCCCGTAAAAGTAGTCCAGTAGGTTGCAGTATTCACTATTCCAGCTGCACGTGCAAAGATAAGTGTACACAAGTCTATCAGGGTAACGTTAACCAACTTGAATGGTATTTTTTATGCACCTAAAATGCATCTGGCCTAACATACCCTAAATTTGTCAACATGGATAAATTAAAAAACTTGGATTCAAGAATAGGATTTACAAGAGAGCTTATTTCATTGTATCCTGCTGGTTCTGTTGTAAGAATTTCATGGACTTTATTGATGGGATATTTTGTGCTTGATTTACAGGTATTCAATGGCAGTATCAAGAGACGTCTATTTGATAGACTGTTGTATATCACTGCCTCACAGAACTGGGAGGCAATGTCCACTCACTACTGGTTGAAACAGTGTGTGCAGGTACCAATATACAGATGTTTCCAGTGTGCATGTAATGATGTACCCAAAATGGAGTCGTTAAAATCAAGTACAGTGGGATATCTGTTCCTTTTGGGGGTTTCGGTTTCCCCAATTTCACTGGCAACCTTGCTAAAGTGTTTTAAATTGTGCTCTAGTTTATTGTTTACCAAACTCTAAGCAGTCCATGTCTTATTCAAGTCACGTAAAGCGGGGTAAAACACATTTTGCAGTTCAAAAAATAACTTATCTAATAATATTGTTCAGATTTCCCTTGTTTTTCTTTAGAAATGTGATATGTGTAATAATATACTTCTCCTTGCAGCATTCTAACGTGTTGAATATGTGACCAACAGTTTCTAAATCCAAATGATACATATTGCTACAGATTTCTCATTGTTGTGATGCAATGTTTGCTTGGCAGTTAATCATGGCAGTCAGTGTAAATGGTATGTCAATGACCTGTACCAACGTGCACCAACTTCCATCCATAACATCAGTTATTGGCTTGGCAGACAGCCAAGAAAAGAAGGCTTTTTCATTGGCCATCAACATCAAAGAGGAACCTATGGATATTGACATGGAGTCTCATAAAGAAGAGGTAATGACACATCAGTGTGAGAACAGAGTGACATGACACACAGACCGGGGTGTTTCAGCCTGGCCCTCCCTGTAATCCCTTGAAGACTTTGATTAGGATATTTCTGGTAAAAATGTGGTGAGAAAAACTTCATTATGAGTGAACAGTTCTCTGCTTCAAAATACTTTTTGAAAATTTAGACCTCTAAGTTGTAAATTTGAGGGTTATAGCCACAGATGCATCTCAGATGTGGAGACATTTTATAAAGCCACAGAGTTCTTCAATTTGACTGTTTCTATCTGTAGGATATTGAAATAGACATAGAGTTGACCCATCCAGAGGGAGTAAGTTCATCAGGAGGAACAGCCTCAGCTACCAACAAGAAAAGCAGTGACTTGAAACAGCAGCTGCAGTTGCTAATAAATAAAGATATCAAGTTCATTGAGTCACTGCGAGAAGCTAAGGTAAGCGTGTGCCCGCTGATGTATCACACAATGACAGCATCACCAAGCATTCCTCTCAAATAGGCTATTTATCAACTTTAAAGATGACATCTTGGTGGTGTTTCTGTGAAGTCCTGTATTGATTCTTTCATTATCAGTGTACAGCTGACTCTTGATGTACCTGTCAAGTCCTTCCAAGAGTAGTCAGTGATGTGTTGTTTTGCCGGTTTCTTGTTGACTTCCAGGCCTTCAACTTCTTGACAGCACTTTCTCAGCTATGTCACTGTGACACAGAAATGACCCATCAGCTTTGGGTGGATCTCTTCCGGCGACTTTGGAAGATACTCAATGAAAAACAACAGACGGTAAGTTTGCTATTACTAAGCAGATACTATTAGGGAGCATATTGTTTGTATTACCACCAAATGCTGTCAAAAACAGCAGATGGTAAGTTTGCTATTACTAAGCAGATACTATTAGGGAGCATATTGTTTGTATTACCACCAAGTGCTGTCAAAGCAGCAGACGGTAAGTTTGCTATTACTAAGCAGATAGTATTAGGGAGCATATTGTTTGTATTACCACCAAATGCTGTCAAAAACAGCAGATGGTAAGTTTGCTATTACTAAGCAGATACTATTAGGGAGCATATTGTTTGTATTACCACCAAATGCTGTCAAAGCAGCAGACGGTAAGTTTGCTATTACTGAGCAGATAGTATTAGGGAGCATATTGTTTGTATTACCACCAAATGCTGTCACTGTGATATCATTCTGTGTCCCATCATAGATTGATGCCTTCCTGAACCTTCTCTACAGCAATCTAACTACAAATTGTTGCTTTTTAGTTTTCTTGTATGGCACATGATGCCAGCCAGGCCACAAAAACTAACTTATATGATCAGTTGTTTTGGAGACTGAATGCATAATGTGGTGAGCAAATGGCTAACATGGAGAGTAAATTCACTGTGGGGACACTTGTCACATCTCAGTCCAGATTGTATCTTCCCTAAAATGAGGGAACGACAAGGACACACATCTTTCTACACTGTACGTAATCTACACATACATATGCTGTGTGAAAAGTTAATAATTCAAGTTGATATCTTTTGTGTGTCAACAGCTGTTGGCCCAGGAGTTAAGTCCATTTCTTTGCAGCGGCAGCCACTTGTACCAGAAGGATGGTACTCCAAGTGTGATCAACACTTTTGTGGAAGCAATATCATTGTGTGTACCACCGGTCATGCTACGGCCATGCATACTCAAGGTATGAGGACAAGGTTTTATGGTGTTGTAAAATGCATATAGGGTTTTTACTTATATAGGTTTTATGATGTTTAGGAATCCTAACCCTGTATCTTTAAACTCGCTGCCGTTACTTATGCTTTTCTGTGGAAATGCATAAAAGTGTTATACTTGACCAAAAATTGCAAGAGATTACTGAAATAGCATGGTGCTTAAGTATGTAGCACTAATTTTAAATTCAAGGCACATGTTTTTGTGTTTACAAGACATTAACCACTTGCTGCGGGGGAGCCCTGTTTCGAGCACCATGGGTTTATATGCAGAGGCGGGGTGCCCGAAATGGGACAGCTGGTCCATGTAACAAAAGACTGTACTCAGAACAAAAGACCTGCTGCTGGGAATTGCCATCACTTTTCAGCTTACATTTTTTGGAGGTAATCCGTCACTGTTTTTAAACAGTATACCACAGTTTGGGGCATAGCGCGCCCACAGATTAGCACCGTAGACAAAAGTGCCCCAGGGCCCCATTGATGAGTGACACAGCACCACTGCATGCTAATCCAGCCACCTTTGAAAAGACACCGCCCGCGTTCACTGGGAACAAAGGAAATTACGCAACACCTCGCAATTCTGGGCTCTCTTTACAGGGGAGCAGGCCTGGCTGAAATATTTAGGAGTCAATAAAGGTTACCTGTCAGCTTAAAGTAGTCACCAAACAGTCAATGTGGTTGTAAGCGTTCATTACATGAAATGATGAATTTTTGAAGAATTTTTAAAATCGGCCGTATGTGTGCACTGCATTTTTAAAAGCACCCGGCAGCAAGTGGTCAATAGTGTTGGTTGAAGGAGCATAACTTATGCCAGTATTACTCATGTATTTATGTCTTTTGATTGTTGTTGCTTTAAAATGAATGAATACTGTTATGCTTTCATGTATTTCCCTTTGAGTGAGAAATTGACTATCTCTTTTCAATCATATTGTAGTGTAGAGTACCAAAGCATGTCATCATTTGAATCAGAAAGTGTACTGCAAACAAGTGAAGTACGCGCACGTGCTCGTTCATGCACTGGTTCTCAGGCTAATGGTCTTTCACACACATGATCATGCACGTGACTATCCACTTTGGTACTCTACAGAGTTGAGAACATTTTGTAATTGTTGCTGATTCTTCGTCATGTCTGTCTGGTTTCAGTATCTAGGCCGTAACCATAACCTGTGGCATCGATCTGCTCTCATGTTAGAGCAGAGTGCTATTGAGAGTGGATTTAGCTCCCAGCATCGACCACCACGCACTCTCAATGTGTATGACTTCTATGAGCCAGACAATGCCTCCACAACACAGCAGGTTAGATGAACCTTGAACAATCTGATATTGTTCAACCATTTACAGGTAGCTTATTTGTCTGAAAAGGTGGACATTCATAATTTTAACCCTGCAAAATGCACAGAATAGTGGAGTCAAGAATTTTACCCACAGTCTATCCTTGGGCCGAATTTCACGGCACTGCTTACCACAAGCGAAAAATCGGAGCTCACCATAGCAGAAAATTCTGCACTTACGCCAAACATATTTCATGGGTTAGTGAGGAATTTTGGCTTGTGCGCATGCGTACATCCCGTAACTAAGGATTCTGTGCTTAAAGGGTAAGCGCAGAATTTTTCTGCTTGTGCGGTTAGCTCAGAATGGAGATCGTAAGCACAGAATTCTGCGCCATGAAATTAGGCCCTGTTTCCCAGTAGTACAGGTAATGTTGTATAGGCAAATCTGATGACCGGTGTTATGCTATCACTGGTTATTTGTAGTGGCCCCCACCAATCATGGTAAGCATTTCAACATGTATTGTATGGAGCTACTGTTCCATGACAGTTGCCCCATACAAAACGTAACACTAAGCTTTCCACCATTAAAGGGTGCCATTTTGATACTAACATGCTGTTAGTATCAATGTTTCACTGGACATTTCCAAAATGGCTCACAAGTACAAGACTTTGACATGGTGCTTTATCATATAACCTTGATGGACAGCAGATTAAATGTTAATAGTATGCAAGTAATTTTTACCTGTTACGACAAAATGAGAGTAAAGTCGCATCTCGCTCTTTCCTATTTTGAGGGTTCAGAGGTCAATTTTGAGGATTTGGAATATGTGGAAAGAGTAACCCATCTCCTATTTAATTCCAAACGATTCACAGGATCATATCTTTCGCCAAGTCCTTTACGGCGGGGATCCAGGGCCTGCGTAAGGGCCCTGAAAGCTCTGCCAGTTTTAGATGCTCTCTGGTGGTCTCTGATGAATCTCTGACATTTTTTCTGAGAGTTTAATCTTTTTGAACCAAAAAATAACAGCTTTTAGAAAAAAAATTGAATTGTAAAACTGTGTGCAATTGTTTTATCTATGTTTTTCTATGTTGGACTTGGTTGATTGGGCCGGGAAAAAGCATGGGAAAAGACTAAATTTTAGCTCAGATTTTATTTTCATATTTTTGGGGATCTAGATTACACAAGACTCGAATTAAGTAGTGCACGGCTTGATTTGCACTGCCACGCTGTGCTTGAAAAATGGGCCGTGATTTCACGAAACTGGCTATGCAAAACACGGCTGCACAGCTCGCTAGCTAAAATGCTGGTGCATATCCTAAACATTGAAACTAGAAAGAATTTGGATGTTGATGGATATCTGACTGCGCTCTTGCTTCAGCATGCTGAATTGTTTAGGTTATTGAATGATAAATAGCACAATGAGCAACCATGTTCACACAGTCCACAATGAAGACTAGGTACATTTACAATGCAAATGTTAGAGAATGAGCAGATCCTCTGATTACAGTGATTTTACTTATTTTACAGGAAACACTGGACTCATTATCTGAGATCTATGAGAGATTGCAAGAGGAAGACATGTGGGCAGGACTGTGGCAGAAACGTTGCAAGTTTCCTGAAACTGCTACTGCAATTGCTTATGAGCAGCAAGGTTTCTATGAACAGGCTCAATCAGCTTATGAAGGGGTGAGCATTGATGTTCTGAAAATGATGGATCAAGTCATCAAGTGAATAAATGAGTGTGTGACACACCTGAACGAAGAAATAATGGGTTTTTTTTTCAATACCAAGTTTAGTTAACAAGACACCATATCTCTGTTGTATACTTAAGTTTAGATAATGACATTATAGAATACCCAAACAACAAATATATCTGTAGAATTTTTCAACCCCTTCGCACCGGGAGATGGTAAGAGCCGCCGTAGAAATTGAGATCCTCAGCCCGCTTTTCAGCTATTATTCTCGGGCCACGCTCGAGCGAACACGGTGAAAGAAGGCAGACCCTGGCTCTTGTATATATGGTAATTGGCCTTTGTGTGTAGCCCAGAAATGAAAAGACCGAATTTGCATCATAATCACCAGCTTCACAATAGTCCCCACTTTGAAAAGAGGCAACGGGAATGTGGAAGCACGAGTAGAGCCGCACTGTGTAATTCAATGCGTGCAGATCATGCAGGGCCACAAACCGAGAATTTCCAGTTTGGCAGGTGGACTTCGTGGCCAAGCGAGGCTGGAATTCTTGGACTCGGCTTTCGGAAAAAAATTCCTGTCGTCAAGGGGTTAAGAAGCTGGCACATACATACCAACCTAAGTAGTATTTTTCGGGGGGGGAGGATAATTTCATGGTGCCAGCAATTTGTAATGTGTTAGCAAGGAAGTTAATACAGATTGTTTGACATTGAAGGTAATGGCCAAGGCACGGGCAGAGCATAATGCAGGACCTGCTTGGTTGATTGGGCCGGGAAAAAGCATGGGAAAAGACTAAATTTTAGCTCAGATTTTATTTTCATATTTTTGGGGATCTAGATTACACAAGACTCGAATTAAGTAGCATGGCTTGATTTGCACTGCCACGCCGTGCTTGAAAAATGGGCCGTGATTTCACGAAACTGGCTATGCAAAACACGGCTGCACAGCTCGCTAGCTAAAATGCTGGTGCATATCCTAAACATTGAAACTAGAAAGAATTTGGATGTTGATGGATATCTGACTGCTCTCTTGCTTCTGCATGCTGAATTGTTTAGGTGGCCAAGCGAGGCTGGAATTCTTGGACTTGGCTTTCGGAAAAAAATTCCTGTCGTCAAGGGGTTAAGAAGCTGGCACATACATACCAACCTAAGTAGTATTTTTCGGCGGGGGAGGATAATTTCATGGTGCCAGCAATTTGTAATGTGTTAGCAAGGAAGTTAATACAGATTGTTTGACATTGAAGGTAATGGCCAAGGCACGGGCAGAGCATAATGCAGGACCTGCAGCACCGGCTGTCTTTTCTGAGTACCAGTTGTGGGAACAGCACTGGGTGCGTTGTGCACGGGAACTCCACCAATGGGATCTACTGATGGATTATGGGAATGCTAAGGGCCAAACTAATCCCCATCTAGTCCTAGAGAGTGCCTGGAGGGTGCCCAATTGGAGTGCAATGAAGGAGGCATTAGCTCAGGTAGGTTGTGGTACTTCTCCCTTATGCTGCAGAAATACACTAAGTGTTTATGGTCTGGTATTATGGTATCATTGTAGATACATTGTAATTTTATTCAGATTGTGCGGAATTGACTGAAGTGTTCTCACTTTTCCTACAGTTGCAACAGAAGGCGAAGATTTCTGATTCCCCAGACAATTGTGTTGATGAAATATTCTGCACTTCTTTGCCTTTAAATTTGTTTTCAATCAGAATCGAGTTTGATACTCGTAATAGGCCTGAAGTTTCACTCCTTTAGAGAATTTGAAATCCTGTTTTTTCTTCCCCTTCTCATCCAAGGACACACTCTTGGAGCTATTCATGCGGTCATTGTAGTTTTGTTGTGTGCATAGCCATTTACTTACATGGAGTGCTCAATTGTTACCTGACTTACAATGTAATGGACTTCTGAGAAATAATCCAAATACCTTCCACCAGCGCAGCGGGCTCACGTAGTAGCTCAGCCACTCACTCCATGACATAACAAATTACATGTATAGGTTGGCTTGGTCAAGGCTAATTGTACTGCTGCATTTACCATATGTCCATCTTTATTGCTGATGATATCTCAGGTAGAGCAGAGTTGTCCTCGTGAGATGAATTGGAAGGTGAACTTGTATCGAGGCTTCATAGCAATCTGCCATCCAGATGAGAAAAACCTCTCCATGGTAAAATCTTCCTGTGGGATTTCACATTAATAGACCTTTGTGTTTTCATACTGAGCAACCTGAAAATGAATGCAGTGAGTTACACTACCAGTGAGAACCTGTGTGAGTCATGAAGTCATATGAGTTATGTATTGCTCTTGTGCTTAGATTGAGCGCCTGGTTGAGAGTTCCAGCAGTCAAGCTATTAAGGAGTGGCGTCGCCTACCACATTACGTGACTCGGGCTCACTCACCGTTGCTACAGGCTGCTCAGCGTATCATAGAACTTCATGAAGCATCTCAGATACACCAGGGACTACAGCCAGCTAACCTTGGACGCAACCAGAGTCTGCATGATATGAAAGCCATTGTGAAGACATGGAGGTTAGAATAGTATCAAATCACACAAATCTATGCTGTTAGTTTAAGCTCAGCAACCGAGGCTCAGGAATTATATCCTGTACAGTCTTATTGTCAGTCACTTCAAATAGTTTTTGTGTACCCGAGAACTGAAAGCTTGATTTTAGTTAAGAGCCAGTCTAAAGGTTTGAATTTATGTTCCAATCTAACTCTAAAGTATTCAGTGTGCGGTCTATGATCTCAGGCTTTTGCTTCCACCAAACTGCTCCATATGCAGCATTGAACATGGTACTCAAAATATACTTGACAACACCGGACATAAGTTGACTGTTCTGTAAACACTATAAGAAGCCTACTTTGGTGTGACCACCTGGTAATGTTTGAGAACTTTGGAGTATAAATTGTACTTTGAAGTAGGCCCTGCTATTTTTTCATTTTATTCAGATATCGTTACATTGGATGCCCTGATTATTTATTTTATCCAGTTTTAGACATGTATTTAAACTTGTTCCTACAATGGCATGGCTGATGAATCTGTTAGTGCACCATTTTGCTGAAAGTGATATCAAAATTGGTTTATTGTATCTGGCTGTTGTAATGAAAAGAAGTATAAAGCAATGAAATTATTGAAATCTGCTTTGAAAAAAGTCCACCTGTACCTGAAGATAAGAATTGAGGTTTTGGTTAAGTTCTCCATAGGACACTGTATGAAAGGACATGAATATCTCATCAGCTTTGCCCTATATTTTGGATGAATTTGGTTTTGTGAATCTTTGTCAGGAACCGTCTTCCTATGGTGTCTGATGACCTGACTCACTGGAGTGATATCTTTATGTGGAGACAGCATCATTACCAAGCTATTGTGAGCGCCTATGACAACTTGAATGCACAGGATATGGTATGTTAACCGTGGCATTATTTGAATTTCAGAGAGATTCCTAAACAAATTCAGTAGCAAGTACCATCTCTTGTTGCTTAAACTGAAATTGTTTGTTCTTTATTATTCCTCAATAATACTAGGAGAACCATAAGTAACAAGTGGCAGTGTTGCTGTGGTGTGGGTTTCTTTTTCTAAACACGTTTACTGAATATAATATGAAACAGTATGAATGAAGCTTGAGAAAGTAGATACCTGAGTACTTGAGCTTTGGTTATAGGCAGTCACTCTGTCAGTGTTTCTGCTGCTATGCAGATGTACTGCCAAGTACTCAGACCAGCTTGATGTTTTAAATGGAGTACATTTGGGACTTAGAAAAGGGCTAGCCTACAAGAATGATAAATTGATTAGTAGCCACCTAATGCCCATAATATACTTCATGGATGGTTAAAAATACATCTGGTTGTTGAAGTCGGCCAGAAACAAGTTCAAACATGAAGAACATGGTTAGCTAAATGTGTGTGTTCACTACTTGACTCCAGTGAAGGATGGTTTGACTACTCTTGTCAACTATGTAAATCTGTATCATTGATTTCAGTAGGTCTTTGGTTTAAGCTCAGCAACCGAGGCTCAGGAATTTTATCCTGTACAGTCTTGCTGTCAGTTACTTCAAATAGTTTTTGTGTACCCCTGAACTGAAAGCTTGATTAGTTGATAGTTTTATTAGTTGATTATAGGTTGATTAGTTGCCTTGCTAGATTAGTTGATCAAGGTGTTGATCTTTTCCATGGCAGAGTTTGAAACGCTTGATGGTGGCAGACAAATCAGTCTTTTTTGCCAGTCCTGGGCATGGGTGCGCAGTTCTCAGCATGAGCACAACTGTGGAAAAGGCCGATTTTTCTGCCACTGCCAAGCGTCTCAAAGTCTTCCATTAATTGAATTTAGACATACATTAGTGCCTGGCTTATGCTAGTCTATGTGTGATTTATAACTCACTTCGTTCAAAACTTATGTATAAGAAAAGAAACTTTTCAGCAGGGATCAACCAATGATTTGATCAGACATTGGATGGAGCTGATATTCAGCAATATTGTCAAAACATTGGACAGGCAAAATTTGACCTTCCTTGCCAATATGAGTGCTGATGTTAAATTGAAGAAAGGAACAAACTCTACACTCAGTTTTGTCAAATACAAATTTCATATTTTTATTTGAGCATGAATCAAAACTGTGGTTTACTCATTGGTATGATAAATGAACATTTACACCCACTTAAAGTATCCCCCAAAATTACCTGCATGCGATCCATACCACAACAACTCAATGCACAGCCCGTGGCCCAAGGCCCCACAATGGAGCAGTCAGTGTACATGTATACCGTTTCTATTAAATGTCATGAACGGAGCCAGGGAACTACACTGTGTGTGGTGCCACAAGGCGTTGTGTGTCTAACACTCTGCATGCTGCTGTTCACGAGCGAGCCGTGTGCACCTCAATTTTGGTGTGAAGACAACGGAGCACTACCAGTATCATGAGAGGTGCAATGTGCAATGTGATACATACAGATTATTCTCTCAACTCAGTGACAAGAAAGGCAAAACTAATCCTTCATACTTAGTGGAATTTATATTATTACTGCGTAAACTGACACTCTAAAGGAGTACACTGTGTTTGTGTCATTGGCAGTATGCCTATATCATGTTGAGGTTTGTCAACACATGTTGGGGAAATTGTTATTGTCAGTGAAACATCGCATCTGATTGGACATCGGCTGATATTCCAATTGAACTAGCGGACAGTGGATAGGCAGTTAAACCAACATCAGTTGATCCCTAATTTTCAGGTTTTTGTAATTGATTGTGCTGTATACAGTCAAAATGTTTTGTGTGTAGTGCCCAGTATAGCACTTCACTTTGGAGATTATGCTTGCATGATGTCTTGATGCATGGCGAATTTATGCTGATGCAGATTTCATGCACTTGCCTGTAATAGTGAACCCCGAGTGGATGAACAGCCAGCAAGAGATGTTTAAAAAAAAGGCAAGAGATGTGTAAAAAAAATGGCAGTGAAGAAAGATTGTGGATTGCAGAACAAGAAGAGTGGAGAAAGATTGTGGATTGCAGATTAAGAGTGGAGAAAGATTGTGGATTGCAGATCAAGAGTGGAGAAAGATTGTGGATTGCAGAACAAGATCAGAGAAAGATTGTGGATTGCAGAACAAGAGTGGAGAAAGATTGTGGATTGCAGATCAAGAGTGGAGAAAGATTGTGGATTACAGAACAAGATCAGAGAAAGATTGTGGATTGCAGAACAAGAAGGGAGAAAGATTGTGGATTGCAGAACAAGATGAGCGAAAGATTGTGGATTGCAGAACAGGATCAGAGAAAGATTTATTAGGATTTTCTTGATTTCAGGATTTTAAATGATCTTTTTTAGTATCACAAGAAATTGGTTAGAACTTAGAAAGGTGTGCTGATACATGTAGGCAAACACAAACTTATGTTTCCTGTGGACTCTCTACATGTATGCTCATGTGGGACCCTTTAAACCTCTGATGATTGTTTTGTGGATATTTCATTTTCCTCCAATCTAACCCCTGACCTTGATGCAGGGAACAACTTGCAAGTGATGTATTTTAAATCAATACAAAAACATTTGAGAGATTCTTTTTTTAGAAATAAGATCATTGTTGTAGACAGATAACAGTGTTGGGGAGTTATAAATAGGAACCACCTACAAGCCTCTTTGGGTAATGTATGACATGATGACATGTAATATTTTTTTCTTGTATTAGAAGAGTCGTGCTGGCCTTGAAAGTAACCAGACTTCAAGAGGTACTTTAGCTAAAGAGGTGAATATTTATCACACATCAAAATTGGCATAAATACTAGTCATTGTCTAACAGAATACAAGTGTTTCATAATCCAAGTCATCGCTATGGTAGGATAGCACTAATCTAAGGGCAGGATCATTTCCTATGCATTTATCATACTTAATGGCTCTGTGATAGCATTTTGTAAATGTTATTAATGTAATGGAAATATTCTGCTTCTTTGTTCACAGCAGCAGCAGCATGCTATGCTGGGAGTACATGCCTCTGCTCAATCTATCATCAACTATGGCAAAGTGGCTCGAAAGCATAATTTGATTGGACCGGCTCTTGACTCTCTCAGCAGGTAGAAATAACTTCTAAAATTAGCTCCTTTCTCTGCAAGAGAGCAGTGGAAAGTAAAAAGTTTTGTCATGTCAAAGGGTCATACTGCTCCGTGCATATTTTTGCTGAAGTCTATTTCTCAGGATGGATTTGATCAAGGAGATGTTAATTGACTTTGGGAAGGTTTTTCTTGCCCTCCCAGACTGGTATTAATTTTAGCATTGTATACTCAGTGAAAGCTTGTGAAAAAAAACCACCACAAGCGTACTCAGGTGGGACTCGAACCCACATCCTAACCACTCGGCCACCGAGCTTGCCGATGTCGGCTGGGTACTTAGAGTCAGATGTTTGTAAGAATGGATTTGTGCCAGGCATTTGTTAATTGATGGATTTTTTGCCCTGCCTGATGTGTATCGTGAGTTCGAGTCCCATCTGAGTAGGCTTGTAGGATTTTTTCACAAGCTTTTGGGAGAAACACTGAGAATACAGTGTTAAAATTAATATGCGTCTGGCAGGGCCCAAAATCCAAAATTCAATTTGTTGAAGTCACTGAGCACTGTGCTCCCAGTGTATGATAGTATGAAAACCAAAGGATAGGTGTTATGATAAAGTTTCATGAAATGAAATAGAAACAATTTGATTAGTACCCTGGGGATGTGACTCTTCAGATTGTTAGATGGTTTTAATGACTGTGGTTGCAGTAGCTGTGTGAATTTGTGGATGGTTGGGACAGGCAATAACTTCCGTGTAGACCTTCAAGGATAAACGGACTGTTGCACTGTCCTGCATAGGATGCAGAGTAGGTTTATCTGGACTATAAATCAAGTGACACAAATGTATAAACCGGCAATTAGTAAAAGATTATTTCAGAAGGAGAAACTAGTTGTCAGCGGTCAAACTTAGTCAAAAGTGCATTTTTGTTTCAAGGTCTAGAGAAAAATTTCTTACAAAACATAGTTTCTTAAACCTTATTTGTAAGAACTGTTGTGGAACAGTATTCATCAAAGGAAGTACTAAGATGAAATCACTATCAGAGAGCAATTTTTATTAGAATCATTGGTGACCATGGTGACCCAAAGAGTTGATTCGTGATGTACTTTCAGTTGTATGCTAATATCGCTAACAGAGTCATAGTTCCTACTTTACATTGTGATATGCATGGCTGCTGGTAATCAGAGATGCAACCAACCTTACTAGATTGGTTCTCAAAAGTTGAACAGTCAAACCATCATGGACAAATGATGGAGTGTAAGTCAGATGTCAAATGCTAATTGGCCCATTGCAATAAGAGAAGGACTTGACAAGCTCTGGTAAAATTTGGCTTTGGATTGTTTTGATTACATTTTTCAGAGTGTTTTAAAACAAACTGCATATTTCCAATTCTGTAATTCTAGGAGAGTAGTAGCGTGGTTCTACTTTTCATTCAGATATTACTACTGCCCCCTTCAGTGAGTGCTATATTGGACTAAAAGTAAGCCAGAGTTGATACAGTGGTACTGATGACCAAAGTGAAAGCATTACATGTAATGAGCTGTCTTTCTGTACAGGATCCACACCATACCCAGTGTGCCAATCGTAGACTGTTTCCAGAAGATCCGTCAGCAGGTCAAATGTTACCTCCAGATGGCAAGCACTATGGGTAAACAGGAACTGCAGGAGGGCTTGGAGGTTATTGAGTCCACTAACCTGAAGTTCTTCACCAGAGAGATGACTGCTGAATTTTATGCTCTCAAGGGAATGTTCCTGGCTCAAGTGGGAAGGTATGTGTTCACCTTTTATCAATGGCAGTGGCATTCATTTGTGGGATGACATAATGAGCTGACATCTTTAGTGCATTTCTCTACCAATATGTGTTTGTCCTGTCAAGGTATAAATTAGCCTTTAGTCAAGGCACACATGGAACAGGTGCACCATGGATGCTCGGCCCGTAACACAAACTTAAAAAAAGACCAGCGTGAGTGGTTAAGTAATGAATGCCTTAACTATGTCAATAATTTGTCAAAATGAAAAACTAAGATCCATTATTTTTATACTTCTAAAGAAGATAAAAGGTCTGCATTTAAGACTCATTTTGTGGCTTTACCCATTTGGAATTAAAAATTTGTAACCAAATTTTGTACATGGGATAAACGGAAGTAGCTCGATTTTGAAGTGTGTCATTGTGGTTATCATTAATTTTGAAGTTGGCAGAAAAAGTCCACTTCATCTTCCTGTATTTTTTAATACTCCTTTCCAGTTTTGACAGAGCTTCCAAAAAGTTGACGGGTTGGAACCACCAGTGCTCACCTGCTTTCTGTTCATGTCAGTGAAATATAAGATGAATTAAATGCCACTTTTCTTGACATTCTCTATATTTTCCAGTCGTTCGGATGAAGCTAACAAGGCGTTCTCTGCAGCGGTTCAGATGCATGACACTCTAGTCAAGGCGTGGGCATTATGGGGTGACTATCTTGAGCAAATCTACTGCAAAGACAGGTGAGTTTATTGGTATTAAATTCTTATCATATAATTCAGAGCTAAAGGTGACATACCAGTAAAGTTGGTTTAACTTCCCTGTTCCTTTTGATCAGAATTTGCAATAAAGTGGTGTGCAAAATTATTAGAACACTTGGCATTAGGTACTTAAGTTGCTTGTGATAAAATGGTAATCAATATACCCATTAAAGTTTTTGTATACATGCAAATTATTTGAACACTTGGCACATTAGAGACTGAAGTTGCTTCAAGTGAAATAAACCAGTTATCTTATGTTTTCAAATTTATGGACGTATTATCCAGACAACTCCAGTATTCAGCTATTCGTTTACCCCTTGCTCATCGTTCTGCTTGTTTTTTTATCCGAATCAATTGCAGTGCTATTTCCATGCATTAATTGAGATTTGAAGTTCTTCATAATGAAGGTGGCAGGTACAGGTAATAGGTTTGCAGTAGCACCATGCAAAATATCTCTGTAGTGAGTACATGTATGTGTGGTTCTGATAGGAACCAGAGTTTACTTAACGTTTAGGACAGTATGCTCTGTCCATCCGTCAATGGGAGACTGGCTGGCAAGCTTTGTAGCAGCAACACCCTTTTGTCAACAACGTATGCTTAAAATTTTGAACATATTATGAAAATCCCCTATTTAGCAGAAAGGGTACGTAAAGCCATCCGAACCTAGAGCACAGATCACCACAGCTTGAACATGAAAAGAGCAAATGAAAAAGACATAAATTGCAGTCCAAGCTCTGTAAACAAACTTTGGACAGGTTTATGGACACCAATTTATGCCAACACCGTGAGAGAGGAAACGGAGGAAGAAGAAACTTCATAGAGACATTACTGTAAGTCTTGGAGACCAAAGAAGAGGCTCAAGGGAGCTTTGAGATGACATCAACAGCATGCTGGCTGATGATGTTACAGTTTCTTCATCAACAGTGCATTGGAGGTTGATAGAAAAAGGACTTGTTGACAGAGTAGCAGCTGAGGGCGAAGAATAGAATGAAGTGCCCAAATTTTGTGAAGAAACACAAGCATTGGACAAAGGAGAATTGGTGTATAGTAATATAGATTCATGAATGTAAGTTTGAACAGTTTGGAACCAAACGGCGAGTGTGCGTACACAGAATGTCAAGTGTTCAAATAATTTTGCACATGTATTCAAGCACTAATGTTGGAAATAAAAACATTTCATGTATATACATTATATATATATACTGTACTGATTTCCACTCCATCACAGGGAACTATTACGTACGTGTACATTGTACACGTACCTAAAATATGCCATGTTCAAATAATTTTCCACAACTGTACATGCATGCATGCACTTTTTTTTATAAAGTATTAGGGCACAGCTTACTGGGTTCTTAGGTACTAACTTTTGTAACTCTTGAACACTAGTTGTATCCAAATATCTTACATCTCGCATTGGTCTCACTTTCCTTGAAGCATTTCATTGAATCAAATGTTTGATTTCCTTGATTCCCCATGCAGACAAACCCAGGTGGGTGTTTCTGCTATTGTCTGCTTCTTGCACGCGTGTCGCCACCAGAATGAGACCAAATCTCGCAAGTATCTTGCCAAAGTCTTGTGGCTTTTGACCTATGATGATGACAAGAACTCCCACCAATTGGCTGAAACTGTCGACAAATACTCTGTTGGAGTGCCTCCCATCCAGTGGTTACCATGGTAACAACATTTCACTTTGTATTATTTAATCTCATTTCTCTGACATTCAAAAATAACCACCCCGAAAAAATAAATCAAACTTTATCCACTTCAGAAAGTATTGCTCGGCATACATATATGCTCTTGCTGCTTTAATCTATTAATTTAACCCTCCTTTAGTTTCAGCACAAATATACACAAGTGTCCAAGGTCACTCTCTTGCATGTTGGTGCAGTGCACAACACGACACAGCTGTGCTTCTTTGAGGTGTTTACCAAGTGACCCAAAGAGTGACTTCAGCATAGGAGGGTTAATGGATATTATATTTTACGTGTATTTTAGACTTAATTAAGTGATTTTTATGTGAGTCATACATTATGGAATTCCTATGATAATTTTTTTCTTTATGATAATTGGCTGAATAGATCAATCTATCTGTCCAGTCTATCTTATATAAAGTGCAACGGCAATCATAAATACCCATTAGCCAAACAAAATAATAGTTGTGCTTCCTATTACATTAAAACAATCAATTAAGCCTGTTTATGGTGGTATTTTGCAGGTGTGGGGAATGTTCATGATGTAATGCATAGAGAAAATGAAATGCAGTGAAATGTTGACACATCCAAAGAAAACGTGTTTGTTATTTTGTTAGAAAAATAAATGTAAAAATAAACCAAAGACACCACAAAACAACTGTGCTATGTATCATGTTACATCTACCTGAGTACCAGTCAAAAATTGAACAAGCTCAAGGATACATTTGTAAATAGCCTGTTTTTGATGATTCTATAGTACACATATGTGTGCTTTCAAAGATCATGAAATCTGTTTGTGTGCTGAAATGATATGTAGTTGGTGTACTGCAGAAGACTGATTGCAGTAGTCATTGTGGGTTCATTTTGCCTGTAATTGATTGATTTGCAGGATACCCCAGTTATTGACATGTCTTCTTGGTGCTGAGGGAGATCTTATCATCAATATACTCATGAGTGTCGGTAGAGTCTATCCTCAAGCATTGTACTTCCCAATCAGAACTCTCTACCTAACATTGAAGATAGAACACAGAGAGAGATGTAAGTACAAGTATCCATTGACACTGTTTTCCGTCCCCATCCATTGACACTGTCTTCTGTCCCCATCCATTGACACTGTCTTCCGTCCCCATCCATTGACACTGTCTTCCGTCCCCATCCATTGACACTGTCTTCTGTCCCCATCCATTGACACTGTCTTCTGTCCCCATCCATTAACACTGTCTTCTGTCCCCATCCATTGACACTGTCTTCCGTCCCCATCCATTGACACTGTTTTCCGTCCCCATCCATTGACACTGTTTTCCGTCCCCATCCATTGACACTGTCTTCTGTCCCCATCCATTGACACTGTCTTCCGTCCCCATCCATTGACACTGTCTTCCGTCCCCATCCATTGACACTGTCTTCCGTCCCCATCCATTGACACTGTCTTCCCTCCCCATCCATTGACACTGTCTTCCGTCCCCATCCATTGACACTGTCTTCTGTCCCCATCCATTGACACTGTCTTCTGTCCCCATCCATTGACACTGTCTTCTGTCCCCATCCATTGACACTGTCTTCTGTCCCCATCCATTGACACTGTCTTCTGTCCCCATCCATTGACACTGTCTTCCGTCCCCATCCATTGACACTGTCTTCTGTCCCCATCCATTGACACTGTCTTCTGTCCCCATCCATTGACACTGTTTTCCGTCCCCATCCATTGACACTGTCTTCTGTCCCCATCCATTGACACTGTCTTCTGTCCCCATCCATTGACACTGTCTTCTGTCCCCATCCATTGACACTGTCTTCTGTCCCCATCCATTGACACTGTCTTCTGTCCCCATCCATTGACACTGTCTTCTGTCCCCATCCATTAACACTGTCTTCTGTCCCCATCCATTGACACTGTCTTCTTTTCTCTGTTCTTGTTATCATCCCATTCATTGTTTTGTCTTTCTGTCATCATAGATGATATGCCTAGCTGAATATTTTACATGCTGGATTTATTATTGCCCGAGCTGTGAAGCATGTGCTGTCTTTGCTTTACATAATAGACAACTTGCAACTACTTATCAGAAACAACATATTAGTAGTTGGACATCTAATGCAAAGGATATCCTTTTGTGAAATCTGTAGTTTATATTCAATTTTGTTTGTGCAAATACAGTTAAAAGTGGGGAATACTTGGGAAGCCTACGCAGGAGTTCCTCTGTAAGTAAAGCAGGAGACAGCAGTGTGCAAACACCTGCTACATCTACCACAGCCCAGACTGCTTCAACTACATCCACATCTAGTGTCACTACCACAAGTGCATCAGGTAGGACTGGTTGATGGGATGTTTGTTAATTTTGAATAGGTTCAATGTTCATCCTGTTTTGGCTTTCACAAACCAGCGGAATGTTAAATGTAATATCTTGGAGAAATATTAGAGACCCAACTGACCTCTTCACATCATTAACAGGAGAAGTGAAACATATCGTTGATGTACAGAACCTATGGGAGGGGTCTCACAGTGGCAGCGTAAAAAAAGATATATAGGAGCTCTTAGGATCATTGATTACTGAAATGTTCTGATTTCAATTTAACCAACAATGTGGCATGTGTACAGTGATAAACAATGTGGCATGTGTACATGATATACAGTGATGTGTATTCAATGGTAATCAGTTGATTACTTTGGTTTGCTTTCATCCCCACCAGTTCAATGTGGTTGGATATCTGCATTTGGTTCATTCAGTGATAATCAGTTGATTACTTTGGTTTGCTTTCATCCCCACCAGTTCAATGTGGTTGGATATCTGTGCATTTGGTTCATTCAGTGATAATCAGTTGATTACTTTGGTTTGCTTTCATCCCCACCAGTTCAATGTGGTTGGATATCTGCATTTGGTTCATTCAGTGATAATCAGTTGATTACTTTGGTTTGCTTTCATCCCCACCAGTTCAATGTGGTTGGATATCTGCATTTGGTTCATTCAGTGATAATCAGTTGATTACTTTGGTTTGCTTTCATCCCCACCAGTTCAATGTGGTTGGATATCTGCATTTGGTTCATTCAGTGATAATCAGTTGATTACTTTGGTTTGCTTTCATCCCCACCAGTTCAATGTGGTTGGATATCTGCATTTGGTTCATTCAGTGATAATCAGTTGATTACTTTGGTTTGCTTTCATCCCCACCAGTTCAATGTGGTTGGATATCTGCATTTGGTTCATTCAGTGATAATCAGTTGATTACTTTGGTTTGCTTTTATCCCCACCAGTTCAATGTGGTTGGATATCTGCATTTGGTTCATTCAGTGATAATCAGTTGATTACTTTGGTTTGCTTTCATCCCCACCAGTTCAATGTGGTTGGATATCTGTGCATTTGGTTCATTCAGTGATAATCAGTTGATTACTTTGGTTTGCTTTCATCCCCACCAGTTCAATTTGTACTGATTTCAATTGAACCAACCATGTGGCATGTGTACTGTGTGTCGCTGGTCCCCAGCTCATTTACTTAAGACTAATGTCTGCTAGGAAGCCCCAGAAAAGTCAGTTTCAAAATATGCGAAGTGTTACTGAACCAGTCCTAGATGCAGTAGCCGAGATTTCATAATAGAGTAGTAATGTATGGTGACTTTCTCTCTCTGTTTGTTGTCACAGATGCCAGTGGATCCAGTTCAAGCACAATTACGCAATCTTCCTCCTCTCAGCTAGGGGCAAGCTCCGCCTCTAATCCTGGTCCAATTAGGGCATCTGTGCCAATGGTTAGGTGCAGTCGTATCATGCAGGTTCAGAGAGATTTACATCCTATTCTGCTGTCTTCACTGGAAGGCATTGTAGATCAGGTCAGTCACACTGTGTGTTTTGGAAAGTAAATATTAAATCTGAGTAACCCAGGTCATGAAAACCTGTAAAACTCTGCACATATAATAGTCAACCTAAAAACCCTAACGTTGAGTACTTAATCTACATCTGCTTCATTTTTATCATTGCATACTCATGATATCATCATCAGCCTTGTTTGTTTTCCCGATGAAATATTGTCTTGCTTGTTTCTTCTTGTCTGTGTTTGTCTATTTGGGTACTATGTACAGTCGAACCTCGTTAATAAGAGCACTGTTAATACAAGATTCTGTCTAAGACAAGGACAATTTTAGATTCCAAACCTTTGTTTTTCATTGTTTTTAATCCTGATAATGCAAGGTTCCTGTCATCAACAAGATTATTTGCCCAGTCCAAAGGACCCCTTAGTGACGAGGTTTGACTGTAATAACATAGCAGTAGTTGAATATTTATGTTTTGTGTCCCATTGCCACTTATTGCAGCTTCCTTGATAGGAATACGGTTGGACATAATTTCTTCTCTGACTTCAACAACTATGGCAGGGAATCCTGACTGCTTGCATATTCCCATATTGCTTTTAGGGCTAAAATGTCATGTTGCTAAGGCAGTGCTGTGGACTAGGTTATTATAGATTGCCATGTAAATAAATACACAGTTCTAATTGCTGGTTCTGGATTTTTCAATACTTTCTACCTCTAGAAAAATGCATTGAGTTTTGTATCACTGCAGATGTGAAGTGTTGTACAATATTTCCAATTGGCTGACCATGCCACATGCAGGTTGACGATTATGTATTTTAATAGGGACATTGACGCTAGGTACATAAGTCTGGTTTGATATTTGATAACATTACTTCAATCTGTGGGTAACAGAATGACAAATATTCAACCAAGTGCCTTTTTCAATGTCAGCTGATCTATGTAGAAATAAAGATTGTCTGAGGTATGGTGTTCTATTTACAGATGGTATGGTTTAGAGAGACTTGGAATGAAGAGGTTTTGAGACAGCTACGACTAGCACTGGCCAAATGTCAAGCAGTTGCCTTTGAGAATAGAGGAGCAGGTAATGTATGCAGTGACTTATTCTGTGCATGAATAAGCCAAGGGTGTTTTGTTACCTAGCTCGGACTTCCTTTTGGACAATACCACAGGCTGTTGTTGATACATGTTAGTTGCATGCTGTGCCTTGATGATTTCACCTATGAACATGCTTGTCAGGGAAGGCAAGTAGGCAGACTGTGTTTGTCTCTCCATTAACGCTCTAACTTCAACCAATGCAGAACTTGTTACTACTCAGTTGTCCAATTCAGTCCCAAAAGACCTGGAAACAAAGTAAGCCATGTCTCCATCAGGCTTTGAATATTGTATATCGCATTTTTCTCTTTTTGTCCAAACAGTCGCAGAGGCAAAGGTTACTCCACACACTCTCAGCTTCATAAAAAAACTAGTCACCACCTTTGGTGTTGGTATAGAGAATGTTAGCAGTGTGGCAACCACTTTTTCTAGTGCTGCATCTGAGTCACTGGCCAAGCGTGTCCAAGCTACCACCCAGGATCCAGATTTCCAGAAACTTAAGCCACAGTTCACAACTGACTTTGATTTCTCCCTGCCTGGTGCTATGAAGCTGCATAATCTGATCTCCAAGCTGAAAAAATGGATCAAGGTGATGGAAACAAGAGCCAAGCTGCTACCAAAGTGAGTAAAAGGATTTGGAGAGGGTCCCTGGAATCTCAGTCTTGTTAGGTTAAAGTTGGAGGGAGTGTGGCCTAGTGGTTCAGTGAGTCAAGGGTTCCAACGCAGCTTCAGGTCGTGTTTTGTGTCCTTGGGCAAGCCATTTTACCTGCACTGCCCCTCGTCACCTAGGCTGAAATGGCACTGGCGTTAGCAGAGGGGTTATTTGTAATTGGTTTGAATCCTATCCTATCAGCCATGTATTTGCTTAGGGCAGACTTTACTTTGGCTAAGTGTTTTTTCATTGAAGTAAGATAGTATGAAGTTGAAATTTTGACCACTTGTGTAGAGTAGGTAATTATTAAATTTGACAACTAAAACAAATGGTGCTTCAAAAACTTTTCAATCTTGAACTACCTAGATATTATTACTGGGGATTTCTGTACTGTAGAATATTAGGAACATTGGGTGACCAGTGAAACAAAGATCACTGGGGCTTCTCTATTTTCAGTCTGAAAATCTTAACAAACCTTATGACCTTTAAAAGATTTGACAACAGAAGGTACTCCATATACATGTGTACTGATCTTTTGGTTTCATTAATTCATTTCTTTCTTGAAGATTCTTCTTGATTGAAGAATACTGTCGCTTTCTGAGCAACTTTTCCTCCAGCACAGCAGACGTTGAGTTGCCTGGTGAATACTTGACACCACGACACAGTCATTACAGCGTCAAGATTGCCCGCTTTATGCCCAGGGTAGAAATAGTCCATAAACACAACACAGCAGCTAGAAGGCTGTACATCAGGGGAAGCAATGGAAAGGTATGCTTACCACATTGAGCGTCTTTCATTTGCTTGGCTTTCCATTGATATCTGATAGTCAGGAGCTGTAAACCCCTTTGATTTACAGTGAATTAGGCAATTGTCTGATATAGTTCATTTGATGATAGGTAACAAAACCTGTCCTGTCTTTAGTAATCCCTGACTGCCATTTCTCAGGTTTTCTTCATTGTTGGTAGATTTATGAATATGGAGCTAATCTCTGGCCATGGGTTTATGATCTGTGGTCCCCCAAAACAAAGACCTTGCTAAAATTAGGAGACCGCCAGCATTTGGTAGGGAGGTCATGATAGAATGGTACTGCAAAGCTCCAGGGTTTGCAGCTCAAGTCCTCCTGTTTCTTTAACGTAAAATTGCGGTGATACAGTTGGTTTGTATTTATAGTTCATTTCATATTTATTGTGTTAGTTTAACAAAATAGTGCAAACTGTATTGATAGTATGAAGTTTGCCAAAAATTGTTTTGTCATCTCATTGGTGAGTGAGTTATCCCTACTGAGTGATTGTTGCACTCATATGTAACCTTTGCTTTGGTTTCAGATCTACCCTTACCTGGTTGTCAATGATGCATCAATGGGAGAATCTCGTAGAGAAGAACGTGTATTGCAGCTTCTCAGAATGCTCAATATCTTCCTGGCCAAAAGAAAGGTACATTATGAAACTAAGCCATCTCTTTTTCTTGTTTTAATCCAGCTTTTAGATATGTTGTCTTTTAGCCAAGTCCAAGACTATGTTTTGTCTTTTAGCCAAGTCCAAGACTATGTTTTGTCTTTTAGCCAAGTCCTTGAGTAGGAGACTATGTTTTGCTTATCCTCTGGCAGAGCATTTTTGTGAAGGGAACTGAAATGTCATGAGGCCATTTTAAAGTAGAAATTAGTCAAAAGTTCATATGTTTCCAACCATCTTAATTTGTCAGTTTTACCTTTTGTTTGATCAAACACCCTTCTAAGCCATGTCTAGGCTAAGTGCCTTGCATGTGCGCTAAAAAATCTCTGTACATATAAATTGACGCACGTGGTATGTGCTGTCTTGTGACACACAGAATGCCGCTGAGCTAGTCTGGAGTGAAATTCTCACTCTATAAAATGCAGACTTATTGCTGAAATTAGTACATGTCTACATAATCATGATGAATGTCATGTATGAGTGGTAGAGTCCATAAAACAGGTATCAGACTTGCACATGAATCCAGGAAAGTGTTTAAAACAGTTGGTAGCTTTATCATCTGTTAAAAACCATCATATGACTTGCTTTCTACCACTAGGATTGGATGAACTTTCCGAGGTACATGTATTTATGAGTGTTTATTGATACAGTTCTTACTGAAATGACTAGGCACTCAACTATTTCTTGAGCTCAGGGACCACACCTAACACAGATCCAGAGGTTCAATCCCTCATCGCCATACACTGGGGACCACACCTAACACAGATCCAGAGGTTTAATCCCTCATCACCATACACTGGGGACCACACCTAACACAGATGTAGAGGTTTAATCCCTCAACACCATACACTGGGGACCACACCTAACACAGATGTAGAGGTTTAATCCCTCAACACCATACACTGGGGACCACACCTAACACAGATGTAGAGGTTTAATCCCTTATCACCATACACTGGGGACCACACCTAACACAGATGTAGAGGTTTAATCCCTCAACACCATACACTGGGGACCACACCTAACACAGATGTAGAGGTTTAATCCCTCAACACCATACACTGGGGACCACACCTAACACAGATCCAGAGGTTTAATCCCTCATCACCATACACTGGGGACCACACCTAACACAGATCCAGAGGTTTAATCCCTCATCACCATACACTGGGGACCACACCTAACACAGATCCAGAGGTTTAATCCCTCATCACCATACACTGGGAACCACACCTAATGCAGATGTAGAGGTTTAATCCCTCATCACCAGACACTGGGGACCACACCTAACACAGATGTAGAGGTTTAATCCCTCATCACCATACACTGGGGACCACACCTAACACAGATCCAGAGGTTTAATCCCTCAACACCATACACTGGGGACCACACCTAACACAGATGTAGAGGTTTAATCCCTCGTCACCAGACACCGGGGACCACACCTAACACAGATCCAGAGGTTTAATCCCTCATCACCAGACAGTGGGGACCACACCTAACACAGATCCAGAGGTTTAATCCCTCATCACCAGACACCGGGGACCACACCTAACACAGATGTAGAGGTTTAATCCCTCGTCACCAGACACCGGGGACCACACCTAACACAGATCCAGAGGTTTAATCCCTCAACACCATACACTGCATAAACTCACATTGTATGGTGTAAAGTGCATTTGTCAGAACTGAAAGGCCCTACCAATGTATAAGTAATGCATTTCATTCACATTATTAGTTAGCTTCTGTCAAACGCCAGGCAGTGTTTCCTGTAATGGTCAAATATAACAGTACACAGAGCATTGGTGTAAGTTAGTCATGTGACTTGGTTTCTTTCTGTTGTAGGAGACAGCCAAGAGACAGCTTCAGTTTACAGTCCCCAAAGTGGTTGCTGTGTCTCCACAGATGAGGCTGATTGAAGACACTCCATCATCATTATTTCTTTTGGACATTTACAAACAGGTACATATACCTCTAAGAAATCATTTCACATGCATTGAAATGGCTGGATAGGGTTACACATGAGCTATATCACAATGTAACTAGGCAGTGCAGAAATTCATATGGATGTTACTTGCCATTTCTCACTAGAAGCATAATTTCAATGTCTACTTGTGTCAAAACCAACTTTGCTCAGAACTAGGGGCTGATTTCATGGTGACATGTGCCATTAAGCCTGACCCCCTTCAAACCAGATACTTCTTGTATCTGCTAGAGGTTACTGTAATCACTGGCATGTGACTGCACAGAATCCATTAAACTCTGACTGGTCAACATTGTTGAAGTTTGAGTCATTTGGTATGGATAGGTCTCTGCACTGTAGAAGTGACTTGTAGAGAGTAGTACCAACACCTGACAATATCAAGCACAGTCCAACACATGGTAACACTAGCAGGTCACTCCATGGAGCAACCACTGTATGTTCCTACTAAAACTGAAATCCATCACTGTCATCCCAGGCCATCATTCTTCAATGCAATGAAGTTAAACAAGTTTATACTGTATGGTACTGAATCAGCCAAAACTTCACATATCTACAGTAATAGTTTGAGGAACTTGGTGTAGTTAGGGTTAATGAAACACTTACAGAAGATTCTGGAGAGTTTGAATGCATGCATTTCTGTACAGTCACATTTCATAACTGAGGATCAAAGTGCTGATCAGAAGAGTCAAATTCCATGGTTACCAGACACATGAAATTTGGCCTTAAGTATGAAGTCCAACCCAGAAAATCTGGATGTGCCTTCCAACACAAACAAGCTCCCTGCTTTATGAACCTTTGTAGGTAGATTGCAGTATAAATGCTTCCAGGCTGTCCAACACAGGTACATTGCTCAGCTCCTATATGGGTTCACAAACACTGATATGAAAATAGCCTTACCTTCACTGATTTCTTGAAATGTGCACTTTTGGGATTAAGGAGCGTTGTCTTTCTTGTTTGACAGCGATGTGCCAAGCATCAGGTGGAATATGATGCACCCATCAATCGTTACTATGAGCGCTTAGCAACTGTCCAATCACGTGGCTCTCAGGCCAGTCATCAGGTGCTCCGCGATGTCCTGAAGGAGGTACAGACTAATACAGTCCCTAAAGGCATGTTGAAGGAATGGGTGGTACAGACATTCCCAGATGCCACCGACTACTTTGCATTTCGCAAGATGGTGAGTTGTAGACCTAGTGGGAATCTGGATAGGTTCTTAAATTAGTCCTTAAAACCCATCAAGCTTAAACAAAATTCCTTCCCCACATTAAGTGTGGGTGGGGTCTATTAGAGAATACCTCCCCAGACAGTCACTACATATGCAAATTTCCCATGTGCGTATTATTCATTCGCTGAAAAGATTTGATTACCCATGGACCTTCCACAATGCTGCGCGGCCTGGCCGCCATGATCGTCTTTTTAAAAGCGACTCAAAATGGTCAGAGCCAGAGTGGGGAGGACGGACGGGAGAGGACTGTTTGGGTAGGTATTCTCTAGTAGACCCGACCCACACTTAATGTGGGGAAGGAGTCTATGGTGCTCCACCTACCCAAACAGTCACTCCACATGCAGAGTAGCACCGGTCTAGGTGGGGGGTTGGTGACGACACATCTAATGCTGAGAATACACTTTTACATATAAACAAGGATGAATGTATAAATTTCAGAAATAATAAAGGAACTTCATAATGACTTATCGTCCGTCCTTTGACCTTTGCGCTGCGGACAGTAGGATTGTCCTGCCATTTCTGATGTCGCTCTGCAGGACATCCCTCAAGTTCCAGCATGCAGTTTTGCAGATGTCTGCAATGGAACTATCTAAAAGTAAGACCAAGATGCAGATACTGCTTCCATATCATGAATCCTGATGTAGTGTTGACTACATTCATCAGAGCTTGACAGCCAGACTGGATAAGCAAATCTAATGGCCGCACTGGCCAGCGTGGATTCCTCTGGGCCATGTCGGGCGAAAGGCATGGCGTACCGAACCTCGTAGTAGCGACGGTAAGCACCTGCAAGGTGCACATACAGGAAAAACGAAGAAAGAACACAAAAATATACATGAAAAGAACACTCTTACCAATAAATGGATAAAAGCTAGGCTACAATTTATTTACAAAGAATGGAAAGGTGATCAAATCAACATAGAACCGTGCAGCAAAAAACGGAAGCTCGATAAATCGAAGATACCTTGAAAGACACGTCCGTTAAGTTTCGGCGCTGAGAAAAGAAGGACGATCATGGCGGCGAGGCCGCGTTGCATTTTGGGAGGTCAGGTGCACCATGGGTGATCAAATCTTTTCAGCGAATGAATAATAGGCACATGGGAAATTTGCATATGTAGTGACTGTTTGGGTAGGTAGAGGGCGTAGACATTAAGTTTTGGAGTACTTCTTACAGTCATTGGCAAGTGGAAAGAATCACTAGTCTACTAAGTCTTGGAATTTTTTATACCAAATTGACATCGGTAATCTTAAGTGAAGAATTCAGGGCCCCCCTCGGTGAAGAAATATGTTGGTATTCTCCTGCTTGTTCATATCTTAAAATTCTGTTCCTTTCTTTTCGTTTCCTTTCATATTTGTCTCTTCTGCATAAATGACAGAGGAAAATCTCTTCCTCCCAGGATTTCATTGACAGGTCCTTGCATTGGTGTATTTCATTTAAAATGTGAATGGAATGAATTTGCTATATTGCACAAGGTGAATGAACATCACACCGTTTAATCTGATGGAATACCTTCTGTTATGTCTTTGTTTACCTGTTGCAGTTCACATCCCAGCTAGCCTTGTTGGGTTTGGTTGAGTTTGTCATGCACCTGACCCGTATGAATCCAGAGATCATTCAAGTGGAACGGAACTCTGGTCTCCTGTCAATCTTCTACTTTAGATTTGACATTGACGATGCCACAGGTACATGAAAGAACAACATTTTTTGTATGTGTCATACAGGCCTGAAAGTTCATGGTTAATCATTGGTTAACTGTAACTGTTTCCGTGGTTTTACTTGAGGCATTGTACAGGATTTTTATGAACTGTGAACCGATAGTTTATTGAACATTTTACACAAAGTTTTGACTTAAAAGTGAACAAAGAAGCAACCTGCAATAAACTAATTATCCTGGCTGTCTGTTGTGCTTCAAGTAACTCGGGTACTGAAACTTACACCTAAGAATGACCCCACTGATTTGTCCATCGACATGAAAATAGTTTATGATCCCCAAAAGCCTTAAAACACCCTGAGAAATGTTAATAAAAGAAATGTTAAGAAAAAAAGATGTTAAGAAATGAAATGTTAAGAAAATGGCAGTTATCAGATAAATGTTTCAAGGAATCCATGAAACCATTAATGAGCCCATTAAAGTGTCCCTGAGAAATGCTCACTAAATGTCATACTCACTAGATCATATTATCGATTGTATTTTTTTTGTAAATAGATTCCATATGTCTTTGAACCATAAGTCACAAGTTTCAGAGAAGTCTTTCAAAACAAGCACTTGAGGTGCAGAAAATTGAATGGAAGAGTGGATGGAAACAGGAAATTATTTTTGAATTTTGAAGGTGATAAATATTTCAGAAACATTCGAATTACTCGAGCTCTGAGACTGAGTTTTAGAGAGGCAATTCAAGTGCTATTTCAGTTGCATTAGGTATTTCTATGCTATCATTCATCCTCCAACAGCTCATTTTCACGACACTTTACGCAATAATACAGCTTTATATATGCCCAGTTTTATTGTTTAAGTTGCACTACATGTTATGACAAATTTCGCAAAGGTCATCCACTGTGTAAGTCTATGACCTCATTGACCTCTGAAACAGCTAATGGCGTAACTATGCTATCATTTTAGATGGTGTAAGTTGCACCGAATAAATCAGAAATGGGTGATTTTTACCAACTAATCTTGTTTGGTTTAAGACAAATTTGTTTTATGGAAGTAATGAAAAACTTGTTTGGCTGGGAGAGCACCTTAAGATTTTCTGTACTGATCTGATAAAGAAAAGAAGAAAACATTTTTCAAATTGTGAATGGTGCTGAATTTAAAAGCCATTAATTATTGCTGTTACATTAACAAGGAGCAGCCATTGTAAAAGCTATGATTGTCCTGGTCCAAGGATGTCAATATCATTTAAAATGTTAGGCAGCTAAGCAACATTTCTTCAAATTGTTGTAAGTACATTGAGCAGCTTTGCCACAGATTTGTGGTGAAGGCTTATGCATGATGCAAAGTTACACCAGCTTTCATGAAATTGGCTTCAGGTAGAGGATGCTGTAGGCTAAAACTGTCTTCAGTCTCTCTGAACTGCAGCCTTAACAGAAACAAAATGAAACAGCAAGTTTTCTAAATTAGTTGTTCGTATGATCCTGTACAGGTGAGCTGGACGCCAATCGGCCAGTTCCATTCCGTCTGACACCCAACATAGCTGAATTCCTAA
The DNA here is from genome assembly GCF_054643075.1 of Acanthaster planci. Taxonomy (NCBI): domain Eukaryota; kingdom Metazoa; phylum Echinodermata; class Asteroidea; order Valvatida; family Acanthasteridae; genus Acanthaster; species Acanthaster planci. The sequence goes on from NC_141793.1 coordinate 8,250,117, forward strand.
CTACTGTAGGAGTCAATGGTGTCCTTACAGCATGCATGATAGCAGCAGCAAGGTGCTTTGTCCAACCTGCCTTCCAGACTCCATCACTACTGAGGGCCATTCTCAGAGATGAGGTGATAGCTTGGGACAAAAAGGTAAATCACCAGGACAGAGCTTGATGCCATCTACTCTTCTCATTGTTGGCAGAGAAATATTAAACCATGTTTGCAGTGCACGCACAAAGAAACTGCAGCTTGTGCACAATCTGATGAAAGTTTGTCACTCGTGTTCTTTGCCATATGCATGTAAACGAGTGCCTTTGTGTAATGTGTCCATTGCATTTCATTGACTGTTAGCAATAGTTACACAGTGCTATGTACTGTTCTGTGCAGTCTCCAAAGCCAAGGTTCATTCTATCTGTTAAAGAGATATTAGCTTTTAAATTAATGCATTATTCTGCACTGAATCATAGCAGTTGCAATTTCCTAGTACTTGGGCTAGTAACACCGTTAAATTACAATGTTTAGCACGGTTTGAAGCTTTCTGCCAGAACTTGTAATCTGATATTTGTGACGTTTTAGATATGTTATATCAATGCTTTTTGATGATGATGATGTTTTCTTCACAGCAAAAGCAAGATACCACAAGTGGGCCTGGTTCACAACCATCCAATATGGACAGCGAACTTCTCATCTCAACAGTCAATAAAGCAGCTAGTGCCATCATGACTAGATTGCAAAGTAAGTACACATTCATATCTATTCTTTCATATCATTAGTTTTAAAACAAAATAATTCACTCCAATGTTTTCTGCCAGTCTACTGTTTTTCTGAAAACCAATTACTGCATTTGTAAAATGGTGTCCAAAGTAATGCTGACTTCTGTTTTTCATGATTCATGAAGACTGTTATTTGAACCTGTGAAGTTTACAGTATGCTAAAGTACACCAAAATAAATAGCTTCTTTAGGAATTCCAAAATTTACCTTGTTTTTTTTTTGTCCTTATTGCTGCAGACCTTGCCCAGTTTGAAGGTGGTGAGAGCAAAGTCAGTACATTAGTTGCAGCAGCTAATAGTCCTGATAATCTGTGTCGCATGGATCCTGCGTGGCACCCATGGCTCTAATAATCATCCAGGCAAGGTTGTAGAACCAGGAACTTTTGTCCAACTTAAGCTTCAGTGTTGGTTTCATGACATTGGTCCTCATAGACAAGACGCTCTAACTCCTACTACCAACCAGCATATGAAATCACTAGATGGAAATATTAAGTGTGCAGTGTTCTCATTTGGGATTCCAACCCAAAATGTTGGAAGCCAGTATGAAGTAAGGATATCTATACATGCTTGACAAGAAGGGAATCACGGACATTCCTAGAGTTACCAAAGGAGACAGGTTTTCATTAAACATGTTATGATTTGACGCATGCACAGACATGTAAGCATTGTTTATACATGCTGTCCAGAAGAAGTTGAAGTCATTTCCTGTCTTATAGTTTGGTTTTGTTTGGGTTTTTTTGCCTGTTGATTTTTACAATGCCTTCTAGCATTGGATGTTTAGGATTTTTTGTCTGAGATATCTGTAAGTTAAAGACATGCATATGACTTTAGTGTGTGTAATACATGATAAAGTAGAGTACTCATTGATGCAGACTGGGTCAATTTCCCATCAGTAAAGACACAATACTTGCAATTAGCCTGTTTGTTATTCCAATAGTGCATACTGGAAATGAAGCATGTCCAAGCTCATTCTTAGGTCATTTTTAGACAATAGAAATTGTCCAAGCTTTTCTAGACAAGTGAAGGCATTGCGTTTGTGATATAAATCATGGAAAACACTTTCCAATGTATGTTTTGATGTCCACAATTTTCAAAATTTGAAACAATAAATTAACAAACCAATAGAAATTTACATCAGCAAAAATTAAATATTCCTGCAGTTTTTATGCACAAATCAGTCCAACATTGAGGTTCATTGCCTGGGATGCACCCCATTTTTGTTCACAAATATGGAAATTCTCATCTGCGTGAAAACAAAAAAAGATTCCAAACACGGGTAAAAATGGCAAAACAAAAATTGAAAATAAGTTTGTTGAATCACAAAGGTACAGTTGCAGAGGTTGTTGTAAAACAATTGCATTGCGTGGACACTTAAGTTAAAGATATTTGCTACTTGTTGTACATGTAGTTACTACTGTCTTCTGCCTTGGAGAAAATAGCTCATTTGGTGACATTGATATACAGAGGCAAAGACAAGTCCCAGTCATTATAAGATCCTGTCATCAAATCATGCTGTCAGGAGTCATGCATATTCAGACTTCTAAGTTGGTAAACAGTGTAGTTATTTCCCAATGATACATTATTGTATGTACATGTATGTTAGTCTTTTTGTTTGCCCTATGAAAGTTAAGTGTAATTCTCAGTGGAATTTCGCTGAATACATATACATCAGTATGCTAGCTGCAGGATCTCTGTATGTGGGAGGCTTGTCCAAGGACAATTTGTAGAACAACCAGTTGGTTTTATGAGCGGTTCTAATTCCATTAGAGATCATGGTGGTCCATTTATGTGTGCAGTGAATTGCTTCATGGGAGCATTGCATACACAATGTTAAACACAGCAGTGGGACAATCTGTATTTAAGTTCAGTCTTTTTTATCCAGTTTTACAGTTGAGAACAAAAGAGAGACAGCCATTGGTTTTTGTTGTATTTCAGTTGCTTGATTGAGGTAATGTTTGTTTTGAATTTCAAGTTTTATGGCATTGGAACTGTAAGATAGCACCTTGTCAGCTTCCCGTATGTAAATATGTTGGGCCTAAAACTGTAGGAAGGGAAGTGACCGCTTATTATTATATGTAATTTCTGACTGTTTTCTGTTCACAATGAAATTGTAGGGTTTTAATGTTTATAAACTGCAGTGGATCTAGCTGTTGGTCAGCAGAACAGATATAATATAGTTCCACTTGTCTATTCACTGACAGTTCCATGGAAGTAATTTTGGTACTGATTTTCTAGAATTTAATTCAATGTGAGCATTGTAAGGATTAAAAGGGGGATTATTTTGACTTGCTACGAGGTATTGGTGACTTGAAGAGGCACAATTTGCCTCTGCAAGTATCGAAAATTTCACTGACTGGAAATCTATTTAGTTTGTACAAAGTTACCAAAAAACTGGCTCACTCATTTTTGTTTTCTGGATTATCCCTTTTTTTATTGTACTGTGGGTGATTTGGGGCAGAAGAGAGAAATGAACATGGGGCATAGCAGTATTCTTTTTTGTGTGTCACAAACATTTTCAAAATACCAACCCTCATATGTGTTTAGTTTGTACCATGGAATCTTGGTTGAAGATGCTTGTTAAATTATAATGCAACACTAATAAAGCTGATTAAGAATAGGCAAGCAGAAACAAATTGCTTCTTATAGACCTGTTTGTAGAAATAGTGTAGCTTAGGTTGACTAAATTACTCAAGCTGTATTTTCAAGTGGATTTTTGTAATGCTCCTAGAAATAAATGCAGTTATTCCCTTAATTTACTTTTAGTCAAATTTGTTTTTATTGTTGTAGACCTACCTTGAAAGTTCATAATATGCTCAGTCCAGTTGACCTTTTTTGTGCTCATATTAACAGCATCCAATATAAAATTTATTGGGAATCCAAAATTGAGTTGATATCTGTTGAACTCAGATCGTGCACTTTTGTTGTCTACAGTTTCATGAAACAACCGACACTGCCAGTCTTTGTTCTGTGCACGTCTGGTGGGGCATTATTGATGAATCTAGAGATTTTTCTGCAGTTTCTCCTAATAGACCTACATGACAGGTAACATACTTGTAACCAAAGTTTAAATACTCTTCAGAGAAAAATTATCAGCAAATAAATTCCATTGGGATTTTGTTGGGGGGGTGGGAAATTTGATGATACCTCAGTCAGTATCGCCTTTTCCATTATTTCAGGGTGAATGCTCTCAGAATATTAAGCTGAATATTGTCAGCTGCAAAATTAATTGTCAGAAATAAATACAGAAGCAACTAACTCTTGGAACTTGGGAGCAAACGCAAAGATCATGAGAGTTATTTTAAGGTTAACAAAACCAATTCAAGGAAAAATGAAGTAATCCTAAGGTCTGCTTTCATCCTACCCTAAACAGTCACTAAATATGCAAATTTCCTTTGCATCTGATTCTATTCGCTAAAAGCTTGATCAACCATAGTTTGCCCTCTAGCCCACGATGCATAGCAGAGCAGCTGCCATGTTCGTCCTTTTTCTTAACGTGGTTCTTAATTTTTGGCATCTTCAATTTTTGAATTTTCCGTTTTGCTACCACGTTCCTGAGTGATTTTGATCTTATTTTTTATTGTGAGTGTGTATTTCCATGTTTTGTTGGTATTTTTCTCCACTGACTCTTCACTCCTTCCATCAGGTTATATACAGACCCGGGATTGAAAAGGGTTTCGCAAGGTAGTGCGGCAATTCATTCCGAGACCCCCGCTTTCCTAGTATATATAGGGTCATCAGGCAATCCTTGGTTTGTTGGGGTTCCATGAGGTGGTGCAGCAATTCATTCCACGGGCCCCAACTTTCTCCTTTAGGCAGACAGGTTGATAGAGTGGCGGAGTATGCTATACTTGAGATTTCCATGCTAATTCCCAGACTTTCGTTAAAGACTCGACCATGTCCTGATTAGCAACGATCCAAAACCCTCAGTTCCCACTCTCCACCACCGGGGCATCGCAGTCTTTGTCTAGTGCAGAGTGGTGCTGCACTCAGGGTTAAACATTCCGCCACATGCTGGGTCTGAGCGGAAATACCTTACTTGCGCTCAGCTTCCCGTCATATCATCGAGCGACGAGTTCCAGCAGCAGTCTCCTCTCCACCAGTGCCCACCCAAGAGCGCTCCATTCTACCGGTATGGCTCACAAGGGCTCGCGCAGGGACAGCCCCATGCCCCTGCACCAGATGCAATGACTGCCTCACACCACAAGCCACCGCCTTCTGCCACCGCCTTCATCTGATGCACCCAGGTGTGAACTGGACACTACTGCCTTCCAGGCCGACGCCCTGTTGCTCTCTGGGGTGGCCCCAGACCGATTCCAAAGCAGCAGAACCCATCGGCCTCCTTCGCTGCCATGGCTTCTGGACACCATACATCGCCCCACCCTCAGGCCTCCTGTTAGGGCTCTCTGACACGGCCGTATCCGAGGCTGCAGCTGAAGGCGTATTGCAGTCCGACCAAGCCTGTTCCGCCCCACTCCGGGCTTCATCTGACAAGTCTAAAACCAGTTCACCCAGTTGCAAGAAATATAAACACTTCCCATCTTCTTCCATCGGGTCTGAGCATAAGAAGTCGCGGTCCTCTTCCCACCACAACATCTCCCCAGCTGACATCATGATAGCAGTCCATTCCCTCTCGGAAACACTATCTTCAATAACCAACTGCCTGGGACCAAATGCTGGACCCCCTGGTGGATGTGGATCCCTTGCCTGTGGCACTCTGTCTGCATCTGCATCCGTCTACGCAACCGGACAACTCCATCCCTGCAGCATACTCAGGTTCGGGGCATGTGTACGACCCCCACTTGGCTCAGGCCCGTGATCACAGTTCCATGTATGACATCCCCCATTCTGCTGACCACCCTCAAGCAGAACATGGTTTGACGAGGACATCACCTCCGCAGCCAGTCTAACTCTCTTGGAGGCACATCTTCGACTTCTTCAGAAAGACATGATCCAGATTCCAGGCCTGCGGTCCAACCCATCTACTGGTGAGGCTCCCTCACACACCTCCTTCAGACGACACCCTGCTAGACTGGAGGCATCAGTGCCGCCTTTCCCGGGGTTACCTGTGGACCACTCATGCGTTGAGATGTTTAAGGTCCTGCCTGACACAAAGTGCTGGCGTTGGAGTCCGAAATAATCTCCTTACTTCACAAATGAGCTATTTGCCATGTTCCGAGGTCTCTCATGAACAAGATCCTCATCTCCACATATTTCCTGACTCCGAAAAAGGAACAGGACACTTGGAGACCAATCATCCACCTCAGACTTTAAACAGATTCATCCATCAGAGGAAATTTTGCATGGAGACACTCCGGACAGTCATCCAGTCCCCCTAGACATGAAAGACTTTCATAGACCTTCACATACTGATTCATCCCTGGAGATATAAATTCCTGCACTTCCTGTACAGTGGGAACCTGTTCAAATTCACAGCCCTCCCCTTCAGCCTCTCCACCTCACCGAGAGTCTTTACAAGAGTGGCAAAGGTCGTCGCCATTTTTCTTCAAAAGCGGGATGTCATGCTCTTCCAATACTTGGACGACTGGCTGATCATCAGCAGATCGGTCAACGAAACAGCACTTATCACCCACCTAACCTGCGATATCACAAATTGCTTAGACTTTATCATCAACCTTGAGAAGTCAAATCCTGCCCTGACTCAACACCTGACGTATCTGGGGGCGATTCTTGACCTTTAACAGGGAATAATCTCACCCTCACCCAAACACATAAAAAACCCTATGAAGTGTGTAAGGGTGCTTGCCTCCGAGCAGCCGGCTCTTGCTCGTGCCTAGCTCTGTCTTCTTGGCTTGATGGCCAGCATGGTGGACCTCACCCCACGCTATAGGCTCTAATTGCAACTTCATCTCGTGGCCTTCTACCACCTGAAAAGGGACCCAATCGACCTTCATGTCCCGATGACCGACTTCATTCGTCCCCATTTCCAGTGGGTGGTGGCTGGCAAGGGGACACCTCTCACCTGGAGTCTCCTTCCCAGAGCGAGCTTGGATGTTGTCATAACTACAGATGCCTCCCACTTAGGCTGGGGAGTCTCCCTACCTCCGTTTCAAGCATTGGGAACTTGGGACCTCAGACTGCGGGGGAGTCACATCAACATATCCTGGAACTCCAGGCAGTTTTCAACGCTCTGAGGTCCTTTCATTCAAGCATCACGAGCAGACATGTTCTCATATGCTCGGGCAACTCCACTGTCCCCCTCCACTAATTCCTGCCTGGCACTTGTGAGCCGTTTTTCAACTCCTGACCGGTCTCCATTTGAGCCACTCGACGAAGCACCACTATTCATCTTAATAGTGACGCTGGCCTTTCTTCTGGCAGTTACTACCTCACAACGAGGCAGAAAACTCAAAGCCTTGTCCCTAGCTGATGGCCGCATCCGATGGGAACCCCATAGCATCTGTCTCATTCAGCGCTTGGTTTCCTCACCAAGAACCAGTCAACCTCCTTTCACCCTTCTGATACATCTGTGCTGGACATTACCAAACACATTGGACCCCAGATGACAAACCCTGCTGAGAGCTCTTAAGTGGTGCTTGACCGAAGTAAACAATTTACAGGTACAACATTGCAGCTAAATATTCACCACAACAATAAAACTACACTGAGCTTCGACCAGAGACACCATAGCCAAATGGGCAGTTTCGACTATCAAGTTGCTATTTAAACCTGGACTGGCCGAACCCTCAGGACAATCAAATTTGATGCCTCATCAGGGCTCATGACATCCAGGCCGTATCAACCTCCTGGGCCTACTTCTGGGATGTGTCAATGGAGGAGATTTGCAAAGCAGCATATTGGAAGACCCCTTCGATATTCACCACATGCTACCTCACCAACGTCTTGCAAAAGGACCCCACACATGGCAGAGCTGTCCTAGCATCGGCCAAGACATTGCAGATTGCTCTTCATTGGGTCGGGCCATCTCTGGAACTACCTAACAGCCCCATGTTCTGGTGAGTCCAATAATGGTCTCTGGGGCTTTATGTCCTCCAGTAACACACATTCCTCATTAAGTGCGTCCTTGCCACACCCCCTCTTGGGGATCGGTGCTACTCTGCATATTTAGTGACCGTTGGGGCAAAAATGAAAGCAGAAGACTCCTCCCCCACATACCTAGATGGTTCCGATACCGAAAAAGAAGGACTAACATGGTGGCTGCTTCACTATGCATCATGGGCCTAGAGGGCACACTACGCCGGGTTGATCAAACTTTCAGCAAATAGAATCAGACGCAAAGGAAATTTGCATATTTAGCAACTGTTTAGGGTAGGTATTCAATAGCAGACCTCACCCACATTGAGAGGACTTTGCTAAGTGACTAGATCCCCTATCCAAACAAGATACAGCACTCCTAGTGATACCAAGTGTCTTTCTATTTAAGCAGCCATTCGTGGATTAAGGCCTAACTGCTTGAGTGGGCGCTCCTTTATAAAGCGGTCAGACGGGGACAAGGCCTAGCCACTTGAGTGATACACTCAATTTTATGCGGCTCTGATGAGGATATAGGCCTTAACCGTGAGCGGGGAACTCCCCATCGGGACGTCCCCTGCTCAGCAGTTGAGCCTGCGCTGTTCACTGGAGTTCCAATCTTGTAGAGAATGAGGGCAAAGACTTAGCCACATGAGTGGGTGCTACGTATTCTAGGCGGCTCAGACGAGGACTCGGGCCTTAACCACGAGCTTGGATTCCCCCATGGGACATCCCTGACTCACCAATGGTGCTGACTGAAGCAGAAGTCGGAATTCCCCCTTGGGACATTCCTGACTCATTACCATTTTATCTCTCCGCCCTCCAACGGACAACCGAGTCAACAGAGCCAGCATCTCCATCGACCACCTAAGAGACGAGTCAGCCCATCGCGACTGCCCATGGCTCAGAAAAGCCTGTGGGGCAATGGGGCCACCTTTCCCCATCGCCCACAGTGGCTACTGGCTGCCGTAGCTCATCAGCACTCAAGGCCACCTCTTCGGTAGCACTGGCTGAACGGACACCTAGTCAGCCTTGTACCGATAACAGCAAGGCGGGCGCCTCACATTCTGTCAGTTCCGGCCTGCCTGACAGCCCTCAGCCCATGGTACCGCGACACCCGACAAGAACTCACTGGGTTATTATGCTCCTAAACACGAAACGCTAATATTGCATTTCCATTAGGCAGTAGTTTTGCTCAGGAATGAGTTTGGTAAGCCTACCCTGTCACAAACTAACCAGTAGTCATGAAGGATTCGGAGGACAAACATTACCACAGTTCTCCTTCCCTCGCCAACTCCACACAATGGCCATATCCTGCTCTGCCCTCTCTGCAGTCCTCACAGGCAATGCGGGGAGATACAGACCAGTGGGAATATCGACACACTGCCCCCATTCCCTAGGTCTGACACTAATGGCTACATTACTTCTCAAGTACCTTCGGTGGCTGAACTTGTAGGTACTTTCTACAGTAATGAGGTTCTAGCTGACACCTGTTCAGTCAGATGAATACCCGTGTCTGCTTGTTTGGCTGCCCCTCTAGGATTCATGTCTGCACCTTCGTTTGGCCGAACTCATTAAATTCCAATCTCTGTTGATACATGTAATTATTACATGTACATGTGGTTCCTCTTACAGTAGCTCAACCCACTTAGATTCAACCCAGGCTTCTTTGGGATTTAAATTGTTTAATTCCCATTCCAGTCCTCCCATGAGAATTCAAATTTCTCTACTCATTGACGGTAGAGGAACTCTTGAGTCTCGACCCTGTCACTCTGACTGGCTCTCATAGTAGATGAGGCTGGAGCTTTCCTAAACGTCACTTAGAAGCATACCAATCACCCTGGTTTCTTAACCTTCAGGTTTCTGTCCTTGTACATTCTTCAATTTAAGCTCGGCTGTCGTCCTTAATCTTAAGCTTTGGCCGTTAAACCCTGATGATACCTCTTGCCTTCGAGTTAAACCTGTGTTAGCAGGTGAAACTGATGGGCTCTCAACTACTTGTTTCTACCAGTACTTCCTGAATTCTATGGTTTACTCCTATTCCAGAACTTTCAGATTCCAGGGACAGGAGTACGTTGGTTATCACATTGTCACTTCACCAGATAAATCACTACGGAGGTATGCTCTTCCTAGACCTTGGTCTCCTCAAAAAACAGTCATTCTTGTGAGCCTCGGACCTTGAGACTAACCCAAAGGCAATCCACATCTCGAAGCCAACAACACCTTTACAGATGTCTACTCTCAGAGAAAGAGTTACGTAGTGGAACTGACACTACATCACAACACTGAGTCAGTCCTTTAGGTACCCGATAGCCGACTCTGTGTGCATTGTCGTCCCTACCTTCACATGGAACATCTTAGCCGCTGTTGTCCTACACCAGACTCCCTCCCCTACAGGTCTTAGTCACAGACAACCCCTTTACAAGTTCTTTAACAGGGTAGGGTTGTTTATCTACACGCCCCTCTCTGTTAACCTTACTCCCGGCAATTTTGTCTGAATTGGCCTAGAAACAAACAGTTTTCTGCTATTCAAGGCATGATGAACAGTGTACATTGTAGTGGTTCAATTCAAACACCGATAAATGCAGTAAGCGACTCTTCTTCTATGAGACTTGGAACTGCAGTTTCAAATCACATGTAGCTACTAGCTGTCTGCTGTCACAGCTACCTAATGTGCTCCCTTTCAATGTTTTCTTCCTAATTGTCTATATTTGGCAGGGACTTGTCACGTGCATGTACCTATCTTGTTGATAGATAGGCATTTATCCCTTGTTTATCGTTGTGTATTCTGTAGCCATCCCTCCACCTAGAACGGTGCCACTCAGCATATGTAGTGACTGTTTGGGAGGTAGAGCGCCATAGACTCCTCCCCAACATTAGTGTGGGTCAGGTCTACTCCAGAATACCTATCCAAACAATCCCCTTCTGCCCATCCTCCCCACTTGGCTAGGACATTCTGAGTCACTTTCGAAAAGAAGGACGAACATGGCAGCATGACCGCACTGCATAGTGGGAGGTCAAGGGGCACCATGGATGATCAAGTCTTTTCAGCAAATAGCTATAGGTGCATGGGAAATTTGCATCTGTAGTGACTGTTTGGGTAGGTATTCTTTAGTAGACCCGACCCACACTAATGGGGAGGGGGTGGATTCTCTGTCATTGGGGATGGCAAGGATGTTAGTATGAACCCCAAACATGATACAATCACTTCAACAGAATATGAGGTACTGTATAACTTTAATTATTGGTATACTAATCCATCCTTTCACATTACATTTTCTTGGAATCGTACTCGCTGCATACCAGGCCATTCCACACCACAATAAATAGACCCTACCACCCCACCCACCTGGCCTACCACTCTCCCTATTCCCCGAGAGTAATTTAGTCCAAGAATGTTTCGGTTGCACCATAGACTGACGCATCTGGTGCTGCATGATATTTATCCTTCATGCAACTTGTCACTTTGTGGGGCAGTTACAGGTGATAAATTGATCAGTCTATGTTCTACCTAATTAATCAAGTATTCCACAGGAATATGAAGGGGGAATAATGAAGAGGGGGGGCACAGGGGAATGAGCATCAAAATTCACTCATGACCCAATATGTGACTAAATTTCTGTTTACTGTTCATGACTAAAATTTTATTACACCTTTGAATGAATAAAAGATACAATCTCAAGTGAACACTTAATTTTGTTCCTACAGCACTATATACATACTGGATCTCATACACTTTAATTTGTATTATACTATACATATAAGTACTCTAAACTGCCTACATTAACTGAAAAATTGACGTACATTTCGCCAGAATCACTAAGTACACTGTTTATATGCCAACAGTGCATCTTACAGATTGACTATATTTTTAAAACAAGTTATGCATAAAGCAAGCCATTCCATGAGATCTGGTTCACACTTCACATATCAAATATTGTACTGATTTCATAACATTTGAGCAAGTTACCATTGAATAATATTTGATGAATTCACCATATGACATGTCTGTCTTCCAGTCACTTTAAACATGAACCAGTCACAAGGTCTCTAGTTGGGAAAGTTAGCATAGCGGATTCCCCATTAGGTCAATGATTACAGTACATGTATACAGTTGTCTTGCATTAGAACCACTTATTCTGCCATTGGTTCTTCTGAATACCACACTCAACAAAAAGGATCAAGAGTAAATGAAACCTATAACCTTACTTGAAAGCTGAAAACAGTGACCATGAAACAAAATAATGGATATTGATTTTAAACCCAAGGACAAAGAACGAATGGCGTTAACAAATGACGTTACAGCAGGTGAGGCACCGGCTACTTATAATCACAAGACGCTGTACAGGTCAAGTTCATACCAACATGTTATACAATACAGGTTCCATTTTTTACCTGGGCAAATTTTCTTTGCAGTTTCAAGTTAATCAATTACATGTAAGAGTAACCTTGACACTTCCTGATTCCTGACTAAACCACTCAAGTCTAGCTGTGTGTCAATAGTGTGTCAATAGTCTGAAGGTTTTCCTCCCAACTGTTGCCTTGAAGCTCCAGCCGGGTATGCATAGGGAGCAGCATACATCTTCCAAATCGACAGTTTTGTCAATAACAGTTGCTGTTACATGCACCATGGTTACAGTATTCTTAGGACATGCAAGGGAGAAAAGTCTTCCACCAAATCACATTTGAAGTATCTAACTTATCACTATTCATAAACATACCAGCCAAATGAGCAACCTAAACACAAGGGGATTGTTTTCAAGAAATTTCTCTGGATCCTCTGAAACCTTCCACTGAGCAGGAAATAAATGGTACATACTTATATCTAAATTTCAAGGGGCATCACACCCTATGTAACCTACATGTAATCCACCAAAGTATCCTCCATGTGAATGTTAGAAGATCTGGGAGTTGTACAATCCATTCAAGTAACTGACAAAATTATGGTTGAAAAGCATACTCAGTTTAAAGATAGTTATTGGACAAACTCCCTGTGAAATTATGCTTTCTGGCAAGCTGTCATTTTGAAGTAAATAATAGAAAGCCTATTCCAATCATGCATCCAAAGACCCATTCTTGGAAATTACTGTCGGTAGTTGGTTTTTGAATTTGTGAAGGCCATTCAAGTGTTGACGTGTACACATGCAAGGGTTTGAGATACAATAGCGGATTACTGGAAAATTACTTGGTTACAAGCATTCTCGAAGAACCCTCAATTTCTTGTGGCAGGCTTCATACACCTTTAGTAATAAACAAAGTATGTTGTTATTCAAGGGCTTCACACAGCTAAATAAAAAAAAATAATGGAGCTTTGTAGTGATCAAACTGAACCCAGCGGTCATTGTGCTGTATGTGCACAAATAGAAACACGTTCCTACCTAATGAAACTCTTAGAAATGGAAGCAGGATGCTTGTAATTTATGATATGAACTTATTCTATTACTTCTTACTTTTTTTGACATTTCATCGGAAAGCTCGTAACTCAAGCTATGCCCCAAATATTACCAATTCGCTTCCCAAAACAAAAAGGGTATCGCCCAAAAAGCACTGACGGGCAAACAATGGATTGTGCAGACTCAGCTTTATGAAGAATTTCTCTCCAATAAGATTCCAACTTCGGTTATTCCAAAGGCACATTGAAATTGTTTACAAGTAACAATGGCTGCCTTATTATTTTCTTAACTATGTTAATGACAAGATAACAGAGAGATGGTAGGGCCATAATCTAGATAAAAACGCCATATCAAGTACATTTTGTAGAGAAAACAACATGTATTTCTTAGCTTGATCATCAAACGATATCTACAGATCACAGGATAAAGGCACACACCTAAAAAAAATGCCAGTAGCAAGGGCTCAATGTACAGTGCTATGGAATAGCACTTCACATGTACAAGCATATCACTTAATTTTGATACAATTTTTACCAGTATAAGCATACTGTATTGAACTTTTCTGTCACTGTTTAACGCTAACATGACAGCTTGCCTAAATGATAACAGCTGATAAACTTTGCCATATGTACCTTTTCCAAAAAGATAATGAGTTTCTTTCTCTTTGGCATTTTAAGTTGGACAGAGGTTAAGAATACCTTTAAAGAGGTATTCAAAACAAAATTAAGAAATCATTGTCACATCTCATGGAACACCTAAACTTTTAAATGTCTTCAGAATTAAATGTACAATGGCAGTCCGAGACAAAACTATCACAATCCCAAAACTGTCAAAAAATTCATTCACTAGTTTAGCCAAGCATTATCAAGTCAGATTTATAGACACCTTTACCTACATGTGTTATCTCAATTGAGCAAGTTACATTGACAGATAAGATAGTGTTGCCTTAACCCCTTTGGACTATGGAGAGGACAGCATTTGGTCTTTGTGATATTATATACATGCATAGTTGATTAACACTGTGTCAGATAAATGGAAGCATGTTATGAACACAATCAAGCCCAACAAATAGCCTTGTTTCCCCTGACTTAAGTCATGCAACATTTCACACTATCCATGTACCACTGTCAATAAACTAATCTATTTCCTATTTTCATTATCCAGTCATTTCATTTAAATTAGTATTTAAGCATGTTTATACATTGATTGTAGTCTGTAAAATTTTTGATTTAACAAATTTATTGCTTTCCATTAAAATTTCTCATAAAGGTCATCTAAAATATGTACAAGTTCTTTGCTTTTGTTTTATTTTATATGACTACTACATTGATGCATTGTATACATTTACCAACAATACTGTACTGAACAGACAAACAATATTATCAACCTCTGCACGCTATCCCTATGCTACATCAACATGTTAATAACATTCTAGCTCTTCCGTAATTTAGACATCTGTGAGAAACCTGTTGATCAATTAAGAAATACCTCAGTCATGCTATGCACATGTACTAGGGGAGATGGTTTGGAGTCATTTTTAAGGATCATTGAGCATCTTTCACAATTGTGCTGAAGTAGTTTTCAATTACTTAGTTTCTAACTAATAGGGGTCCATCAAATTCAACTGATATCATTTTGCGAGGAAGTTTTAAGGGTTATCCAACCATGAGTAGCAGGTACATGTAGCTAAGTACCACTGCTGATGCATTTGAATATTCACATAATCAAATTGACAGCACCAACATGTGAAATTACATGTTATTCAAGACAAACCAAGCATGATGCGTGTATTTTTCACAGTGACATGTACATGTAGCTATGTCTTTTATAGGAAAGAACCGAACAGGCATTGCTTTCTTAGTGTAGAAAGTCATCTTGTTCAAACTATCTTTACTAACACTGTACCCAAGATTATGTAAATCTGGTGAATTACCATAGGAAGAGCTGTATACGTGTATGGCGTGTATGGCGTGGATATCTTTATGAGGTACATTGTATATGAACATTAATACAAGATGGCCCCAGGAATTATATGGAATATTAATATCAGTTCTTTCAACAAAGAAAATGAAAAAAGAATACTCCACAAGCCTTATATAAAGATAAAAACCAGGGAACCTGGATTGTTCAGTGGCTTATGGCATGACAAACTACTGGGTAACAGATATACATACATACTGTACATGTTTAGGTTTGTACATTAAGAACTGGCCTTCAGTGTGTATTAACTTACCAAAGACTTTTCATTCACAAGTTGTTACATGGGCTGCTGATTCTTACAGTCTGACAGTACTCTACACGGAAGCTCCCTCAAATGCAATTTTGCCATGTCAGGCAAAGTATTCATAATGCAAATCTGCACATTTCAACTTTGGGGAATTTCATTACAAACCTTTCATGACCATATTGTCCAATTAGTGCATTCATGTTTGAGTGAACTAGCCCACACAACTCCACATGGGGGCAGCAAACCGAATAGTACAACTACATGCGCATGTACAACTGTGCTTGTCTTTACACTGTTACTCTAGCGGTATACATTCATATGCATGTGCGTGTACAGTATGTTTGGTTTTCCTGAGTTTTCAATTAATCAACATGCTGAAGACTTCCACATATACACGTCACTGATGATGCATACATGTACCTAGCACAAGTACATGTAGGCAGTAATTAGTGTCAATGTGTTGGTCAGAGAAGTATATCCCATAATGCATCAGACCCTGGTACCCACAAACCACTGGTCTTTATCACTGATAGCCTTGCTCTGTGCCATGCACTGCGCTATGCACTGCGCTATGCACTGCGCTGTGCACTGCGCTGTGCACTGTGCTATGTACTGCGCTATGCACTGCCTCCAGTTCAACTCCAATCCCACTCCCAAAAATAAACAAGAACAGAAAGAAACCTTCTTTATCTTTCCAAGTTAAAGTTTCATTGTTGGGTCTATCTTGCTCTGCTTAAAATTGAGGCAGCAAATATGGTAGGAAGAAATTACTACTTCAACTCACACCCATTTACTATGCAGGAATGTGTATAAGCACAAATGACTCATTTCAATATCACCTTCAACTTTCATAAACTGTGAAAACTTTCTTAAAGTAAAAAAGGTTTAAAATAAAAGTATCTTGCATTATTTAAGAAGCCCTGTCCTGAAACTGTCCCCGGAATAAGCACGCAGGAAACTTGGTTGGCATAGTCAATTTACATGTAGACATTCAAGCATAGAACATGTTCATGTAGAAAGGAATCAACTTAACTCCTTTTAGTAATTGTTTGAAGTTCAAAGATGCAACACTGTTTTTGGTGAAAATGCCATTTTTAAGGGAAAAAGTTATGTGACTTATCAAATACATGAATGATATCTACCCAATCATAACATATAGCTTCCTATACACTGTAACCAATTTGAACAAATGCACATTTAAATCTTATACAGTGGTTATATGCCCTTTTATATGTAGCAAGCATGTTTAGTAGCATGATAAGAAAGATAAATGTATTTTTGCTTTCAAATTTTCTAAGAATATTACATTCCAATAGTTACAATGATTAGGGAAAGCCTAGTACTTCATTTCCAAAGTTTTTCAATTTCTACCAAAAAGATGCTAAGTTCTAAAAACATTTCAAAAGTTCATAAAACTATGCAAAAAATTTATGAAAGACTTCTTCTTTGTGACCACGACAGAATAAATTAATGGGGGAAAAATAGCCATATTTTTTTCTGTACAAAGTGCATGGCTATATGCTGATGTAAAGAGGAAGCCCATTGCCACTCTATGAAGCAGATGTGTGTGTTGTTTGCTGTAGCTGGGTGATCTTGGCCCGGCACACGACACATCGCAGTGGCAGTAACCTCTGTGACACAGCCATCTGAATTGTCTTGACAAAACAACGTCGACAAATGACTTGATGGCTGCATGGCTCAGTGCAGATGGATGCTTTGCTGCTCATACATACCACACACTGCAAACAAAGACAAGCTTACAATCAATCTTTACAGACAGCATGTACTTTTTTACCATAAATCTGATTATGTACATGTTCATGTTACATCTTGCCAAGGTAACATGCATGCTGGTACTGTATTACCTTGAGACTCATTTGGCGTTTCCACCATATTGAATGCAACGTTAATGCAAAGATTGACTTCATCGCTTCTTTCGTGTCAAAAATTGATAACTTAATCAACTGAATAAAAAAGACACCTGGTTTGAAAGTTAACATTATGGACATAAATGCACATGTACATGTAGGGTATGTATGCACAGGAATGTTAGAAATTTGGAACATGAGTTGTGGAAGTAAAGCTTTGCATGTCAAAGTCCATGCAACTTGGACTTTTACCAAAACATGAGGAAATTCCAATCTTTACAAAACTTATCAACAGTGTTTTTCAATTTTCAATGGCATGTGAGTGTGAAGTGAAAAACAAGGAAATCAGCTGATCCATGGAAAAGTTGCATACCTGATGTACATGTACATTGTACATGTACATGTACATGTATGCTTTGAGCACAGGCATGCCTGGGGAATCACATGCATGATAATAAGATACATGTAACTTATCATCAGTTACATGTACATGTATGTAATGTATGTATTTTACATACATGTACATGTAAGTTTATAACCCTGAAAACCTTTCAAACTTTGAAAAGCGTCAATATCAACACACAGAATCAAATTATGAGATGTGTCTAACTCAGGTTGGTTCATCCTTGCCCAGTGAGTGACTCAGACCTGCATGTAATGACATTAGCTTGGCTAATCTCATTGGCACAGCCTGTTGATGTACATGTACATGTACATGTACATACTCTCTCTACACGTACAGTATGAGCACTAGGGTATATGAGTGCTTTTATTGGAAAATCCTGTGAAAATACCAGGTGTGCCTTGAAGGTCAATGTCAACTCTACATTATCAATAGCCCCCAGCTGCCTTATGTCCTGCCATAAATGTCTACCGATCAATCAGTGTGTCAGTAGGTCTTCAGGATCAGCTGTGATTGCCAGGAAAACAGACCAACACACCCTACCAAGTGACTACAGGTTTATGACAGACACAAGATTCCATGCTGGGCCAGTACACTACCAAAATGTAACACTTAAGTTGACTTTATCATCTACATGAACATGCAACTGGCAGAAAATATTACTAAGTACATACATGTGTACATGTAGTGTACAATAATACGTGTGTACGTGTAAAAATTTTCATCAAATTTACCCCATGATTAACCTACATGTATATTCATGTACATAGTGAGATTTTTTCAACTACAATACAAATAAAGACACAAATGCTGAGGGACATGTACTGTGTACATTTATGCTAGGAGGTGATTAATTTGCTCCAATACGACAACTGTTGTGCAAACAACCCTTCTCTAGTCCACAACTGGAAGATTCAAAATCTTCCAGCTGTGGACGAGAGAAGGTATGTGTATCTAATGCCCTTTCTAATGTGCCTTAGATACATGTAGCGGTACCATGTACATTCAAGAGAATTCATCCAGAGGCCTGTAGTATACAGATATACATGTCTGCTAATAAACTGCACATGTAATTCTTGAGGTACCAAGTATCAATGCCTCTCACTGCTTTCCGTCTTCATTTTATATTAAAGTACCTCTTCATCCTTGGAAGATATTGGTTCAGCCACTTCATACTTCTCCAACTTCTTTAACAGTTGTTGCTGTGTAATATAAACAAAAAGCATATTTTTCAGAGAATCTCATGATAGGAAGCAATTACATATGCATCACCTTGAAAGGAATGTCTTGCTTACAGGAATACCTGTAATGTACCTGTGTTTTACTTTAAAAAGACTCATAGCTTTTTCCCTTTTAATTCAAAAAAATAAAGGTATCTCAAATCTAACGATATCTTTGCATTAATGACATTTGTACATGTACATGTATGACTCACAAATGTTAAAACAAAACTGCAGAGTTCCCTGGTCACAACCAGCATTTGATAGAAGTAATGAATACAACAGCTCACACACGTACAGGTACCTCAAATCTGGGAGACATTTTCTAAAAAGTTAATCTCATTCTGAGATTATTGTATCAGGAAGACTGTCCATGCTATAACCCAAAGGTCCAAAGAGCGGGAATAATAAGAAAATGTTACACCTGCCTTTTGGAGAATTTAGGACTGTCAAGGTTAATACTGAAATGTGCACTCTGCTAAGATGATACTTTAAGATACACAAGTAAAACATATAATGTACTTGTTCTTTGGTGCTCTTAAATATACATGTACATCACAAAAAACGTACATGTACAATGTATGATAGCGTGTAGATCTACACGTACATGTAGATCCACTGCTAGCATGTTTATACCACTGGGGCACTAATAACATGCATCCAGAATATTCTTTTCAAAAATAATCGTCCATCTGTTAAACCACATTAGAGAAGAGACTATCGATCTGTACATGTGTACATTGTACATGAATGTTCAAATTGCAAGTATTACCCACACTACGGTACTTGCAACTAACACATAGGAATAAAATGTGCTTGGCCGGTCTTCAATGTGCGTTTCAGACCGGCTCAGGAGAATGGACGTGACTAATGCCCAAGCCGCAGGAGAGGGCATAATCAGTGTTTATACTGAGACTCAATAATGACTTGAAACTGACAACTGATTCATGTGAATGTTCCACAGTCGTGTTCTTCTTTATTCAACCAAATGTGCCGGTTACCGAAATTTGGCAAAGCCGGACACGGAATCAAATTTTTGTGGGTGCACCAGACCCAACTTAGCGGGTGTACCAGACCCAGACCCAAGTTATAACCAATAATTGAAGTGGGGTACCCCCTAGAGCAAATGTCCACAACCAGCTAAACTAAGTCAGTCAGTGGGTGCACGAGACCCGGACCCGAGCTATAAGAAAAACCACATTACATTAAATGCAAAAAGGGGGAGGAAGTATATGTATACAAAGTTTACAAGTCGGAGTGCAGGTGTGTTCCCACCAATGTTGAACATTTGGTCGGAAACATAGCCTTTTGAAACAAGCAAGCGCTATGGTTACTGTACTTTCACAATGTTTAATAAGCAAAAATGTGGGCTTTACTGGTTGTCTGCCTGAAAATGCCAAACGTAATACATGTACCTGAACATAAATCAATTCAGGTGGAGAATGAAACCCACCATCTCCTAAGGATAACTGTGGCAGAATGGCTTAAGTCCAAGTTTTTCCCTCCAGAAGAAAGGCGTTGATTACACGTAACAACTTTTGATTGGCTCCTCTCTTTTACGCTAGCTCAATTTGCATCTCACTGTGCGCTCCGATATGTCATCGCATGTTTTTCATTGGATCCTCGAATTCTTTTCTTTGCATAATGAGTGCGCTCTTTCACCCATCCTGCGCGCGCAACTAAATTTGTGACATGACAGGCTGTTGCAAGCTCAGGGTCAAAGGTCGCGCTGCTTGTTTACCACACGTACCTGTACATGTAAAACCCATTGCTAAACACAATGTGCGCATAGCATAACCGATAATAGCTTGCAGAGTATAATGCCTTTTATCTACGATTTAATAAAAGGTGATATATCAAGCACATACATGTACTTGTATTCAGTCCCATTCACAAATAACCTCTTTAATCAGAGAGTCAAAAGAAGTCAATGTATGATGGATTTCCAACAATGTTATTCTAGAAGTTTACTTTCATCTCCCAAACACACCTGTCCATCTTATGGTGTATTCCTTTTTCGAGTTGTCCAATAGAATCTCCTTGCACAATGTACATGTACAATGTATATGGACTTGGCACGTGCATGGCATGTTCTGCGTTTTGCGTCGCATACTGACTCATGACCAAAAGGGATGCAGTAAGCAGTGTTGTATCCAGGTGCCAGCGCGTGATTTACACAGCGGGCATTATTACATCTTAGCGGGCATTAACAAATGTTAATGCACGGTCAAGTTGCACGTTGTTGAATAGGGAGACTGTCTGAGGTATTTAAGAGCAATAAATGTGTGAACATGTACCATTTCAAGGTTGAAACAATCAGATGTGACAGCATTTCACAAAGGACACTTCTCCTCCCAGTATTAGACATGATAATCAATTGAGTCAACATCACTCTACTCAAGACATGATATTTTTTCACACATGCTTAGCTGTTTGGCAAAAGGTACATGTACATATGTACAGTGCCAGTACATGTAAGAGTGATAACATAATGTGATGTATAGATCAATATTCACTAATCAATGCCAATGTGGTCGTGTTGGTTCATGCACAACTCTACATGTACATGAATCGGGACCGTATGTAAGAGGTTAAGGACAGTATACTAGCACTTCTTTCAAGAACTGGTCTTTATGCATGTACTTACAGTTTTATCAGTATTGGATAAGTGCTACCGTATGAGTGCTACATGTATATCCATCAAGGTGCTCTTTGCCAGTGAATACGAATATGCAAAACACTAACTCAACGTAGAAATTTTGGGCACTGGAACCCTTTGGCAAAGCCTGTGTAGTACAAAATTAGAGCCTTCACCAACTCATGGGCACATGACTCACAAGCAGTATACATAGAGCAATGATAACTACATTGTACGTACCAGGGATAGTAGAAGTTGAGAGTAAAAAGAGACAACATTTCCTATGAGTCTAAATTGAATAGGACACCAGTCACACGAGACCTTGAATGCTACTTCAGTAAGATACCTTGAATGCTACTTCAGTAAGGTACATGTACATGTACCTTGAAGCTACTTCAGTAACGTACCTTGAACACTTCAATAAAGTACCTTGAATGCAACTTCAGTAAGGTACCTTGAATGCTACTTCAGTAAGGTACCTTGAATGCTACTTCAGTAAGGCACTTATTAGTATTACGATTACAATAACAGAGCATAATGTTTTTCTTCTTTTTTTCCCTTTAAATGCATTGATCTTTCATTGTTTTTTCCCTCATGCAGTCTTGTGTTTTGAGTGCAATAATTATGTCTATCTTTTCGGTATTTTGTGTAGGTTGCTCTACTCAAGTTCTGCTTATTCCCAAAGCCCCACACTCCATCAGTACTAATTGCTCTTATGCATATATGCATGCTTGTTTATTTCAGGGCAAGTTTACTATTACGCAAAACATACCGGTATGTCCCATACATACCTTGAGTTTACCCTCGCAGACATTCATGAATTTCAGTGGTTTTATTCTACCGGTAGTGTTCTGTTGAAGTTGTGGATGAAGAATACCCACAAGAATATTTATATTACTAATCTTTGTGAACAGTGATTGTGTTATCAAAGAAACAAGCCATTACATAAAGGACATAAAGCAAAGGCCACTTTCTTATAGACTCGCCCTTGAAGTTTTCATAGCATTAAATGCCTTAGTATCGTCGTTCTTATCTACTCTATGTGGCTTGTATTTTGATAGGAGTACCAAACTGTGATATTAAATTACAGGTACCTTATTGACTTGGAAACTTGTTCACAGAGAAAAAGAAATGAGTATGTAGATGTACTCACAATTTTTCGATTGAGTGTTTGTAATTCTCGTTCCGTTAACCTCCAACGTTCTCGTTTTCTCTCCTTTTCTCTGTATTCATGAAACTTGTACATCAGGTAGATGCCAGGAATAGCTAGGCCTGCTGCCAAGGGCTTGATGAGTGAAGAATTCATTGCTACTATCAAAGGAGCCACCCGTCTCTGTTGTAATAACTGGCTAGAATCTGCAACAGATAGACAACATTTCCAAGAACTGATTCATTTCAAGACTCATCCAAGCGTAATGTTAACTGTGACTTTTAACTTTTATAGAATACTTGAATGATCAGGCTAAGAAGCTGATCTTAAATTCAACATGTGTACACCTATACACTTTGTAAAGATGTAGAAATATCACATAAGTTTGTGAATCAATATCACAGGACTAAATGCAATGCCTGTAACACACTTCATTTGAATAAATCTGAGCTTGAATGTCTAGTGATTAGCTTGTGATGACTTGTGATTAAGTAGTGATTGACTAATGATTACCTTGTGATGACTAGTGATTAAGTAGTGATTGACTAATGATTACCTTGTGATGACTAGTGATTAAGTAGTGATTGACTAATGATTACCTTGTGATGACTAGTGATTGACTAATGATTACCTTGTGATGACTAGTGATTAAGTAGTGATTGACTTATGATTACCTTGTGATGACTTGTGATTAAGTAGTGATTGACTAATGATTACCTTGTGATGACTAGTGATTAAGTAGTGATTGACTTATGATTACCTTGTGATGACTTGTGATTAAGTAGTGATTGACTAATGATTACCTTGTGATGACTAGTGATTAAGTAGTGATTGACTTATGATTACCTTGTGATGACTTGTGATTAAGTAGTGATTGACTAATGATTACCTTGTGATGACTAGTGATTAAGTAGTGATTGACTAATGATTACCTTGTGATGAATAGTGATTAAGTAGTGATTGACTAATGATTACCTTGTGATGACTAGTGATTGACTAATGATTACCTTGTGATGACTAGTGATTAAGTAGTGATTGACTAATGATTACCTTGTGATGACTAGTGATTGACTAATGATTACCTTGTGATGACTAGTGATTAAGTAGTGATTGACTAATATTACCTAGTGATGACTAGTGATTGACTAATGATTACGTTGTGATGACTTGTGATTAAGTAGTGATTGACTAACGATTACCTTGTAATGACTAGTGGTGGCTAGATTACAAAGCTCTCTGCATCACAGCAGAGAAATGGTCAAAATGGATTGAGTGGAGCAGTGATGTGTGACATACATGTACATGTACACGGGAATATGAAAACACCTTAGCACATACATGTATAATGGTAATCAATATGTGTATGTGTATTTTCAACTTGCATGTAGACAATCATCATAACAATCATGGAGGTGATGGTATCAACTTAATTATCTAAAAGTATATGTACCTGCAAATGTATCCAATGAATGAATACTACATGTATACAGCTATACATGTAGGTATATAACTCTACACAACACAGCTTTTACAGTTGGCAATGGAAGGGTGACACATTAAGGTTTTTTTCTTCTTCAGAGTAACACTATGGTTGGATACTTTTAACCACTTCCTGCTGGGATTCCGGTACATATGCTGTATATGTATGGCCCGGGGTCTCCGAACTCGGACAAAGGGAACTTGGCCTTGTAACAAAAGAGCGTACTTGGAATAAAAGACCAGGCTGCTGGGCATTACAAACATTTTTTCACTCTCAAAAGAGGAGATAATCCAGCCTTGTTTTGAATACCACGGTTTGGGGCATTTAGAGTGAGAGTGGATTACCAGCGCCGACAAAAGCGCTCTTCCACCGCAGCGATGAACAACACAGCACCGCTGGATGCTAATCTGGCCTCTATTGAAAAGAGCTCAGCAGTGCACTGTGCCAGGTTCGTGAACAAAAGAAAGTTATATAACACCGCACAATCTGGGCTCTTGTTACAAGGCAGGATGTTTCTCTGGAATGGGAGAGGATGGGAGAGGCATTTTTCATGGGGAAGAAGTTCCAGGCAGGAGGCCTGGCAACGAACTGATAAACCATTCACAGTGGAAGGGAGTTATTTTCAAGGTCTTTTCATGCAAACTTGTGATTTTTCTTTCCTTTCATCCCTTCTTTCACTTGTACTTTTCTCTCCTTTTCTATTTTTTTTTTTGGGGGGGGGAAGAGTTTGAGATGGGGAGGTAATCATTCCCCTTGCCCACTGCCCTGTGACACCCATGGCAGAGAGTCAACATCAACAAAGTATTCATTCTGCATTTTAATTAAGACCATACAAAGTTCACATTTCCAACATTAGGTCCCCCAAAAAGTCTCCGGTTTCTGGTCAGGGGCTAGCTCCAAAAGTGGTACGGCACACAGGGGTTTTTTTCCCCTCACTTTTATTCCTACAAATGATGTAAACGCACATGTGCCTGTATGTACTAGTACATGTACATGTACGTACCACTGCTGCCAACATGACCAACACTGAAATATATAGACTCTGGCCCCCTGTTTAAAAGCATATTCAGTTTGTAGACATGTACACAGGTATAAGACCACCTCGTTTGTCTGGTTTCCAGATGTACATGTAAATGTATAATACAGAAATGACATCATCTGAAAAGAGTGCCCGACTAAATGTAAGGACTCCTTTACTATACATGTAACTCACTGTACCTCACCTAAAAGACATTAAAATTACACAGTAGCAGGATTCCAGTTGATCAAGCCAGTTTGGCAGCTTTTGGACATTGTATTGTACCAAATAAAAACTTTATTTTGCAGATGCGCAGGTCTATGGTGATGCACACAGTGACCAGAAACCAGAGAATTTTTTGGCCTTTAAGTCTGAAATCCATGTACAAATTGTAAATGTACATGTATTTAGAAGAACCAATGATATTTGCACACCTTTTTCTTTACAAACACTGCAAAATATTTTGCCTGGGCTACCAGAATTTACAGAAAGTTACATTGTCCCATTTAAGCTTAAGGGGTGGGATTATTTCATAATACAGTGTAGTAGTATTTTAGTAGTATTTATCTCACGTTTGAATAGTGTAGTTACATGTACGGGTGTGTGAGATTTTGCAACACACTGGATTCTGTCATTGATGGCCAGCTATGGTTTTGCCAGCCACATATAGGCAAACCCTACAACTACAAATGGGTCTGGAAATAATTTTGAATAAAGCTGACAATGTCAAAGATAATTAAACTCAGCCTAGTAAGCTGGACACTGAACATAAAGTTGAAAAGTGGATCCTTTAAATTGATGCCTTGGTGAAGTACTTTGAATCACTCCTACATGTATGTATAGAACACTTCACAGCATGAAGACATGGTTTGTCAATACACGCTTCCTACATGTACATGTATGTATACACATGAATGTACACAAGTCATCAACACCAACTGATGCCTGTGAGAAGACTGGATTTGCAATAAGGCAATAAAAAAAACACATTTCTTTGCTGATGCACATTCAGAAAATGTGTAAGATTTGAAACTTTGCATGGTGGAAGTAAAGTAGTACATACATGTATGTACCAGTACATCCATTTCTACTGTGCATGTATGTACCAGTACATCCATTTCTACTGTGCATGTATGTACCGGTACATCCATTTCTACTGTGCATGTATGTACCAGTACATCCATTTCTACTGTGCATGTATGTACCGGTACATCCATTTCTACTGTGCATGTACATGTATGTACCAGTACATCCATTTCTACTGTGCATGTATGTACCGGTACATCCATTTCTACTGTGCATGTATGTACCGGTACATCCATTTCTACTGTGCATGTATGTACCAGTACATCCATTTCTACTGTGCATGTATGTACCAGTACATCCATTTCTACTGTGCATGTATGTACCGGTACATCCATTTCTACTGTGCATGTATGTACCGGTACATCCATTTCTACTGTGCATGTACATGTATGTACCAGTACATCCATTTCTACTGTGCATGTATGTACCGGTACATCCATTTCTACTGCGCATGTATGTACCGGTACATCCATTTCTACTGCGCATGTATGTACCGGTACATCCATTTCTACTGCGCATGTATGTACCGGTACATCCATTTCTACTGCGCATGTATGTACCGGTACATCCATTTCTACTGCGCATGTATGTACCGGTACATCCATTTCTACTGCGCATGTATGTACCGGTACATCCATTTCTACTGTGCATGTATGTACCGGTACATCCATTTCTACTGTGCATGTATGTACCGGTACATCCATTTCTACTGTGCATGTATGTACCGGTACATCCATTTCTACTGTGCATGTATGTACCAGTACATCCATTTCTACTGTGCATGTATGTACCAGTACATCCATTTCTACTGTGCATGTATGTACCGGTACATCCATTTCTACTGTGCATGTATGTACCAGTACATCCATTTCTACTGTGCATGTATGTACCCGTACATCCATTTCTACTGTGCATGTATGTACCAGTACATCCATTTCTACTGTGCATGTATGTACCAGTACATCCATTTCTACTGTGCATGTATGTACCAGTACATCCATTTCTACTGTGCATGTATGTACCAGTACATCCATTTCTACTGTGCATGTATGTACCGATATTTCGACCATGATCTAGCCATCCTCCCTAGAGTATCCTATAGAAAATGTGACACTGATCTTTTAACATGTTCAAGGGAGATCATTTATGAGGTACATGTAATGGTGAGCACAATTATGTATCCTTGACTAATGTGTAGCTAAAACAAAAATTCACATTAAAGCACCGGTAGGAACTAAAGACAAATGTACATGTACATTGTATTTTAAAATGCATAGTACATGTACATGTATGCCATATACCAGTAGGGCTACATGTACATGTATGCCATATACCGGTAGGGCTACATGTACATGTATGCCATATACCAGTAGGTCTACATATACATGTATGCCATATACCGGTAGGTCTACATGTAGATACATCCTGTAGAGGTACATGTAACAGGTCTGCTTGTCACTGAAGGTTTCACTTTCAGATAATAGTAATGTGCTGGAAAGAATTTTACATCCTGTAAAAAGTGCTTGTACATGTATAAGACTTTTTATAACCAAATCATCATGCTTTTATTTTCAAAGAAAACCCCAGAATCTTGAATGATGCAGCAGCATATATTAGGGCAGTGCCAAATATCCAAATATTCAATTGATAATCAAATATTCAAATATTATTTTCCAAATTTGAATATTTGATTTCAAAATTCATGAACTGGAGGGGAGAATTTTCTTTTGTTTTAAATGAGAAAAATTGCACGATGGAGGCTTGTTTTAAGCAAATTCAAATGAAAAGCCACAGAAATCTTACAATGATTCAAAAAGTAAATTATTCATTAAAAATTTAAAATAAAAATGTTCAACAAGGCAAGAAGTAGTGTTCATCTCTTAAATCTTACTAAATCATGGCTAGAGATACTCCTAGACAAGAGAAGCTGTTACATGTATAGTGATTATAATATACAATTGTGTGCGTTATTGCAACTGATTTTGTATTATGGTTTGATCATCAACAATCTGCCGGTTGGTAAGACTGAATAGACCTTTTCACTAATAAATTCATAATTATGAACGCATGCACACAAATGGCCTTGGCAGCAAGAAGCATGAGCGGGCTATTGAAAATGTACGGGGATGCAACTTTGATCATGATAATTTTCTCTCAGGTTTTCTGGCTTTGTTAATTTTTTCTTCAGAAAATCCCATTAAATCGTCTTTGACATTAGTTTCTAAACTAAGCTGGATTCGAATTAAAAAATGCATAGGTTGGCTCCAAGAACACTAACGATGTAATTTATAATATTTATGATGGAAAAGGGCCGTACCAAGAAATGGCGATCTCGTGCACACAGGAAAAGTCACAATTAAGTCTTTTTACAGAGCACTTAAAATCCGACTTAGATCAGAAACTAGTACTAACAGCAAAAATGATTTAATGGGATTTTTTAAAGAAAAAAATTACCAAAGCCAGAAAACCAGTCACACTCCCGTACATTTTCAATGGCCCGCTCACGCTTCTTGCTGCCAAGGCCATTTGTGCACATGCGTGCATAATTATGAATTTATTAGTGAAAAGGTCTATAGTCAGATATTCAATTGAATTGAAGATCAAATATTTGATTGGTGAATTATCTGAATTGACTCAGCTGTAGCACATGTATGTGTGTATTTTCAATATTAGCCGAGTTTTTCCAGCCTACGTGAACATGTACGGTTCCGTTTATGTAGGTGAATATCTGTCTCACATTTGAAATGTCAGTAGTCCTACACCGCCCTCGAATGTCCAGTGGCAGGTATTTGATATGCAATCAAAACAAATCCCGTCTTAAGGAAAATTGGGTTTATCACTGCCATCAGTGGTATGGTTTCTGAGCCAGGCAGACTTAGCAATTGGCACGGCCGATGCAGAGGCAATATTCATTGGTGCAGAAATGTCTTGTACCAAGGCAAGCATGTAGGTCAAGCAAAAGGCTAGTGCGCTACAAAATAAAAGGCTTTTACCCACACAACTCTGGTAAGCATTGGCCTACGTATACAAGGGATGTGCTTAGAATTAATATTGTCTTCCTTGTGGGATATTTTGAGTTGGTCTAAATTGCCTGTAAAGTAATATTCATCACGTTTGTCGAAGTGAAATTAGTATTTCATTTAATTTTTAACCATTCTTTGTGTTGATTTACTACTGCTGAAATATATGCACAAATGCTTACACATGTACATCACGATGTACATGTACATGTACATACATGTACAGTAATCTACAGTGCATTTGGAAAAGTACACAGATAGAGGGTACAAGAACAAATCCGGTAAAACAGCTGGATGGGGTAAATACATCCATCCCAATTTGTTTTAAAATAATTTTATTAAATTTATATGAAATATTTGTGACACGATTGTAATGATTTCACTTTACCATGTTTATTCATACTCATACTCATGCACTGTCATGTACATGTACAGCCAATGAAAACCTAACAGAACTGCAGCAATACTAGAGACCAATGCCATACATGTACACGTACCAGTACATGTATGTATGTGATCATTTACACGTACATGCATGAAGTGCAGAAAACACCTACATGTACAATGTACAGCTAAAGTAAAGTCAGTCCTTTCCTCACACATGAAACAGGCGAGTTGATCAACACTCTTAAATACCAAGTTTCAGAATAATACATGTACAGTGTATGTACCGGTATATTGGTGCATTTCACTGACTGTCAGAGTACATGCGCACTGTACCAGAAGAGTATGAAGCAATGAAAGATTTTAACACGTTGCTAGTTGCTACGGTAAAAACATGTACATGTAAACTGTGCCCAACTACATACATGTACAGGTACAAAGAATCATAGGCCTACTACTTTTAATGTACGTGATCCTTCCCGCTAGGCATTTGTGCAAGGAATCCTCCTGAATCCTTCAAAATCCTCCACTGAGCATTAACTCAATGGAACATTTTTTATCCCCACAAGAGGTACCAAGTATCATCATGGTACACATACACACAACAATCCAGTGGCTGTCTCTTACCAAATCCTGCAAAATCCTCCTAGATCTCCTTCAAGACTAATACACTGTATGAATACCATAAGCCACATTATACGAGTAACATGTACCGGTATATAACATGTGTACATCTACACCTGACCAAGCGCATAACTCATTTCATTCAAAATGGTGCTCACCACACCAGGTTGTAATCAGCGCTTGTAAGTTGTATGGTTGTATGGGTTCTTTGGTATCCCTTTTTGTCTGTTTACTTTTCTTAGTACCATGAGTGCCTATTATTCGATGGATCTGCGTGCTTTACATGTGCATGTATAATGCTAATTTTTACTTTTTATGCAATGCTACAGGTAGATACACTTGTTATTGCCAATTGTTTGGTATTACAAACTCACCAGTTTTACTCATGAAAAGTTTCAGCAAACCTGATTGATAATTCACATATGGGTACAATGTAATTCCAGAAATCAGGGGTCCAAAAGTGTGACATTTTTGTGTCCCTGTTACATATTAACTTTGTTATTTGACATTGAAATATCACCAGAATTGATTTCAAACTACTATCTTTTTGGCAGGTACATGTACATGTAATTTGCATTAATTCATCACACTTGGAAATTAGAAAATGTGTTCTGAACTTACAAGTTTAAAAGTCATATCTGACAGGGACACAAAAAAAATGGACCCCTGATTTATAGCATGACCCATATACATGTACGTATATTCAGCCTCCGTCCATTTTTTTTTCAATGTCTGCAAAATGATACCATGTGGTATACAAAGAGACAACTGCTGGCACAGCATTTTGGAATATTTAGCCAGACAAGTTTAGTTCAGAGGAAGGAAAGACTTTACAATGTACTCGTGAATGGTTAGAAATTGGAGAAAAACCTGAAAAGGTAACCAATTTCCATCGTTCACAACCATCTGAACCAATAGCACATTTTTGTTCAAGAATTATGTTTGTACCAATATGTGAGTGAAGTTGGGGGCAATTAATCAGAAAATGTGCAGTGAAGACAACATCTAATACCCACTTTTCTGGCAGATTCTATTTACACATGTATCTGCGTGTCATGTACATGTATATATTAAGGCCCTTTCACACAAATTCTGGAAACAACCATCTGCGATGGTTGGTGCCAAGTGTCAATTGGAAGCAAAGGGTCACCTGCGATTTCATTGCAAGCGTCCACACAGTACAAGCAGCATGCATGTTAGCAGACGTCCCTCATTTTGCAGTATCTACAAGTACTTATACATTTGTATTGCTGGTACTGCAATATTCTTTGAGCGATGGAATTATAGGATACCAGCAATTTTCCTATCATTTTTATATGCACATGCTGCTTCTTTGCGAGTTTCCACAAACATCTGCCTACAAATTCCTTATCTGCCTGTTGGAGGATGCTTTAATTATGCACCTGTCTGTCTTCTAGATTTTGTATCTCAATTTCCTAACAATCTGGGGCATTTTACACCGGACTCACGATTACATGTACATACATACATGTACATGATCATCATGATTTTTCCCTGCTGGTTAGTAATTGCCTAGTATTACACTTTATAAACATGCACAGAACCAGATTTTTCCTTTTACATGTTTCAAATTCATTCAAGCGTATAGAAAATTGACACAAAAAGGGCACTTTTTAAATTAGGCCTGAGCATGCCCAAGAGACAGCTTTCCAACAAGAATACCAAACATGACCACCGACACACTGAAAGCAAGTTTTGAGAGCTGAAGACACTGTTACACTTTTTACCAGTAGCATTTTTCAATTGAAAAATATGTTATATGCCTGATAACTTGCGTGCAAGACCTTTATCAAAAACCAGGTTGGCAAGTCAACCTACATTTAGTTCTTCTGCGAGATACAGGGTAACCAAACTTGTACAACCAAAAACTAACTATTTTCTCCCAAAATACATGTAAATGTCAGAAATCATTTGTTTTTTTATGTCAAATTGAAGCTTGGGATGTTATCTTTTCAAAACTGAAGGTTTCATTTATCATGTTTGTATTTGATGATAGTTGCAAAAATAATCTCAATTACATAGACGAGGGTGTTTTTGTCCTGTCCAATGGGATTTACCACAGCAATCAGAATGATACATGTATGTTGAAGCCATACAGCGCTAACTTCTCATTCTCTGTGCAGAGAAAATTTGAAGCTGTCCTGGGCGCAGACATTTTGACTGCATGTGCATGCTTGTAGAACATTTAAAATCAGATAGAATGGATATTGAATTATATGTATTCTAAATGCAATGCTCAAGTACAACATATGCAAATGTCAATGTGTCTTTTGAATAAGGCGCACATGTACAGAGCAATGGCACATGTTTATTTACATCCATAGCTGAATAGTTTAAAACAAATGTTTCCCTAACATTCGAGCAAGGCTATCCGATTTCATATGCATGTCTTTCGATGAATAAGTTCAGTTAAATTAAAAGTTGTCCCCTTAATTCAGTCAGTGTTAAGTGAGTTGACGGCTCTGGAGCAGCAGCTGTCATGCACATAGGGTACTGATAAAATCTGATTAAAAACGTCACGGCAAAATTCATGTACAGCGCATAAGCCCACGTGTTTGTGTTTTTTGGCACAGAGCAAAAAGAAATGTTCACTGACTGATTGTGCATTCAGGTTAGGCTATTTGATATTACAAAAGCCATACAAAATTTTGAGTTTTCCATAGATTTGCGCACAAACATGGATGCGCCCAGCAGGCATCACTTTGTACATGTACATGAGTCATCGCTGTAGTTGTTACACGTACACGTAGCCCTATGGTTGAAGCTCTTTTTAAGCCCTTTAACACACAGGATCATTGAAAAGATTTGATAAAATGGGGATACTGAACTGAACAGGATACAAAAACTCCAGATGTTATTTTCCACCAATTAACAGGTTTCTGAATTGGTTCAAAGCGGTTAATGTTACTCAAATAAATAAGATCAGCATCTTGTTACAAACTAACTGAGCCAAATTGCACAAGTGCACAAACTCATTAAACTCTGAAACAGCACAATAAATTAACAACTGTAACTTGCCTTCTGAAATAAGCAACAGTTTCATCAATTTTAAACCTACATACTGTACATGTACACTGTAGAAAGAAATTGGAAGAAGTATGAGTAAGACACCCCAACAGTTGTGTGACTAGGAACTGAATTCTGTGACTGCTGTGACTAGGAACTTCCATAGGACAGAGCAACACAGAATCCAAAAAGCCAATTTACATGTACATCTGATTTGAGTGGCTTGAACAACATCCTGTCAGCCCAGATTGTGTGTAACACATGTGCATCCATACGTGTACTTCTTATTAATTACAGGTACTGAAGGCTCATAAATGTAGATGGGGATTTCCCATTTAAAATGTGCAAAACCTGGAAAATTATAAGTTATGGAAAAAAATGGGAAAAAAATGTAACATTTTGGCCTTTTTCATTTTTTCTTATTTGATTAAAACAAATCATTTGATTTGAATTTGTGATTTTAATCAAGGTGCTTTCAATCAGCCAACCCTGCCCAGATGTACATGTACATGTATGTACGTGTATTTGTTGGAGGGGTGAAGCAGATGTACATGTATATTCACAATAAAAGTACTTGTTTAAAAAAATTACAATTTGTTTCAAGGATATGTTTTGATTTGTAATTGTACATGTATGTATACATGTATGTACACGTCACCATCAACAATCTTTACTTGAACTCAAGGACATCGTTAATGTCTCTACTCCTTCTTTTTACTTAGATTTTATACTTCTTACAACTTGTTTATCATTCAAAGTTTACCTTTGCAGCCTAGACAGTCTTTGTTCCCTACATGTACAAATACATTGACACAGTTTGACCATAGAGAGAAAATACATACCAAATACTGTACCACTTTTGGCGTTAAAGAGGGGTGGGCGAGTTCTCAGGAAAAGTTCCATAAACATCACTGGTACAATACATAAGTCATTTCCGCATTCAGTCAAATTGCAGCTCAAAGAATCCTCAAATTCAAGTGGAATGTGGACCTCAGTAGTCCATCTCGTGTACAGATTGACAAATGTGATGATGACACTTTTCCTAGTTCTGGATTGATTTAACCAGTTCCAGATAAATTTAACAACTTCTTCACGTAGTGTAATCAAGAAATCCATTTTCAGCCAGAAGTTGACCACTGTAACGAGCTGATTCTTTAATGACGAATTTCTGTTCTGAATTCCATGAAAATTAGTTGATCAGAATTCTAGCAAATAAAAGAAAGACCTTGTGTAAAGTTTGACTTGTTTTTTCAATAGCGCAGGCAAGTTCCCAACCATGTCAGGGACTGGGCATTTGGGGATCCCGTTTCTGTAATAGAAGGAAGACCTACATGTACATTGTACATACATTGTACATTTCAACTTTTGGATTTACCTAGGCAGATGACTACAACATCATGCTCAATAACTGTAGGGTTGATGTGAGAAGAGTATGGGTTCTGAGTTTTGAGAGAAATTATGAGGAGAAACTGTGTTTTTAACACATGACACATGGTGGAGTCAAATTTGCATGGCTGATTTATTAGAAAGAAAGTCTCATTTTCTAACAATCTAAAGTTTAAAATTTCCAAAATATAGGGCCAGTGAAGCACACTAAAGACCACAGAGGAAGGACACAGAAGGAGTTGCAACTCAGGCACTTCAAAGTGTTCAATGATGGTCTCCGCCAAGTCAGACGAACAATAGAGAACATTCCCAAAATGCCTGATTACTTGCTGCCTGCATCATTGCTGGACAAGCGGGGCCAGTAATATCCTAGCAATACTTGTAGTATTTTGCTTGCAATTAAATACAAATTATCAATGTGACCACGAAATAGAGAAAAATTCCTGATATTAGACCTACTTTTGCCATCGTAAATAAGCTTTTTAAAAATTTTGATACACTATTCCATTATCCATGCAAAGTTTGTAATTTTATTCTCCTCCGTCCAATACATCAGTGTTCAAAGACTTGGTACATGTACGAATTTGGCCAAGACTGGCCAACAAAATGTTCACTACTACTGGAAAGATTAGTTCATCAGGAACAAAATGCACTATTTCATCACAGGGAAAGATTGTGAAATCTCATAAAATACGCTTTTGTACAAATGTGATAATAAAAAATGATTCCAACAAAACACAAAATTTGGTAAACAACCACGCTATTTATTCCCAGAAGAAAGAGTTCCTTACGGGCAATGAAGTTGTCATGAGATCATACATGTACCAAGCACCAACAAAGGCATGCAAAGGCATGAATATTCAATTTCCTATACCTCAGTACACAAAGTTTTAAGGATGCGGATTACCATCAACAAATTGCGGCGGTGATCATAGGGTACAAAGGGGTTTTGTGGTTGTGAAACAGGTGGTGCGTAGCAAGCGTTTGCTGCGATCTAGCTATGGACCTACCACCACAGGCATGCCAGAAAGCAGTAATTGGCCAGATGTTACAGCCCGGGTCCGCGTCCTTCGTCTATGTAAAGACAGTGTTACTGGAGTTTTTTTGTGTGGGGTCTGACCAGTTTTGCAGGATTAAAATGACAAAAAAAATGGTACCGAAATGAACAATTCCCACCATATCAACCACACTAAGCAATTGACAAACCCAGCATTATTATGAACATGTATATCACATACAAATCTATAATGTACATGTACTGTACATATAATGTCTATGAGTATCTAGTCACCAGCTTCCTTATTTTGCCACTTACCATGAAAAACCAATCAGACTTGACATAAGGTGGCAAAATCAGGGGCCTGGCGACTAAATGGTCACAGTCTCACAGATGTCAGTTAAGTTCACCACATGACATGTGCATGTACATGTACTTACATGTAAATGTGTCATCCACAACTAGGACAAATTTTCAGCCTTTGGCAGATTTTCAAAAATGGGGGCTTTAAGTAAAGTCATTTTGATGTGAAACCATAAACAAATTCAGAACTAAGAAAATGATCGCAGCGTAGGATCTTGACATGAAAGAGTATTACGAGCTTACATTATTGTAAACAACGTACTCCGTCTGTGGTCGACCACATTCGCAGCACAACCAACCTGTCTCGTCTCAAGTTCCGTCGGTACATGTGGTCTGGAGGTAAAGAGCTACAGTGTGTCCTTTCCCATCTCGCCACCACAGTAAAGACAGCCTTTCTGTTGCATCGTTAACGCACAAATTCAAGGACTCAACACCGCCGCACTTTTCCCCAAGAGTTAATATCCGGAAGTCACGTCATGCCATGCAGACACTATCTCATAAATTCAATGCGGTTTGTTATTGATAAAGTGCGCCCGCAACGATCTGGATTGTTTACCAGCTGGCGCAACACGCGCTGCATTATCTGCGTGGAACCACAAAAAAAGCAAACATCAAATAAACACTCGGGGAGGAGGGGACTACTTTTCTTCATATAATATCGATTCAAAAGATAAAATTTAGTACATATTAAGATACATCTACTGACTACCTGAGGAATATTACAAGTATAAACACGGTGCTCATGCAACACATAAAGAAATAAATTTACACCTCAAGTCAACTGAATTTTAAAACGTGATCAGACAGAGGCACATATTTGCTGTTTGAACATAAAAATGAATAAAAAGGTGTATCACAAACTGTAACCTGAGATTAAGTTACAGAATAAAAGCCAACTCAAGTAAAAATCCAACCCTTTTTAGTCATCAGTAAATGACAAGTACATATCCCGTGTAAAGAGCAAACAGTACTGTGAATTACAAACATAATGACACAAATTTTCTTCAACACAACCCCGAAATGAAAACATACCATTATTTCCTGAAATGTCTAAATGAAACAGTGATTGGTGAGGGAGGGAAACATTTGAAGTTATTCAGTCTATTTATTCAACAATAGCTGAACAAACATGGCTACTTAGAATGCATTTGAGCTTATACATCATTTCAGTAACCTGTAATGTACAAATGGTTCATTCATTACTGGTTTGATTTGGTAAGAAAGGGCGACCAATCACCAGAAGTTACCCTTTAAAGTGAAAACAGATTCAAATCTTATGTTGGAATGAAAATTCAAGATTTTCAGTTGTACAGAACCGCACAATTGTTCATAAAATTATCCATATATTGATTTGACCATATCATTATCAAAAGGGAAGACAGCATGGAAGACACAGGAAGGCAGAATACACTCTTCCAACTTCTTCCCAAATACACGACATGCCTCCTCAACATATTAAAAAATACAAAACCCATTTGGATATTGCTTTTACAGTCCAGTGCATGTAATGAAAAAGTCCTTTTCACAAAAGTATGTAGACTATTGGAAAGTACACAATAAAACTCCGAGTTTGGGCAGAAATGGCAGCCCCCAGTACACTGTGAAGGATATCTGCCATTGCCATTTGTAGTTTTTGTCTAACTTTGTATACCCTTGACAATCTGAGATTATCTCCTCAGTGTGCCTATGATTTCAATACACTCTCTTAGGTCAACAGCAAATGCGGATTTCACTTTCTGGTAAATTCCTCATGAACAGTAATCATGATGGCATTAGCATGAAAAGCTATTTCGTTATAAGGCTGATAATTTCCAATAATCATGCCTGTGCTTTTTGCGGTTTGATACCTTGCTGTGGTCAAATCTTCTTAATGTATCACACTTACTTATTCCTAGTATGCAAGAGCTGTGTTGTAGGCAAGGTCTTTCATGGGTACACTAGGCATGCCACAGTTGGTACAGAAGGAAATCAGCCACAGAGACTAAATCATGAGTCTCGGTGCTCAGGCTGTAGACTAGAGAAAGGATATCAATGTGGACCACAAAAGAGTGCTCGTCAAGTCCAATTATACGCAAAAGAAGTCAGATTTCTGCAGGAGTACTTTTGCAAATATTTTACATTTCAAGTATTGTAAGATAACTGTACCACACGATGCGTCAAAATGCTGACATTCCTTCTACAAGAATTACCAAGAAAAACTGACCAATTAGGGGAGCTTTTGTGGTGCTTGGATTTTAAGACAAAATTTTAGAGGACGGGGTCTCAAGAAACACAAATAAGGGTCTTCAAGTCGGAGGGAAGAATAAAACAACCCTCCCTCCCACCAAAGGAAAAACGAGGTATCCCTCACCAACTAGCACTAGCTGCCGAGGACCAAAGCTCAAAAAATTGAAATTGGCAACTTTCCAGACAGACAGCAGAGCAAAAGAAACTTTTTTAAAAAATATATTGATAAATTGTTGGTCGGCAGATAGAAGACTTCTCAAAATAAAAGAAAAAAAAAATTTTTCAGTTCTGAATCCAGAAGGTCAGCGGATCCAAGCACCATCTTAAAAAAAATCTTGCCCCAGGTTTACTTGCTACTGTGGACTTTCTGTATGATTACCAGTGGATTACTACCTCACAAAACTGTGCTTTTGGCTAACTTCTCTAGCAGACATTGCATTTTGCTGGTTGTCACATACCATACTATACTACATTGTATACCATGTACAATACACACCAGCCAAGGTAAAAAGACTTCTCCTGGTCCCTTCACTTCCACTGTAACTCTGCATACTGATGGAGGCCGGAACCAGTCAGCCTTTCTGTTGTTCACTACTGAATGAGTACTCCAGACAGGAAAATTAACACATAGTCCAACACCACCTTTCTACATGGTTGGAGACTTACAAAGGGTCTTTAAATATCCACAATGCTGCTAATTTGAATTTACCCTTGGGTTGGTCACTGGATGCATACCATTAACCAAAAGTTACATAAACATGTTCATTAAGCACGCACGTGTGTGCATACAGAAAAATGCATTGGAAAAGTGCTGTTTGGCACACATTTCCCTATAATGACAAGCTCTCATGCCCCGAGTGCCTACCCAACAAACGTCTGTCATGTACATGTATATTCTGCATATGTGCATTAGTAAATATGCACACATTACATGTACACCCAACGATGCATCACTGCTTAGTAAAAAAGCGCCCTCAAAAGGGAAGTGTACCCCATGATGTATTACTGGTGGGTAACAAAACATCTGTTGTAAATGTAAATGTGTAGAATCGATTGTGGAAAGTCATTTGACAAAAATCTTAAAATGTCAACACTGCCATCCTTAACAAAGTTTAAGTACCTACTTTGTGAATCATTTCTTGCAAGTTCAGTGTTGGGAGCATGGAATAAGTTGCTTTAGAATTAGTGTAAAATATTAACAAGAATGATTTTCTTTTGTCATGTACATGCAGACAAAACTTAAAAGAAAATGAACTAAATATTTTAAAGTGTGCACTGGATTACTTCCCCCATGCTTACTCAGAGAAGCATGAGATGCATTTTGTTTGACACTCATGTGCCAGCTCACACTTATTTGAGCCTCAGGCTGGCCCAAGTAACCAACCCAATGAGCTGGTTACTTGGGAAGTATTCCACAGTACAATGTAAAAGCATGGCGGCTTAGTTGAATGATGTGAAGGGAAAGTTGATACCATTGTAAAAACTTCAGATAAATCATTGCACGTAAAGGCAAAGTTGCTCAAGTCAACTAAGTTATGTAAAATAAAGGCCAGATATGTATGTATAGATGTCCATTGCTTTTGACAGTTCAAATTGATGATGCAAATTGAATCTCTGCAAGACCTGTAGACCTACAGACCTACCTCTAGAAGCACCTTGAGTAACCACGTAATTACACATGCCTGCTTAAACAGGTAAGCATGAGGGAGCCAATCAAACGCGCTGAAGGAGTGTAAACCAACATGGTTCCTTTTCCTTCTGTGATGTTTCACCAACAAATCTTTTTTTTTATTTCACAGGTCTAGGAAAGGGGCCTGTTAGTTTCAAATGGATCAAAATCTCACTCTGCAACTCGTCACTGGTTACTGACACCGTGCCTCCAATGGATAACGAAAACCAGCATTAGGATCACTCACTGAGATCTAGAGCCATGTGAAGCAAATAGGCCTCAGAAAAATGTATTGCAGGCATAATAGGCCAACTTAATCAGAGAACACATTCTGCTAGATAAGACCAAAAGTGGTTCTAAAATGATCTAAATCCTTAATCTCAAATCATAAATACCTGTTATTCATCATTCAGTATCTTCTTTTTCTAATAAAATCCTTTTACCTTGGCTTTTACAAGAGGTCAAAGATACCACTTCACAAAGAAATAACCAAAACTGTATCCAAAAACGAATTGAAAAGCACAGTTTGTAAAGTTAAATATTCTTTTACCACTTCTTTCCAAATGACATTGTACTTGACCCGTAATTTGTTTCATTGAAATGATCAGTACAGAATGGTTTCAAGCATCTCACCTAAAAAATGAATACGGCAAGCCAAATTTTTCTATGAATTCAGGCTCTGAAGGATCTGATGGTTGTGCATCTGTCTTACAACAGTCTGACTTAGATTTGGCTTGAAGCTTCTTTTTATGACTGTCAGCTTTCTCTGTCCGGCTTGACTTGTCCCCACTTGACCGTGTTTTCCTATCTTTACTGTCATCAAATTCATATACATCATCAGTGCAGCAAATATCATTATCAAAGGATACACAAAGAGACCATGTCTTGGCAGGTCGATGGGACAATGTGTGACCACCTGAAGACTGACCAAAACTTGGCCGTCTTAGCCTGTCACTGCGCCTTGTTTTACTCCCAGGATGAAGGATGTGTGAAGAGAAGTTTGGTTTTGAGCTAGTGCAAAAGACAGGGGACACTTTGTTGAGCTCATTGGTTGGGATGTAGGTGATCTGATGTGGTGATTCTGCTGGCTGGTTAGAAAGGGAGTGAATAGGGTGTGCTGAACTTTGTTTGAGAGGTGATGAAGGAAGTGGAGGGGAGGGATCCCTCTTCCTTGGGGAGCCCGGTGGATTCAAGAGAAAATGAAAGACTTTTCCTGGCACAGAAGATGTAGAATGTCTCCTCCTGGGAAAGAGGGATTTCCTTGGGGATCCACATTGGGGTAGATCTGTTAGTAATGGTGGGGCCTTCAATCTGTACGGAGACAGACAATTAGTCTTCCTGGGGGTTGTCTTGGCAAATTTTTTAATGGGAGAAACTACAACATTTGACTGGCGAGGACTTGAAAATTTGGGGAAATCAATTTCTTCTTCAGTGACATCGTGTACATAATGTTCCAGGATCAGTTCCCTTTCCTCCTTTGGTGTTTCGGGTGAAAACACAAGTTTGTACTTGTGATTAGTCTTCTTTGACCTTTTGGGAGTGCTACACGCAAGCATCTGAGACCTCATTGGTGAAGGTGGTAAACCTGAATTTGACGAAGCAGCTCTAAGGTGATCACTAACAGAATTGGGTGACGGAGGTCTGCTGGTCTGATTTAACAACCTTGCCTTCTGCCTCTTAGACCTTCCTACATGAACATCACTTGAACCATAGTTTAGTGCCCGTCTCGGACGGAGAACTTTGGAATCTGCTGACAATGCTCTGTTCTCGGCATCCTTTGGCCTGGACTTATCGTTTGAAGTTACTGATCTAATCATGATTGGTGTTGATTTTGGAGACAGCTCCAATTGTTCTGTCATGTCTGGTTGTTCTCCCCCATCCAGCGAGACAAGTTTGCCAGCACTCTGCAATATCTGTTGGAAGCTGTTCTCCTTTATATTCTCCTTTTCTGACAGGCACACTTGTGACAAAACTGATTCCCTTTTCTTGAGCTGCACAGCCTCATCGAGTCTGACTGACATGAATCCACCTACTTTAGCTTCCCAATCCGAACCATCAGATGGAAAGTTTGCAAGATTTCTGAGAGCCATTCCAACCACAACCTCCTGCATTTCACTGCCTGATGAGTCATTGACAGAATCATCATCTTCTGGTAAGTTCAGCTCTGAGGAAGGTATACAACAAACATTGAGGGCTGCTTCCTGAAGTTTACTGGTGTAGTACATTGATGAAGCACTCAGCTGCTGCAGACGTTGTTCTGTTTCAGTAATATCATCACTTGCAAAACCTAGGAAGCTTGACTCTACCACATTCGGATCACTGTTAAAAATGGACTCTAAGTTTGGATGCTGTAATGAAGGATCACCACTAATTTGGGCAGGTGGCTTTGGTCTGTCTCCTTTCACAGGATCTTGATCAATCCTCAACTCAAAAGGCCCCTTCCCAGAGGCAGGGTTTTTCTCCAAAAGAACTTTTGCTCCAATGGCTTTGCAGTTCTCTTCCTTTTGGTGTTTTAGCCTTTTGCTTTTCCCATTGTCTACATCACTTGATTTTTGCTTCCTTTTCAAGGATCTTGATGCAAAACTGCTTTCATGATGGGTTCCTCTCTGTTGCTGTGTCTTAGGAGAGCTTGTTAATGGACTTCTTTTAGCTTTCTCTGTACCAGTGTTTTGTCTGTCCTGAGAACCTGTAGTGGTTTTCTGATTTTGAATAGGAAGAGAATGTTTTATACTAATGGCCGTTTGTTCACAAGACTTTCTGGGTTTATCAGGAGCTTCTGGTAAATGCTCCAAGGCTTTTCTCTTCAGAAGTCGCTTCCTTGCAGTAAGTGACAAACGGAGAGACCGTTCTTTTTTTCTTGCACCCTTAGGTGTGTTCTGTAATTCTTCGACACTCCCTGCTACTCTACTGTGTTTAACCGGCACCACTGGAGATTCTCGTTCAGCTGGTCT
Organism: Acanthaster planci; assembly: GCF_054643075.1. Classification (NCBI taxonomy): domain Eukaryota; kingdom Metazoa; phylum Echinodermata; class Asteroidea; order Valvatida; family Acanthasteridae; genus Acanthaster; species Acanthaster planci. The sequence continues at coordinate 8,292,992 of NC_141793.1, forward strand.
CTCTTCAGCTGGAGTAGTTACACGCCTTTGTGACTGCCTCCTCCTTGCAGACAGTGACAGCCTTGAAGACTGCCTCCTTGCAGCTCTTGCAGGCTCTGGGGAAGTTGACAAGCCTGGTTCTCCTCTGTCTAAGGTTTCATCCACAGACTGACACGATAACTGACTGACCTTGCATTGCTCTGGTGAAGTTACCTGTGGATTTCTCCCATGTGGTGAAGATGAAGTCATCTGACTTTGTCCCCTCTGTCTGCTGGAGCGTGTCAAGGGGGAATTCTGACAATCCTTAGAGCTTCCTGTGTGTAATTTCTTTCTTGACCTTTGGTCACTGTTTGCCATGTCATAGCCAGTGTCACTTTGTTGATTATCTTGGCTACTATGCCTATTAAGCAATGTGGTAGCTGGAATAGGTGTTATCCTATCATGGCATGTATCATCAATTTCAGCGGTGCCACTTGCACCCACATGAGCTTGCAACCTTTTCTGTGGAGACACCATACAAGAGGCAGGCTGATCTCTACTGAGGGTGGTTTCAAGATGTGCAGCAGACATGGTATCCCTCACTGGCTTTCCCTGAGTGTTTCCAGAGCTTGAAGGTTTTGCTACTGATGTCAACAGAAGCGTATCATGTGTTCCTCCTGTTTGCTCACTGAGTCTGCTCACTTGTGCTAGACACTGTTCCGTCTTATCAGCATCACTCGGTGATGAAATCAGCCTAACCTCATCATTGATTTCCATACTCCTGTAAAAAAAGGCAAATTGTAAAATAATCAGTTGTTGATACAACCATTCAAAATCATTACAATGACTTGGTTTATGACTACAGTGAATCAGAAACAAAAGGTAAATATCTCCTTTTTAATTTGTATATTGGAAACAGTAAATATAACCCCTTCACGCCAGGATTTTTTGACCGTGACTGCTGGGCTGCGGTTTACCCAGTATGCAAAGCTCTGTCCAGCAGCAGGCCCCATTGAACCAGCAGCTGCATGGTGAATAGACTGTATGTGTGGTATGCACTAATCCTCACACAAAGCCACGGCTGTGGATGATTCCCGGGATGAAGGGGTTAATGAGGCATATATTCACCCTGATCAGAAATTTAAGTAACCCTTAAACTTTTTAACAGTCAAAAGAAAAACTGATCCACTTCCTCACCAAACCTTTCACAGCTTGTACACAGGCCAATCACTAACTGTACGGTCATGAACACAGGAATGAAACTTCTCCAGTTATCATTGCCATCCTATAAGGGCGCCCTAATACACATTTTTGAAATCCCTAGACAAAAAGAATTATGCAAACTAAGTCTAGATATTCGTATCAGTTCTTACCGAATTCCTTCTATTCTCTGCCATTCATGATGTTGTATAACATCATTTAGAAACTGCTCAATGTTAGGTCCCTCATCAATCATGGTGTCCAGGTTTACATAATGATTGTTCTCATGAACGAAACTCCTGTGTTGCTCCCCAGCAAGATGCTGAAGTAGGAAAGTTAACAACAGATATGTTACAATAAACCCCTCACACTAAACGACTCTTTTCTCTAAACTACGCATATTTCCACCATTCATCTTTTCATCTTATAAGATAAGAATGTCTTGATGTAGCTGAAGTAACACTGCAAGATGAATAACCTGTTCTTAACAGGCTCTTGAACAGCACCAAGTAGGCAGTGCTTATTGAAATTACATCAGTGACAGTAAAATCCTGTACTTTATGACGTTTCAATCTGGGGTCAAAAACAAGACTTGAAGGTTTGCGACAATGACCAAGGACTGAACTGAGACTTGAGTCAAAGGCTGCCCTAAAGACTCCCAAAATACATAAATGCAAAAGTTTACGAATGGAAACAACCAGTGGCTTCCAGAAATTTTCAAAGCTGCCATGGATGAAATTATGAATGACTTACACGTATCACAGAAAATCTCAAATTTTTCTCAATACCTAACAAAATTCCATTAACCCAGTTAATAATGGCCATAATAATATACCATGCTGCCCAGGCAATTTCTAAAATTCAGTTTATTTCCAAGCAAACAATGATGCATGGCTGAGGGTGACAACACTGAAACGTGTCTTCTTGAGAACAGGACCCAATAAGCCATTTGCGAGTTAGATTTGAATAAAATCTGGTGCACTGAGTTATCTGACTGCACATAAACATAACGATATGAAGTCTCCAGACTAAAGACACTGTTGCTATAGCTCGTGATTTAGGGCAAGCTTTCGCATAGTGACCATCATCTCTGGAATGGACTGGTTTCTTTGTGCCTGTCTTATCCATTGAGAAAGGTGTATAGTAGCAAGGTGTCTCTTATGTAATTAAGCAAAAGCTTGCCCTGAATCACGAGGTATGGCAACAGTGGTTTTAGTAATTATAATTCTTGTTGTTATGTTCAAGTGAATATAAAGAACTCAGTGTACCAGATTTGGGTCAAAGTTAACCCCCAAAAGGCTTATTCTATGGCGCTGCTTACCGCAAGCGAAAAATCAGAGCTTACTGCGGCAGAAAATTCTGTGCTTACAGGAAATGTATTTCACAGGTTAGTGAGGAATTTTGGCTTGTGTCCATACGTACATCCCGTCCCTGAGGATTCTGTGCTTGAAGGATTTAGTGCAGAATTTTTCTGCTCACGCGGTTAGTGCAGAATGGAGATTGTCAGTGCAGAATTCTGCGGTAACCAGCACCATGAAATTGGGCCTTGGTCACAGATAGTGTTGCTGCATGCAGCGGTGTGAGTAAAAAAAGTCTGACTCAAAGCGGAGCTTCCTCAAGACTCAAGTGAGCGAAATAATGATAAGGTGCTTTGAGATTTGGGTGATACAGTGCTATAAAAGCACCAATTATTATACATCACTATTAACATCTTTACTGTCTGAGCAAATGTTAAGAGTTCCACCTTTTAGATATACACAGAGGAGGGTTTGTTTGTTACAATCAAATAATAGGAATTATATTAACAAATGTATACTGCAATAATTAAATAGATTTGATGGATGCAACATCACACTTTTCATATTTAACTCTGTGTACTGTTAAGACTTGAAGGTTCTCACGGTGAAAGAAACTAGAAGAGTGAAATAATTGTGGTTGCACCATGTACATGTATCAATATCTTTCTTGAGTATGTGTGGTTCTGAGAAGAACCAGGAAACTCGATGTTTCAAACAGTGTACTCTGTCCGTCTTCAGGGCAGTCTCCTCAAGACGGACAGAGTACACTGTTCGTCGATTTATTCCCCAGTTCTTCGCAGAACCATACATACTCAAGAAAGAGATTGATACATGGAGCAACCACAATCATTTCACTCTTCTGTGTACTGTGTAAATTTCAAGGAAATACCAACACTCTACCTACTGTAAATGTGGTAGTTCCCCCATTTAGTTACCTTTTCTAAATCCAAATACTTGGTGCGACAGCACTCACAGTAACCCTTCCTGTTGTCCTTGACACCTACATCTCGCTGTCTGCCTGGAGTATGAACCGGCTGGATGTGCTTCCTGATATCAAATCTAATTATAACAATGACCACACAACATTTCACAGATGGGAGCAACAGTAGAACTAGCAAACAGGTTGTCGTCCTAAAACTGTGCAACACCAAACATTTGACTTAAAGAGGCCAACTTTCAACTTCATTGGTGACACCTTACACAAAATACCCTGCACTTCATAATGCAATCTTCACTGTAAGCTTTGTTTGTAAAAGCCTTGAATCATTTCTTTCATGCGAGTCCTGTATGTACTTGGAATGTCTACTTGTTTGGCACGTCTTTTTCCACATTATACTGCAAATTTGCCTTGGAGAGGCAATATCTTAGGAGCACACTACTTTAACATCACCCTTCTAGTAAACCAGCCTTGCAATAACTCTGAAAGTTCAATGTCTGACCTTGACAGGTGGCACACCCACGAGCTATAATTTAAATGTACATACATGTAGATGAGGTATTCAGGAACACTGACTACTTTTACTGGAGGTAAAGCTAAGCGAGCTTCTTCAAGTGTACTGCAGAGTATTTTTGTAGCTATCAATAATTCTATATGACCTGACTTAATATGAGAGGAACAGAATGAATGGTATGATGCACTTACCTGGGAGTACCCACTCGACCCTTCTCTCTCCTCGTCTGATCAGCTCTTGCTTGGGTTCCCGGTCCATGTGCATTCATGGTTCCCTTGTTTGTTTTGTCCTTATGGACTACTTCATCAAATGGACAGCTGCCAGCATGCCCATCAAAGGTCACCCTGGGCCAGGATGTCATCTCTTTGGTGGATGGCTGATAGTGACTACAAAATACAAAAGTATATTAAAGCAAGAATTTCCTTAACACTTTTATCTTTTGACCAACCGAAGACTATTAGCACACTAATGTTAGTAAAAGTTCAGGAACAAAGGGTTCTTTGAAACTGAATGTGTGGCCTAGTGGGTGTAGCTTATAACTGCCAATAACACGGTCAGGGGTTTGAATTCTGCTACTGGTTGCATATATGTTGTGACCTTGGGCAAGTAACTGACCCCTACTCACTTCCCTCGACCCAGGAGTATAAATGGTAAAAAGGCAGCATCAGGCTGTACATACAGTACAGTGCAATTGAAAGTTAATCCTGGGAAAATGATGAAAAAAAGGGGCAGGAATTCACATTTGCAGGCAAATTTGACTGCTAATTTTCCCTTCAGTGAATCTGGCGCAAAAATGTGCAGAAACTGTGCGACAAATGTGTGGAAACAGCACGGTGCACAAATTTTGCGAACGCTGTGTGAAAAATTGGTGTGCGAAAATAATGTAAAAACTGTGTGAAAATAATGCAAAAACTATGTGAAAAAGGTGTGGAAATGTCAGCGTGAAAGCCTGCTCGTTTAGGCTGGATAGATATTGGACGACGTTGACATCAGCCGCATGGAGCAAACACACTCTCAACGGATGTGAATTGTGGTTGTGTACTAGGCCTGTGAGTGGGGACCAATTTTTGCATGAAATCTCATCAAAAGTTCCACAAAAAAACATGAAGTTTTCTGGAAGTTTTGATCTGCTAAAACCGGACTTTTTCAAGTGGAAGTTTTGAGGCTTTCTGGTACATCTACAAGAAACTAGGTTTTATTTTTTAAAAGAATGGGTCGGAAACACCTTAGAAAGTTTGAGCTTTCGATCATGAACATCGTGACCACCGAGCAGTGAAGTGCACTGTGATTTTCTGAATGGTGGTGGCTGGGCATGCATGCACGGCAGCCAGTCAACATGGCATCCGCACATGGTAGCCTCACACGTGCCACCACACAAAGGTGGATACGGACTGCCTTCTGAGATTTGGTCTATGATGTCATAATTTATGATTATCACTGTTTTATTACTGCTTTTCCAAGAGAAACAACAAGTATTATGATATTTGGTGACTCTTCTCTCAATTCTAACTAAAATAATTCTACATTCAAACACAAATAAAGCGTGGTTGGAAGATTTTTTGGCAACCGGTCAGCTACATGTACTTGTGAACTTCATACTTTGAAACTGAAATTGATTTTGTGGGGCTGGGGTTACTTGCCTTCATGTAAGCCCTATCTTTGCACTGTTTTTCCTTTCATTTCAAAATTTGAGAAATAACATGTATAGACATTATTTTTATGTTGAAAGCAATATGGCTTTACATTCAGTCTTTCCTTCACAATTTTTCTCACAATCTGGCAGCAGCGAGCACCGGTTTAAATGCCATCCAAAACAATAACGTGCCTTTGATACAGTTGATCTATGTCAGTTTATTCCAAACTTCTTGGACAAGCGATCTCTTAGATCATCTGCTGAGATTTCTGTTTCCCGCAATCTAAGAATCAAGATAATAGAGCTGTTCATGGTTCACAGCTCGTTTCTGACCACCACCGCATTCAGCTTTGATCATGCCATTTTCTATGTATCTCGATCAGCACTGACAAATGGATTGCCTTGAAATTTTTATGCTGTCTTCCTCTATCAGTCTCCTTTGAATTTCAGCAACTGAAAGATGGTATCTCCATTTTAGATTGACGATTCTCTGCTTGCCATACAATGAGATATGCATTTCAGGAGAGGTTGGGGATGTAACGCATTTGTGACAACACTTCTCAATTGGGTAAAAGGTGTTAACATTTTCCCATTTTTGAAAAATGTGTGCATTTTTTCCCTAAACTTGTGAAAAGTTTTCACACTTGTGAAAAACAAGTGTGAAAATTTTTCCCACCTGTGAAAAAAAAGGTGTGAACATTTTTCCCACTAAAGGGGAAAATGTTTCACAATTTGTGAAATGAATAATCATTTTCTCAGATGGGAAAAGTGTGATAAATGTTCCCACTTTTTGAGGTTAATTTTCTATTGCACTGTACTGTTCTCCCCATGGAGCCGAGTTGGTTAAATGCTGGTCTGCTAGCCAAATTCAAGTAAAAACTATGGCGGTCTGGTGAAAGACCATGTCTGGGTAGACCAGCAGTCTAGTAAAACAATATTCTGAAATAGGCGGCAAAATGGTTGATAGTGATGCGTGCCCTCTAGCTGCTGCTGGTTTTTGAACCAAATAAAATAGGACCGTTTGCAACCCAGACTAGTTCAGTCCCTGACACCAGCCTAGCAGAAGTAATGCTGAAGTCCATGAATGCAGCGATAGTAAATTGTCCGAAACTTCTGTTCTGCAAAGCCCATGCGATTGCAGTTAACCGTCGGCCGTTTACGGACTACCGCATGTGGACCTGGCAAGGTTTAAGGGCTTGATGTTGGTTCTGCGTACAAGATCTAAATCAGCACGTGCTTTCATGCATTGCATCGCAGAGGTATATGTAAGTTCATGAATATGCATCCCACAAGTATGACATGCCGTGTGTGAATGGTGTGTGCGTATGCATTACACGTGCTATGAATATGCAATACTGGTTTTCTGATTGCTCATTGGTAGTTGTGATGCCAGCAATGTTGCGGTTGTGATCTCGTGTTTGGTTCGCACGCTATGGGTACCGGACACAGTCAAGAACATGTACAATACATGTTCATTGTATGTACATTTTGGCGGGCGTACATATGTGCATGTACATGTACATAATGCAAAGAACGTACATGTACTGTACATGTAATATGGAATTTTTTTCTGTCTCTTGGATTGTGAATAAAACAAACGATTTTCAGCAGGTAACCACTTTGTCTGTGTATTTAACTTGCTTGAGTAGAGTTATAATCATGAATATTCTGGAAATTCATAACTCCCATGGCCATTTATGATTACTCATCAGCAATTAAACAACAGTCAGCACCGAGTGCACACTGTTATGCATGATGTGGGAGCAGAAAACACTAGTGCTAAAAAAGAAATGTTGAAATTTGGGGGAAGACGCGGACTTGTGAAAATGCTGGTGGACTAATAAAAAGCCATCACTGCTGGTCCGGCTGCCACGTGAGAAAAAAAGGTAAAGGCAAACCCTGCTGCTAGTCAAACTTCATTAACCACTTCGGGCCGGGGCATTTTTCAACGTTGAGGTTGCTGGGCCGGCATGACTATCATTTTTTCCGTTTTCAAAATCCTTCAACAATTCATCATTCCATTTAACAGTCGTTTATAGCCGCACGGATTAATCTTCAGGCACTACTCTAAGTTGACAGGTGACCTTCATTGACGCCCGAATATTTCAGCCAGGCCTGCAGCCTTGTAAACAGAGCCCAGATTGTGCGGTGTTATACAACTGTCTTTTGTTCACGAACCTGGCTCAGTGCACTGCTGACCTCTTTTCAATAGGGGCCAGATTAGCATGCAGCGGTGCTGTGTGGCTCATCACTGTGGTGGTGGAGAGCTTTTGTCCCCGGTGGTAATCCGCTTGCTCTAAGTACCCCAAACCCTGGTATACGGTTTCAAAATAATGTTGGATTATCACCACTTTTGAGAGTTAAAAATGCCCGTCATGCCCAGCAGCCTGCTGTGTGGCTCATCACTGTGGTGGTGGAGAGCTTTTGTCCCCGGTGGTAATCCGCTTGCTCTAAGTACCCCAAACCCTGGTATACGGTTTCAAAATAACGTTGGATTATCACCACTTTTGAGAGTTAAAAATGGCGGTCATGCCCAGCAGCCTGGTCTTTTGTTCGGAGTAAGGTCTTTTGTTACAGGGCCCTGTTTCCTTTGTCCGAGTTCGGAGACCCCGGCCACACATATAAACCATACGGCTCCGATTTCGGAGTCCCCGGCTGGTAGTGGTTAATGAGATCACTGTTACCACATTCTGCTTGTAACAAGGACATTTTCAGGTCCAAATCCTGTTGTTCATTGTTTTCAGTCCTGATCATACAAGGTTCCTGTTATAACAAGGTAATCTGCAAAGTCGAAGGACCTCTTATTAATGAGGTTTGACTGCATTAGGTTGCCTCATGTGATTGCCTATAGGGCTTTTTTAGGCACTTGAAAATGATGTGAGAAAACTTGAGCCCATTTATTGCCATAGCAAAGTGTACTGTCTCCATGCTGAAGAACTTCCTAACTGGTGACAAACAAGACAGCCTAGGGGCAAGTTCAGGTGCCAACTATAGTTCAACAATAGTCAATCGCTTTTTAACAATGCGCATACCCAATTCTGCTACACTCAAAACGACCCTAGTCAATCAATTTTTTAAATCTCATTGTTCTCCCATTTCACCATTGGCTGCGATTCTTGCAGCGTACATGGTCACTGAAATCTTGTTGTTATTTTCAGATGAATGGTTCCCTGGGTAATGATAAATGAAACTGACTGTTGATAACCAGTGGTGCAACCATATCCCTGGGCCTGGTCCTAAAATTGTCGACTAGATAGTTCAAACCAGCCATCGTCCCGGTGTTGTTAGTCGAACTACAGTTAACTATAGTCGTTGCTCAAATTTGCTCTAGGTTGACACCTAAAAGCCACAGCTGGTATGCTTTCCATGCTTAACTAGGACGCGCAATTATTATGTCGGTACATAGGATGTCACTGTCAAATAAAAGAGAGTCTGTCTCACGCATGCACAGTGTCCATATAATTCTTATGGCATTACAAGTATGACCTAACTATTTACCCTGAAGCATCCTCGACCTTCAGAGATGGTTTAGATAACTTCCTCTCTGTAAATAAAAAAAATGACAGTTAAATTGCAGTTTAGGAAGTTGTTAGAAGTACACTAACGTGAAATAGCTCATGTTCCTGAAACACTCAAACGTGTAAGACCCTTCCTCCTGGATGTGCTATGTACATTCAGAGAGCATTCTCTTGGAACTTTTTAATAATCATTTTTAAGGTACATATAACCATCCGAATATTCTCATCCACAGCAATGGTTACAAAAATCCCAAACTAAGGCTGCCGTCCACCTCCTTGACAACCTCCATGTTGACTTTTATTTAGATTGGAAGTCTCTCCTACCAAGTGATATTTCAAAGAAGTCACACCCCCTTTTCAAAGTATCACAAGCACAGTTGACCCAATCAATTTTTAGGCAAACCACAGAGTTTCGGGATTGACAATGAGTCTCCAACACAAAGCATTTTTTTTTTCAGTATCACAAAAATAACACTAAAACATACCTTTGGACGTGTGCACTTTATCTTTCACCATTTGAGACTGTGTCTAAGAACAATCAATGGAAAATCAGAAAGGGTAAACCAACAAAACTACAAAGCAAAATACATGTATTTCTTTTCTCAACGGTAACACCTACTGATGGCTTCATTTTGCAGTAATACATGCCATAATGGATCATTAGGCACAAATGATAACACAATAGCAATAGCACTACATTTCAAGTCAAGCAAAGTTCTCTAAAGGTGGAAACCCACACTACATTCTTTGAAATCAACCGAACAACTGTGATCTTCAAAGAAAATGGAAGGTGTAAAAACAGACTGTTGGAGTTTACTACACGGTATGGAAGGGCATGAAATTAACTTTCATTTGGTATATTACGGACCTGGTTTCATCAGATTCTGTGAATGTTTCATTCTGTCCATTTGTTGTGAAATTGAAAGTTTTTAAAATGCAATGACACAAATCAATTAAAAAAAATTGCCTGGTCATAAATGTATATGAACATCTTTTTGTGGCATCTAAATTAAACTTGTTTAAAAATCTCAAATCTGATTGTCAAGGAGAGGGTTACAAGTACAAAATGCATGTATCCTTATCATGCTAACAGAGAGGCACAAATGCTGCAGGGCAAGCCTTCAGGGGACACTTCAAGGTGGGTGCATTAACCCTAACCCAATAGGGTGTATGTAAAATCGTATTGAAATTGGAGGATTTGGGACTGTTAGGGTTAAGGTTTAATTTGAAAGTGTACGCACGTTTCCTTAAATTATCTGGATTTGTTCTCACCTGTGGTAAGGTGACCCCAGCATCTTTTATTTTTTGTTTCTCCTTGTGAATATACTTCAGGACAGCTGTGAAAGAAATGTTAAGGTCGGTAACAGGATGTATCCAAAGCCATGACCATCACACACCAATACACCTCCATACAGATACATGTGCATGTAGCTCACAATCACTTGACACTGCATAATAATCTATATAAATGTGGGTACCCACTAACATCTGATCAAAAGTCCCATAATCAGCACCATTCTGACTGGCTGCAATAATAATAAAAAGAATAATACTAAGCGTTATTTACAGAGCGAATATCACTTTGGAAGTCTCTATGTGCTTAAAGAGAAAGAAATACAGAGAGAATTATTGAACATTTGTGCCTTAAAAAATAGCAAGCCATAAAGGAACCAACAACTTTATATATCCTTGTAATTATCTATTAAGAACAAGTGAGTTTTCAATGATTTAAATCAATCAACTGTTTCGTCCAATTTCACAGTATCGGACAAGTTATTCCACAGTTCGGCAGAGGCAACCTGAAATGCATGAGAACCAGAAAAGTGGGTGCGAGCGGGAGCACTCTTCAAAAGAGACTCAGAGGTAGATCTGAAAGTCCTTACAGGGAAGTATTTCATAATTATATCTTGCAAAAACGAAAGAGATGCACCCTGTAACATTGATATGAAATTAAAAGAATCTTGTACTTAATACAACACTCAAATGGAGGTCAATGTAATTCTTTCTGTATGGGAGTTACATGATCTCCTTGTGTAGTTCTAGTGACCAGTCTAGCTGCTGAGTCTAGGATTCTTTGCTGTACCTCCAACGCTTTGTATCTTTCAGGTAAAAAAACAAATTGTAACATCCTGCATCACAGTCAATGATGTTTAAAATCTCACATGTGAAATAAATCGATCAACTTCCTTTTGGTCTATGCCTATATTGATATTAACCACATTTCAAGTCATCAAACATAGTCCCTATACCAATCAGATTCATTTACTAGGTTTAAAGACCAAGGATACTGTCAATGAAGTGAATGGTGACACCCCAGTTGCGCGCATTGGCCAACACATTGCTGGTTCCATATGTCTGCAAATATAAATAAAAATGTGGCTTTAATTACCATGACTTTCTTCTCATGATGATTATAATAACTACTTTTTTACTGCAATAAAGACTTTCCCCTAAGTTTATATGAGCAATTTGTGGGAAAGCAACTTACCTGAACAGACCAATACTGACATTGCATGCTGATTCCCTAAATGCGACTGACAAGTGGAACTTGGATCAGTATAACTTATCTTGTCATCATAAAATTGTACTCCTTGATACAAAGATCACATGCTGGGTTTACAACATGTGATTAATTGATGATGAAAATGTCTTGTGTTGACACAGTCAAGAAATAACTGGCAGTCGTCTACTATTCCAAAATTCACAACATATACAAAACGTATGTTGTGATTAAAGAGATTATGAATACACATCATCAAGAATGGAGTGGACAATACCTGAGATATGGTTGCTTTCTTAACAATAGCCTTTCCTCGTGTCACCTTCACAGAAACAAAAAGAAAACCAACAATGTGTTACGATGTAATTATTAACCCTGACTCCACCAGGAGATTTGGGAGGATTTGAGGCAGATTGAGAATTGATTCACAATTTACATGTACCCAAATGCCTAAACAACAAAGGACTAAAAGCACTCAACTTTCTGGAGCTTTTTAAACTTCATCAAAAAAGCACCAAAAAGAGTAAAACATAAACCCACTACACAGAAAATGCCTATAAACCACTTTCTGCCGGGGCGCCTGGTTTTGGGCACGTATTCTTTACATGCACTGCCAAGTGTGCGAAATCGGACAAAGGGAACTGGGCCTTGTGACAGAAAGACGGTACTCATAACAAAAGACCAGGCTGCTGGGCATTACCAACATTTTTTCACAGTCAATAGTGGAGATAATCCAGCATTTTTTGTAACAGTATGCCACTGTTTGGGGCATTCAGTACAAGCGAATTACCACCGAGGACAAAAGCACTCCACCACCGCGGCGATGAGCTACACATGACACTGCACGCTAATCTGGCCCCCATTGAAACAGCAGTGCACTGTGCCAGTTTCGGTAACAAAAGAAAATTATCCAACACTGCACAATCTGGGCTTTTTTACAAGGTGAAAGGCCTGGCTGAAATACTCCGGCATCAATAGATATTGTCTGTCAGATAAGAGTAGAACCAGACAGTCCTTCACGTGGGTGTAAGTGTCCAGTAAATGAAGTTATGAATATTTAAAGAATTTTGAAAACAGAAAAAAATGAAGAATACTCCGGCCTAGCAGAATCAACATTTATAAATGCCCCCGGCAGGATGTGGTTAACTGGTCATCAATAAAACTGAGTGAAAACTAGACGAACTTAATGAGGAAGAATAGTTCAAAGATACTTCTCCCTGATGATGTGCAATCATGTACTTCAGGAATAAACTCAAGCATGAACACAGATACAGCAGTTAGCACAGATGGACCACATTCAGTTTTGCTACCTACTGCAAAAAGCAATGTATACTACTATGCATGACAGGCATTTAAAAAGTCTCACTCATTTAAGTATGGAACATCTAACCCATTTTCTTTTCCTTACCAGCAAATGAAACAATACATGTCAACAAAGCAATTAACCCTGTGCGAAATATCTACTGACGTGAAATATTAGTTCATTGTGGCTAGATGAGAATAAGGGTACACGGACATACAGTAGCTTTGTCTAGTAACTTATAGCAGAATTAACAATTAATAATTTACCATGCCTTCCCTTCCTCCAGAGTCTGTAGCTCCACTTGCTGAGCTGTGATTACAGATGGGGCAAAACAAACAAGAACAAACATCTATACAGAACCATTGTGATCAGGTTGATACACTACAGTAACCCTAACCCTCCAGGGTCTTTTGGCTAAATGTACTGCCAAACACATCGGTCTGCACCATTTGCATACCAGCCAACATTGGAAAGTAAGAAAACAGAACACAAAAAGCATGCACAAAACTTGCGCCTTTGCAAAGGCCTCAACAGGTGGGGTCCAGGGATAACACCTATGCAGGAGTCCTGGGGCAACACCTTGGTGAGGGTCCATGGGCAACACCATGGTTGGGTCCACGGGAAACTGCTTGGTGGGGATACAGGGGCAACACCTTGGTGGGGGTCCAGGGGCAACACCTTGGTGGGGGTCCAGGGGCAACACCTTGGTGGGGATCCACGGGCAACACCTTGGTGGGGGGTCCAGGGGCAAAACCTTGGTGGGAGGTCCAGGGGCAACACCTTTGTGGGGGCCAAGGGATATTTCCTACTAAAGCTCCTGGGTTTTAGCAGTTTTAAGGAAGCTGGCAAGTGAACCAACCATCACCTTTATATTTAGCTTGATAAACTGGGGCTGGTGCCATCAGTCGATTGCAGTCAGTTTTCCAGTTGCACTTTGCTAGTCTGGCAGGGTTAGGGTTAAACCCTAACCCTGCTGAAGCTACAGCTTGAATGACAACAGTTCAGTTGATGGTATGTTACTTCCAAACTTTAGAGGAATTTTTGCCAGGGAGTTGTGCAGTAATGTAGAATCAAAAATGCTATGAAAGTTGCATACCTTTCTTTACACCAAAAACTGTCTGCGACCTCATCTAATTGCTAAACTTTAAAGTCTAACACTATATAAAATGTGCACTGTAGCTATCAACTTACTCTTTGCTTTGATTGAAAGGACTCGGTGTAGACACAGCAGGGCTCGCTCCAGAGTGCAATGAAACTGCATTCTTAGAAGATTCCAGTCCCACTTCAGGCCGATCGGACACAACATAGCTAACATCTTTACTCAAAAAAGTTTCTACCACCTGAGAGCCAAAAGAACATTTTGAACATCAGGAGATGATTTGTTAGAGCTCTCAGACAACACTGAATATACAGTGCTGATTAGTTAACTTACAAAGGGTTAAACCTGGATTACATCTAATCGTACAACACAAACAATTTTCATAACAGTCACTGCTTGTGACACCGACATCCACTGCCATCAGTGTTGAATCGGCCAGCTGATTCTGGTAAGCATATGGTTCATTCATCCCTATCTTGGAATGATATCCCAATATGGGGACTTTGCCAAGTAGGGGTACCAGCGTAGAAGTTAACTGAATTGACATCGTTTGAATCTCCTTGGCAGGGTTTTGGGTTGTAGATGCACTTTATTTATATTATAGGTTTTGCCCTTGCCCAACGTATATAAATGTATTTATTGACACCGTATACTCAGTGCTTGTCCAAGAGTGACCTGAACCTGCGGTCAATACAGTCCAAAATCATTAGGTTCCAGAGAACATCAAGACTAACCAACATATCAAGCTTCATGTAGCAGTTGATATCCAGTTCTTCTTTTGTTTGGAAACACATATACATGTACATGTACAAGTGTTTCAATCATTTACGTTGACCTTAACTCCATGGAGTCCAAAATTAATTTGCCTCTGAAGGACACCAAAACCAGCCTCCTTACCAAGTTTGAAGTTGGCATGTTCAGTCTTTCTTGAGTTATGGTAGGAAACCCATTTCTACTGTTCTAAACATTATGACGATGGCCAATGGGGTTGACAGTTTGACTATTCCTCTTTCCTTTCCTCCAATAACCCTTACCCCCAAATGCCTCTTAAACCGTTTTTCAAAAAGGGGGTAAGCTGGTGTGGACCTGGCTTAGCCCAAAAAGGTTCACACAACCTGCATTATGTGGACCTCTTTTGTTCACAAATCAACTAGGTACACGTATGTGAGGTTTGTAAACACAGACAAGGCAAATGCAGTACATGTACGTCCCTTTGGCTTTGGGAGAGGGCACCACAAAATTGTATGAATTAAATAATACATTCTACACCCTATTTGGTATTTCTGCAAAAAAACTGTCTCCATTATGCAGTAGATTTAATGATTGAAATGCTTGATGTTTTTGGAATTATGACACTTTGAAGCAGGAAATCCTTATTTGTGGTGTGAAATATAATCAATTAATTTGTTGTTACACACTGTTTTTGTGTAAGATCCTCAATTAGAAAAAGTCTAACTACCGGTAGAAACAAAGACTCGTAGATGCGAATTACTTTTCAGGATACCACACCTCAGCACAAGTTTAACAAGTCATCACATAGTATAAAGGGACTTACAACATCTAAAAGACACGGCACCTCACCAATACCAGACGCTGATGAATAAATGGCACCAAATGGTTATGAATGTGACATACTGTAAGATGACTTACTCCACCCAGATCCTCTAGATCCTTCTTGAGTCTAGCAACTTGTCTACGGACATCCAGGTAGAATGACTTGCCTTGCAGTGGTCTAGACCTGTAAGATGCTCCATGAGCACTCTTGCTGGTAACTCTCACACTGTGCTCTGTCATTGCAAAAACACAATGAACTATAAAAAGGTACAAGTATGTATGTAGATATGGGCACACAATGGCTACACATGTATACATGCATTATCAAACAATCTCTGAAACGTGTTAAGGCAAAAAAAAAACTGTTTCTGCTTCCAATAACATGCCTCTCAAAACAGGGTTGGTAAGTTGGAAAAATTTGGTTGTATTGGTCCATTTTTTTGTGCTGATCGAATGGCATGAATGGGGAGGAAAGCTACCCAAAATTGCCTCAATTTAGTTTAACTCGTGAACATAGAAAATACACACAGACAACAGACTTAAGTTCTGTGAATTAACTTGCAGAAATCTTCTTACAACATCGATGTTGTTGGGTTGCATGCATGTACGGCTGGAGCAATGTAACAACACAATTAGTATAGGGCACATTCTTCATAAAATGGACCAAAATGCAACTCCACATGTCATTTTTCAAAATTTCTAAAAGAATGACTTTGATCATGTAAAATACAAATTAGTAACTTCAGATTTATAAGAATGATTATTTGGGGATAATTTGACATACTGTGTACATTTGGTGGACATTTGGATGGCTACCAGCACAAATAAAATGGAGTTGAATTCATTTAAAAAGCTTTACATCGAAGTATTTGCACCAGACGACTTGATTTCAAAACTTCTCTCAACAATAAGGAGAATTCAGTATATTTTTCAACTGATGTATTTAAAGCACCTAAGAAATAACTCTGAAAAAATATAAGCCATGAAAAAAAGAGCACAAATTTGACAGAAAATGATGAGAAAAGTTTGGCTCTCTTCATTCTCTTGCCGTTTCTCACTATACCAGCATATCTGCCAGGTCTTACACCTTTCAACCACCGAAAATAATCTTTCAGTTTGACTGTATCAAAAATGTAAAATGAGTAAAATATATTCATTGCAAATGTCATATTTGACAGAATTTTGATGACGCTCGAGAATTTTGACCAAAAATGCATGACGTTTGTGAATGCCGAAAACGCAGTGACATGTAGTGCTCGAAAATTCCATGCGCAATGTTCATTTTGCCGCTTATTTTGGAGATATCCCTACTGAAATTAAAATTAACAGCTCTGAGCATTAGATTTTCATTATGAATCATATTTTATGTCTCGGACGTCACTTTTTTGTGAACGTCATTCAGTATGACAGATTTTCTTTCGAGAAACCTTTGTATGAAGAGGAAAAATCCCGGAGCATCGCCATTCTGTAGAGGGGCTCATGAATATCGAATGAAATAGAGGGCGCACTATTTGTGTTGATGTCAAAGGTAAACCATCCCACAATGCAGCAAAACATTTCTCTAACGTCAAAGTGAGATAATGACGAAGCCACAAAATTACCATGATCAGTATTTTGGACTGCGGTTTTCGGAAACGTACTTGAAGAAGATGTGATCAATCCAGTCATAAAAGGATGATGGTTTGGGGGGTACTTCTTTGCACTTTTTTTAAAGCTTGTGTTGTACATGATTTTACTCGCTGTTTTTTGCAGTCAATTTTTTTGACAGAATCGAATGAAGTTCATGACTGCCGACTTCGGGACCTGATTTAATATATGTAAATATTATCATCTTTCTCCACATATAAATCTGAGTAAAAAACCACGGCGATTACCACTCCTCGGTAAATTTATTGGCTAGGATTTCAACAGGTTGTTCACGTCTGTCCAAAATGTTGACATTCAAGACTTTAAATAATCAATTCCAATTAAGTTGAAAAATGGGCACAGCTATCATTGTTCCTGATATCAGCCATGATTTCCCTCATTTCATCAAACATGGGGAATTAATTCACTGCTGTTTACTTCAGAAAAAATAAACCCCAAAAGTTGAACATTATCTCATGGTCCGTATTTTGAGGAACCTGCCATAACAATAGACTAGTTGACACATTTCCATTCCGTGTTCATTGCATGGGTGCTGCACAGTGGGAACCAGCGCAGCATTACTTTACTGCATTGAGCTTTGAGTACGTGTTTTCACCACTGCAACAGCAACATGAGAAGGGAACTTAAGAAAATAACAGAGGTTTCTTTTCAAAACTTGCAAATGTGAGCAGGAAAACGTATCAATTAAAAACGTTTTAATGTATAAAAGGTTGTTCAGAGGTGATTTGTAAAGACGGAAAAGACGAGGATTTTTTCACTTTTTTTGTTTTATTTATGTTTCTAACTTGCTAATAAAAATGTTTTTGGCCTATGTGGATTGACACTAAAAATCTGGCCATTTTGGCTCTATCACTCCGGAAAACATCACATTTTCTACAGTGCAGGAAACTAATATCACACTCTTGGCCTCAAGTCACTTCTAATTTTAATTATCACAAGGCATCAAGCCCCATGCAGGGCTCGCAGAATTGGTAGTCTGACGTTCCAGGACAACCAAAACATTCTGTCAGACAACCAAATGTTCCAGGCTGCCAGCCCCACGGGCAAAAAGTAGTCAAGTGTAAACCCGCGTCTCAGCCAAACACTTTGTAACAAGCATATTTTCTAGTAAAGCATGTCTTATTTTGAAGGGAATTAGTTTATATATTAGAATTTCAGTGCATTAATTTCAGTGGATAGCCTGCATAAATCTTTACTTGACTTTACTACTCAGCAAGCTATGGACCATATATCCCCTCAACACCGCAAAGTTGACAAACACATTACGTCACATACAAATCTGTTACACATGTGTAGTTGAGTTCATGACGTTCGTACTTGTACTTGCGTGCGTGATCTGAAACTAGGAAAAACATTCATGGAACCTTGCGTAGTGAGTGAAAGACCGACCTGTAATTTTTTCAGGTTTTGATTTTTTTGTGCTGCCTGCTCCCCTTCAAACAAATGTTAAGTAAGGTCATTTTAGGAAAGTAAACATGTATTCTATATTGGCCTACAGCTTGGGGCAAAACTTCTTTATCAGGCAACTGAAAATGAAATTTGGGCAACCAGATTTCAGATTCCCCTGCACGAAGGGCAACTACATTTTTTAAATTTCGCATGCCCTGCCATGTAGGATAGCTGCAGCTGGGCTTGCTTCTCAATGAGTTTATGAGTTTGAGGTTTTTTTTTTTGTTTTTTTTATTCATAAACCTTAAACAAAAGTTAAGGTTTACCTATACATGTAAGTACAAATTTCCTTCAGATATGATTGTGCCTACCTTTTCTCTTTAAATCCTGTCTGGCTAATCCAGGCCGTCTTTTCTGCTTGGATGATGACATCATGAGATCTTTCTTTGCTCATCTGGCTTGTAATTGTATTGCTGCATCAAAGAACTTGCGGATACTGTATTCAAAAGAAGCACACTCACACGTACTGAAAGGGAATCAAAATACTATAGCAATGCAACATGCCCTCAAATGCCTGCTCAAGGTAAAAAAATAAAAACTGCAAAATCAAATTGAAAAGAAATAATAGCTGATCTGTAGAATTACAGATGATGACCAGCATTTCAGCTTTAGGAGCAAATTAAAACTGCAGTAGGATTTGTCTTGATGACTCACAAATGAACTTTTTCAAACTGAACCAGAACCACATGGGGTTTTCATCCAAAAGTAAAATAAACCCAACAAGTTGCCTCTGAAAACAAAAAACACCTATTTCATGTTACTGTTCAGGTTTTTAATTTCAAAATTTTAATATTTAAAAACTGTAAATTTACAATAATTTCATCTTTGGTGAAATAAACAACTCCACACTTTAAAAAACATAGAAGTGACATAAAATGTAAGGCATCTCTTTCTTTAGGGTTGGGGATGTTTCAAACATAATACGTGTGCTTTAATAATGGCAATGACTGGAATGGCCTAATTACATGTACCGTACATACATGTACATTCCAACTTGTCCACCGCCCCAATTTTGTTCAGTGCCACATTGGGGGTGCGTCCAATTTTGTTGACATACTTACAGTATGTACGACGTATGTATGATGTATGACGTACAGAGTCATGCATGCCCAACGGCACGCATGACTCTGTACTGTCAAAAGTGAACTTTTACGCTCAGTTTCATAAGTCTATGTGAAAACATTTGGTATTCAGAGAAAGGGAGAGCAAATTAAACACAGACAGGAGCTGGGGTTTTAAAATTTACGAACTACATGTGCATAAAGATTGGCTGATCAGTGGAATACATGTCTTTAAATTATTTCTCCTTTGTTTACTTTTACTTTGATTACTTTTACAAATCTACATGTACAGTTAGCTGTTAGCTTGTCCTGCTTGTTGATCTTTCAAAACCAAATTTCATTAAACACACGTGCACGCACAAAGATGAATACCTTAATAAATTTCCTAAGGGAAAATTGCACATTTTGGTCCACTATTGAAAAAATCCATATGACAACAAGCTACACTGTACATGTAAGTTAACTGAGGCAAAGTGCAGAAGATGATAAATATGCCTAAATACTAAATGGGTCCTTGCTAGACCCTTCATAAAAAATAATGGGCCTACATGTAGGTGTACATCACTGCATTTGAGCTCCAATGAAGGATCACGTCTTTTATTAACAGCACGGAAAGAGTTCCATATGATATTTAGATTTATTTAGATTGTTAGAAAGGTTTTTCAGACATGTCAGACAAGTCTCATACTCATAGGTTTGTGCACAGGGGCATCAAGTATTGTCCAGAGGCCTAGGCCTACATGCATGATCTCTTTCCAACAGCACAAAATCTCAACTAAACATGATCATGAAAGAATAATCTGATCATATGACAATTAATTTGTACAAGGCCTAGTACTAGGCCTAGGTCTAACTTTTATTTTTATGTCCACATTCCACACAAAAGCCTCCCACAGGTTAGGCCTACATGTACATGTCTTGTCTGCATTTGTTGCAAACTCTGTTTCGAAATACAACTAATCTTTCTCATTATACGTTTAATAAACAGCATCAAATTACCATATACATTATCTAGTTTCGGGTACAAACATCTTCAGTTTAGGGAAAGAAAAAAAAGTCGCAATAAACTTACAAGTACTGTAGGCCCCTACATGTTTTTGTTTTGCAGTACTAACGCAAATTACGAGCAGCCGCCATCTTATGTCGTTCAGCACGCGTGAACTCTTACCGGTTACCAGACTAAACCTGAATATCCAATAACAATTACTGAGTCCACAAACCGACTAAGGTCGTAAGTGAAACGGGTTTTTGAGCTACGGCTACGTCTACGTTGCACGCCTTTGCATAGCGCATATTGGCAGGGTAAAGACCGTCTGCAGGCAGACCGTGCATAGGAGAAAAGAGTACCGAAGTGTGACGTAACTGTGGAGCAGAAAGTGCAGTGCAAACGAATGGAGTACGCGCGCGTTAGTTCACGCGCTGGTGCTCGCACTTATGCATGCCTTTTACACAATTGTGCGCGTGACGTATTCACTTCGGTACTCTATGGAGATATCAAAGCTTTGGTTTTCAAACACCAAAAATTTTCAGTCCTTTTGTAGGTCAAAGCAAATTAGGGTCACACTTACGCAGCCCACCGCCAGCCAACGAGTCTTGGTTTGTCCTACCGGCCGGGAGGAGCGATTTTTACCTTTAATGGGTGGCTGCTTTATGATCGCGTGAAAACCATAGACATCAAATTTCATACAAGGCAGACTACATGTTTTACCAGATTTTTGTTCCTTCTTTAATTTCTGGGGGAGGTTTTCAAGCGCGGGGAGAGGGGCATTCCTGTACACCCCCTTTTGTTATGCCACCCAAATATGGGGGCTAACCAAAATCAGGCCCTTAATGCAGGGCACACACTATGATGTCCATCACGGGGGGTCTCAAAAATATTTCCTGCTCTGACTCCAAAAAACACAAAATAAAAGAAAATAAATGAAATTACACTCAGGCTACAGTAATGATAAAATGACATTATGTAAGGTTTTATTTGTAAATCAGTAGCAATGTAATGCATTACCTATGTGTCCACCTGTCCAAAACAGACCCCCCAAAAAACTTGGGGGACCCAGGCCAACTCCCCCCCCCCCAAAAAAAAAATTCTTGGATCCAACCCTGCATTGGTAATTGATGAATAATCAAACAACGGAATGTATCACACAACATGAGTGATTTAGAGTTTAAACAGTAGTGCTTCTTTTATTTCCTAATTTAAAATATACAGTTCCATTCCATATACAGTTCCATTCCATATACAGTTCCATTCCATATACAGTTCCATACATCTTATAGTTTGTTTACCGACATCTGTTAAATTTACAGGACTGGAAGGGCAGGGGCCTAAACACAGTGCACTGGGTGACTTGCTTAGCATGACAGGGCAATTTCTGAATATTAGATACATACATACATGTATATATTTAACAACCAAATGAATCACCCATGTTAACCCTAGCTTTTACTTCTCTCAAGAACAGATCCAGAACCAAATTTTTGGGGGAGGGGTCTAGCTTGTTTTATGGGAGCCAAATGTTTGAAAATTTTTCATGTGACGTTTACCACCTTCCTGAGTGTTTGGGACTACAGTTTAAGGCTTTTACAAGCTTTTTGAAGGGAAGGAAATGAAATGGACCAAAATGAAATAGTCATTTGGTTTTTTTAGAAATAAAAGGCTCCAGCTGGCCTCTCGCATCCACCCTTGGCCTCTCTTAGTGTGGATCCCATTTATATCATTTTAGGTTTTTGGTCGATATAATTTTACCTCTGCTAATAACACACATGGAACATGGAAAACTAAGAGCAAGGTATTTTATGAGGCGTAACAAAATCAATCATTGCTGTTGGATTTTTTTCTCCAGTCAAATAGAAATTTGAAAATGCAGATAGGAGGTATTTATGAAAATCTTCAACAGATATCACAACACCACAGGTTTTGGTATGTGGCAGACAAAGGCCAATATCTCTTGATTTCCAACATTTTGTTTCAAACCCCAAACGGTCCTGAATCTTCCCATTATACACACTTTTTTCACCCCCCCCCCCATTAGGGTTAAATAAGGAACCTACGCATGAACTTAACCGTGCAAGAACATTCAGTCCTAGCCTCCATACACTTGGCCCATACTCAGTCATTAAGGCATGTTCTCTTATCTGATTTTCATAAATATGCATCTTTCTTTACTGTGGAACAGTTAAACATAACTTGTTGGTGGAATGCTACCTTTACAACCTGAGCTTATTAAGTGGATATCATCACAGATGTGCTGCTAACCAAATGCTACTATACTACCACCAACATGTACATGTACACACATACATGTATGTGTGACTTCATTCCATTTACTGCCTACGGTTACCTGCACCGGTAGTCCGGTATATCAACAAAGTATACATGAATGGACATAAATCACTGTTTTCTTGCTTTGAGTCCACCACAGTACCCCTATGTTGTTTTTGTTGAAATTTCTGTTTTACTTTCGTAACCAGCAGTAAATAAATTAGAATGTGAATTGAAAAATGCAGCAAACCAGGTATGATTCATCATACTACTGAATATACATTACCTTGTCAATAATCCAAAGCATTATTTGTTTGTTATATGAATCTCAACATGCCGAGTATTATTCATCATACTACTGAATATACATTACCTTGTCAATAATCCAAAGCATTATTTGCTTGTTATATGAATCTCAACATGCCGAGTATTATTCATCATACTACTGAATAAACATTACCTTGTCAATAATCCAAAGCATTATTTGCATGTTATATGAATCTCAACATGCCGAGTATTATTCATCATACTACTGAATAAACATTACCTTGTCGATAATCCAAAGCATTATTTGCATGTCGTATGAATCCCAGTATCCATTCAGTACATGTTTAACACCGAAATAATATACTGAAGTAAGAAGGCATGCACAATATTTTGATCCCAGCAATGACATGACACTATGCCAGCACAGTTTTTACTTCAGTGATATTCCTCCAAATTGCTTTGGATAAATGATATTTACCATTGATCCTATTAAGGCTGTGACCTGAAAGTACTTTATTCAATGAAAGTTCTGAAATGTGAACAATTATTTGATATACATCAACAAACTACTGTCAACAACAGTAAATTAAATTTGCAAAGTGACAATACAGCTATCAAACATCCATTTAATCCAATGATTTTCAAAATCTATTAAGTGTTTATTGGAAATTTAATACATACAACAGATTGCAAAATCAAGAAATGAAAACATGTTGCAATTTGAGATGATCTACACTGTACAACGTGTTGGAAAAGAACTTCTGTCATCTGCTTATGATTTATGCTTACAAAAATATGAAATAAAATAAGTAAAACAACAATAACAAAAGGCTAAGATATAATGGCCCAATCAACATTGCAATTTTTCAAATAAATAGCATATATGTGCATGTTAATTGATATATACAAAATATAGCAGATGGGCAGGTTATCAGTAGATTTCTCAATGAAGTGTTCATGTTCTGGTACAGGAAACCTGCATCTCTCAGCCAACTTGCCACTGAAATAAAACAAATCACTCATTAATCAATATGTGTCCCAAATTCAACAGATACACACCCAACAACAATTCCTTAGTTTTGTGCACTGATGGATAGTGAGAACCATGCATCGTACTGAAGTAAAACATGGGTACCCATCAACAAACCTAACCCCAACATCAAAAGAAAACATGTTTCAGCATTCCATGTAGCCTGGATTTTATTTTACAATTTCCAAACAAAAACTTTTGAAACCTGTTCTCTTTGTCTTGAGAGTTACTAAGTGATTTGTATAGCTGGCTTTGGGTACCACGTTTTGACAATTCAGAACCAGCTTCTGGCATTACTGCTTAGGTGAAGTTCTTGGTAACAGCTGCTCTACAGTGTCTCTAAGCATTTTGCTACAACCCTTCCTGAATCCCCCCAAATCAGTTACTCCACAGGAATGGCACAGTGCTTCATCCTTTCATGGGTATCTGGCCCCATGTTCAGTATAAACATGACTGGCTGCATTCCTCAATCCCGTATAAAATCCTACAATGCACTGTGGTGAATTTCAAGGATCTGAGAGAATTAAAGCTCAATGTAAATCAGCAGACAAGGTCTCAACGAATAGGACTAGTCCAACTGTCCATTTATGAAATAGACAGTAACTCCAACTTACAGACAGTTTGTTTTCACCACCTCCTTTCTGCTCCAGTTCTTCTGCTTTTCTCTCAACTTCTTCCTTTTGTTGTCGTCGTTTCTTCGCTCCCTCTGGGTCTGCTAATCCCCTGGACTCCTCCTGCAACCAAAAAGTGTTGACATACAAGTATCAGAGACAAAACAAAGTCAATTTTATAAATAGTGAACATGTGGTAAATAGGAGGAGCCATACTGACAAACAACTGAGCATTCTTGAATGCATTTGGACAGCCTTTGCCCATTAAACGTGGAAATCAATTTTCTGATAACTTGTCCAGTCATCATATTTTTGTGTTTGTACATGTACTATTTCATGAATCAAATTCCTTCAAAAGATCCATTGACTCATGCAGAATGTCAGAGCGGGATAAAAGGAAGTGAGACGAATGGTTTAGAAACCTGCACACTTGTAAGTATACAAACACACACTTCAATAAATAATATCATCAAGTGTCTCATGAATCATGTACATGTATCAATTATGCAGCCAATGCCCAAAAAACCAATCCCACTGTTGTACACTCTACAAATTTATGCCACATTTTCTGACAGATAGATTTTGGAATGCTTTGTAGATTGTAGATTCTCTGTGGATTAATCAATCCTAACCAACCCTAAACCAGTATATAGACCCTCTAGCTAGGATGTATCCTTGGTCCTTCAAAATTCTCAAACTGCCTCTAGGTAATGAACTAGATATAACATCAATCTTCCAAACCTCTTCCAAACCATTTGTTCCTTAGAGGGGTGACTACTACTTAAATCCTTCAAAATTCTCTGGCAATTCCTGTCATTATGTTGAGGCAGTGTAATAATATCCTGAAGCAATGTGGATGATTTCAAATATAACCTTGGCCTGAATGTATGCGTAGCAGAGTATAAAAAACAGATGGTCTAACCCGAGACTTTGACACAATGCATTTTTCACAATTAGCCACACGTATTTGCCACTCATCCCCAGTCCTACAATATCCCGAACTGCCCAGAGGACTTTATTGAGTTAAGAAAGGTTAACAGATTATGTTCAGAGAATTGCGATGTCTGTTGGCCGAAAATGTCTGCTCTTTAGACCCCACCTTTATTATGTCAAAAATTACTTCTTGCCAGGCAAAGAGGAAAAATCTGGTTTTTCAGCATTGCCTTCAAACTCCTCCTATCATTGTGGCACTTTGGCCTGTAAAGAAAGGCTTTCAGGCAAGTTACTACATGTATACATAAAAGAGAACCAATATCAACAGCCCAATCCTGTACATGTAGTTTAATGGAGCAATGCACTGTATGTGAGCATACCTGCTTGAAACGTTTCTCTGCTGCTTCTGCTTGCTGTTTACGTCTTGTCTCCTAGCCAGCAGAAACACAAACATAACAGCTTCAAAATGTTGACGAGTGGTTTTTGTCTGCACATAGCAATCATGGCCTACAACGTCGAAAACTCTTTCACTGAAACTTACATGTATATTGGGTATGCAGGGTGACCGCTAAAAATCACAAGCAAAAAGTAGCACTCATTTTCTTCCATAACAAATATCAGGGTCTACTGCCTGCAACCTTACGCAGATTACCAATACATATGCATTATTTCCTAGTCCATTACATCCATTCACTAAATTCTTGATCACCAGCAGAGCGCCCTCACTCATTTGACCCCCGTGTAGGCGGCCGCCATGTTCTTCCTCTTTTTCCATACACAAAGTGCGCCGAGGCAGTGTGGGGAGGAGGGAGGGAGATTGGTAATCTGGTAGGTATGCAGTGGTACTCTAGGTAGGGGGAGAAATTGTTACTTTTGGTATCACATTGAAGCTTAGAGTTATCTCCACAATGCATTCCCAGACTGAAATGAAGTCTTCATTTCGAAAAAGTAACAACAATTTCTGACAATTAGTTTGGGAGAAAACAGCTATTACTTCTAGGTTACATTTTTTATGGGGAGTACCCTAAATATTCAAATGTTCATTCTTGCATGTGCTAGTACCTGTCCTCTGTCAAATATCAAACTTGACAATAAACTTGGAAACCTCTAACATACACGTACATGCATTGATTGCACCCCATTACGCTTGCACTCTATTCATGTCTATCCCATTCTTAAGTGTGACGTCACTTCAGTTTAAACCATGCCCACTGCACATGCACTGCACACAGAGTTACATGCATTGATTGCCTTTTACATGGAACTGGAAGTTAACGTGCAACTTCAGTGATCGTCCAATGGGAGCCTGCAAATCGTGGCTCGTCCGCCTTTGTGACGAAGTCACTTACAAACTGGATACACATTCTATCACGTAAAATAAATAAGAATCTTCTGAAACTCTTGATAACAAGGAGTTAAGTAGGCCTACTGTGATGCCTGATCATGAGAGCTACTGAGAGACCTACCCTTATATTTCCATCTGATAACACAAAAACTATTGCATCTTCAAGAGGAAGGATCACGTTTAAGAACAGGGGCAATGCACAGATAGCCCCCGGTAGGACTCAAATATCCATTAACATCTAAAAAGTCCCAAGTGTAACTTGCAGCAATCTGTTAATTAGTAGATGTACCATACACTGTAGCTGATCGCAATCCAAGTCCACAACAGCAAGTCCCCTCCCCCCAAAAAAGAAAATAATAATAACAAAAAGATACAAATAAAAAAAAATTAAACCCTGAAAGAACCAAGGGGAAGAACCTCCCCCCCCCCAACATTTTTTTCTGATATCGCTGCAGTCCCTTTTTTCAGGAGTTGAGCCATAAGGAGTATTTAAAGTAGCTCTTTGCGATCATTTTGACACCATTTTGGGCAAAATATTCAACATAACGTTCTTGTGCGGTGCACATTTTTCCCGAGACGGGTCAGCCAAAAATATAAACTTTTTCCACTGCGGTGCTCAATGCATGCAGGCTGGCACGCATGTAGCCTTGAACTTCAAAGACTCCATCAACAAAACCATGCCTGTGATTGAGTTCAAACTTCATATTTGTAATGATGAGTGTTTTTACATGTATACCAAGTTTTTAAAAATTGAGCAAGCACATCAGAATGGGGGGGCAGACTTACATGTAACTTGTACCACTTCTGACACTTACCTCATCTGGTTGGTTTTGATCATAATCATCTGCAGTGCCAAACAAACAAGGCATGCATGCACCCATAGTTTAAGATTTCTCTAAACATGACAAATGGGGACAAAAGAAGAAAATGATTAGTAAGTGCCTGTGAAAAGGGTACATGTAAGTTCATAATAAACTGGAACTCTCCTAGAGCAATCACTAATAAATAAATGTTCAATGATCCCGACCTAAAGGCTTACATTGATATTACCAGACTAGATTTTTAGCATCAGTCTGATCCTCAAGAAGGCAAAACGTTGATTGAGCTGCTCCCCACAACGTGTCCAGTGATATGGCTTGATATGGTTTGTGCATGATTGTATTCCACCAACAAATCCATACCGTACAAGAGTTTTTTGAGAAAAGCTTTTTTCCCAAGAGCAATAAAGGATTGGAATAAACTTCATCTGTATCCTGTGCAGTCATTAAACTGATTTATGGAAGAAATTTGTAGAAGGACTGGGGACAACTCTGGGTCAAATCATACCCGAGTGAACTTGTACGCAAGTTAACTCGTACCCTGGTCAATTCATACATGTACCTGCCTTAACCAGTACCCAGGTCAGCTCGTACCCCGGTCAACTTGTACCCTAGTCCTCGATCAAAATACTGGCATCTGTGGCCCAAACCTCCAGCAACATGTTTGTGATTGTTTTCTTCCTTTTTTCTTTTCTCTTATTTGCTCACGTTTTGGTGACGTTACATGCTGGGGATGTTTATTCACCTTCTCCATTAAAATGGTGAAATTCTCTTCATTTTTGGCCCCAGAAATGACAGCTGTGCTATGACTGCCATTTATTAATGATTACTTTCTGATTTTTCTTTTGCAGGGGCCAAATAAGGAAATTTCCCTGACCATCGTTGTGTTAATCTATGGTAAATTACATGTACATGTAGTCATTGGTCAGAAAAGACAAAGAAAGACAAGGACAAAAGCTCAATTTTTATCAATCAACAGCATACAACAGGCATAATTATCTCTTGGAATGTCTTGATCTTCTTTTGCTTTGTGCTGTCATAGATTGGATTCCTTCAGCAGATACATCTAGAGCTTGACCATGGTCACCTTGCTGTGAAGCAGTGCAACAACTGTGTAAAATAGGACAAAGTGGTGGCCTGCCCTCTCATTCAGCCGACGATGCCACCCTTCAACATCGTTGTTAGTACGTATGGCTCACATGAGCACCGACCAGTTTGCAGCACCCAAGTGCTGTGCTGCAGCTAAGTTGCCTCAATATACTGGCAGAGTAGTTGGAGACGATGATTTAATGCTTGGGCCTGAAGGTAGTGGAAGGCCTCCTTAATATGCTCGGCAGGCAAGAATGGTACTGACATCAGCGGCCAGATGTATTCCCCACTACTGGATTCGTGGTGTAAGGGACTTGAAGGCTTAGTGCCTCACACTTCAGCCATACTTCCTGTGTCCAGTGATAGAGACATCCTGTGATGTGGACATGTGGGAGGACACTGTGGATGGCAGACCAGACACCAGCCTCGAAGTCCAGAACAGCTTCTTGAAAGCTGCTGCTTCTGGATGGCAACTTCTATCTGATGCACTTCAAGACCTGCATGAAAGAATCCGAAAAAAGAAGCACAAAATACCTAACATACATTTACAAATCTAGCTGTAACCAAAACAGACTGGTTGGTGATATCTTTTCAAGCTTTTCCAAAGATACTTTTCACAAAATTGAAAAAGAAGATAGCAATTTACAGAACATACCTTCTTGTAGTCCTTTTTGACCCATATCAAGACGAAGGCAAGTGGTAGTTGCTTGACTTTGCCTGACTAGGCTCTGATGAAGGCATGAAGCGAAAGTGCACGAACAGATACTGTACAAGCTTGAAGGTACACGTACCATGAAAGTACTGTACCAAGTCTTGGTGGCATCTAGAACAACCAGCTGGTCCTCAGTGAAGAAGAGAAGATGGCATGCTCCCCACACTTGTTGTCCTTCTGCAGAAAGTTAGCTCACATGAAGTTGGCAGCTAACTCAAAGTCGAGGTTTCTTGCTTCGAGAGGGTGCTAGGTTTGATAGACTCGGTTGGCACTGCGTCTTGAATACGACAAGTTGGGGCAGCCGGCTGGGGCGGTATTTGCAGTGGCGCTCAGGACTTGCTCCACTAAAGCACCAGGTGGGGGGAAGACTTCTTCTCGTGCAGCCCTCTTCACAGTTGCAACAGCCTGGACTGCAATGTCACCTCTAGGCAGAGCCGGGTGGGTGTTAGTAGTGTGCATGCCGAAGGAGAAGTCAAGCCCGTCCTGGCAGACTGACACCCAGCATCTACTCATCTTATTTCTGACGCTGCATAGAGAGGATGGAACTTCACTGTTGGCACATACATTATGGTGTATACCCAGATGGAGAGACAGTCAGGGTTGCCAACAATCCCCTGATATTACTTAGGTGTGATGCCAGTGTCACACTCTCAGTGCTGCCATCACAAAAATCGTACTGGAAGGTTTCATGGGAAGTATGGATGGCCTTGTTGTACTTAATGCACAGATACTTTGGTGCCATCTTGATATGGAAGCTTGGCTCGGATCGCAGAATACAGAACTGGTATCGTAACTAGAAAGTGTAAGCTCCATTCAGAATGACTGTCTACACTCACTCACCAAGGCTTATTTAAAGAGTTTGAAGGATTCAGTGCGATTTATCTTCAACCAATCTGGTCTCACATATCCTCTTCAAACAACTTGGCATTGAAGCCACTTTCAATACCAAGCAACTGACTTGCTAGCCTGCTGTGTCTTTTGAAGTGCCACCACAATGATTTGGATGCTGCTGCATACATCATGCATGATGGTCTGCTTCAAGTTCATGAAGCAGCATATCAAACATGGCAGGATCATTTCAAGACATTTCTCATAGTGAAAGATTGTGATCATAACATACATTGCTTTACTAGAGATTTAACTGAACATCCCATCTCCCCGAAGAAACCAACTTAAGCTTTCACACCCAATCACAGTTTATTTGAGTTAATTAAAGAATCATAAACTCAAAGGCATACCGGTACAACCAAGATATAATGCTATTTTAAACCTGTAACAACCAGAGGTGGCAGTAAACTCCATTTTTGAAGGCCAAGTAAAGTCACAAGTCAGTTTTTTAAGTCAAACAAGAAAAGAAATTGTCAACTTATTATGAAAGATGTGGAAACAACAGCGACACACTACAGCGTTGTTTATCACTGATCGACTGAATGCCCCTTCTCCCCAAAAGAAACTAACCTCAAACACACAAATTCAATCAGAGTTTATTCATTGATTTTTTTTATTCAAATTAAACAAGAAAACAGACTCAGATGCATGAAGATGGACAAAGACATTAACTGGAGAGGGACATGCGACCTCCAGAACATGTGTTCAGGGGGTGCTGTAGTCAGATGCCATTAGGTCCTACTTCCAAAACACCACTGAGGAATATTTCAATGGATTTGAAATCAGACCGTAAAAGGAAACCATAGTCTTTATAAATACATTTGCCTTCCATAAATGCAAGCATAAAAAAAAAATACCTGTACTACGCTCCACATATCCCTGTGGACTGGGGAGTATGAGTTGACTTGGGTATGAGCCAACCTGTGTGAGTTGACCTAGGGTAAGACTTAATGGGGGTGCAAATTTGGGGGTACGATTGCCTAGTATGATTCGACTGGGTACTGGGTACGAGTTACCTGGTACTAGTTGACGCATTTCAACTGGGGACACAATGTGATGCAATAGCTGTGCTAGCTGTAGGTTAATTTGAACCCACTCCCATTTCTTTTATTTTCATTTTGTCTCATTTATTTTTCATTCGTGAAAGTTTTTTACAGACAAATTTTTTGTAAAAGCTTTCAAGTCAGTTTGGGCTTCACTCTTTCAAATAAAAAGTAAATAAGGCCCTGTAAAAAAAGGGTGATTATCCTTTTTGCCCATAAAGGAAAGGGTACAAAGGAAAAGGTACCGGTAGGGGGAGGATATTTTGTTATTTTTGGTAAGAAATGTCCACATGTGATGACACGTTTATGCAGGATGCTAGTACCAAGGAACCCTGTTGTTAAGAGGTCTATTACCTTGTGGAATTTATATTAGGAATAAAAACCAGTGAAAAACAAATAAATGTGACCAAAAATTTCCTAAACATGTCAGCAGAATCTTGTACTGTATTAACAGTTCTCTTGTTAACAAGGCTGGACTGCGTGTTTGCGCATGCAGTTCACAGCCGCAGCCAATAATTCGGATATGGCCGTGTCTGATTGGTCAGTGGTGCCATTCCATTTACCATCCTTTCTTGGAGCTTTGCCCTTTCCTAGCGCACATGTCCAATAGATGGAACAGCCTCCGATGGAGAATGAACTAGTCTTGCACGAATTCTCAGACTAAACGGTAAGCTTGGGATTGTTTCTCGTGAAATTCTTCGGCACTTTTTTTACATTTTCCACTGTATTTTGGGAAACTGAAAAATAAAAAAAAGGGTCAGAGGCATTTGGAGGATTGGGTGGGGATGATTACCAATTTTTTTTACGAAGCCTAAATAAAATAGTTCATCTTGTCTCCCCCCCCACAATGCCCAGCATCCTTTCTCCATTCCAGTCAGTGTTCTTGCTGGCCAACAATATGTAAGTCCCAAAAATATTAAAATCCATGAAATTGCCAAAATAGGCTACAAGACAGTACATTATCAGCAAGGGTGCCAATGTATTGTTGGCAGTATGTGTAAGCTACCCCTAGAACTGTGGGGTCTAATGTCCGCTCCACTCCCACAAACCTCCCTCGGGTCTGACAGCTGTTGGGTACCAGTGCACATGAGCACGCTGTCGCACAGTGAACACTTCTTGTTGAGCGGCTTTGTGCACCCAACAGCCGTTACTTGTCTTCCTTCAATTTGGACATAAATAATGAGGAGCCCTGTGATTGGTCAGTGTGGCCCCCAGTGCGCTGCAGTCAACTGCCATTTAACCAGCACGGCTAAGAATTGCACACACACATACGGAAAGTGGCTGTAGCCAATTTTCATGTCTTGTGTATCGATCACAGCCGTAGTCAACCATTTGGTCGCGGCTCGTCTTTGCAAGTACACATGTGAACCACATGACTCTCAGACACTAATCAGGAAATATTTGCATGTTTTTTTTGGAAAACGGCACGGTTTTGGCCCTTTTCTCTCTTGGTACTCAAAACAATGGTACGTACACTGTAAGCTATCTTACATAAAACTCTTGGGGGAAATGAAGCAATATTTCTATGGGTACAAAACTCGAATGGAATCCCTGTGCATGCCCTGTTAAATGCATGCATAGCCTATGGCAAAAAAGGCTCTTTTTCTGTGGGGTTGGTAGGAGAGGAGCAGACGTTGGACCCACAATTCTGGGGGTATTCTAGGGGTAGGCCCCTATAGCATGGAGGACAATGAAAGAAAAACTGGTGTAACTAAACTAGTGCCGGTAGTAGTCCGAGTAACTTGGACACTAACACGTAACAATTAGTACAAATCACGTTTTTAAACATTTGTTTAGTTGGACATACCACAAGCATGACAAACATGTTATTAAGTTCTTACACAGACACCATACATGTACATGTACATGTAGCTACCATGCACAGACTACCGGGTAGGCCTAGGCCCACACTAGAGACTAGTACAGGCTTGATCTTCGCACCAATTTGCAATTATTCAGTCAACGGCGAGCGTGAAGAGAAACAATTCTAAACTCGGCAGCGCATGTAGTCTCCATAGGTGCTAAAACTTTTGTAAAAGTAACTTGTTCTTCTTACCTTGCAAGCGTGAATTTCGAGTTGAAATTTCTTCGCATATGTTCACGTGCCCTTCGGATTCAGAACTACGCCACCCTTGAGGGCGCTGTGTCAATTGAAAGACCTGCAAACAATCTCCCGTTTACGTCTACGCGTACTCCGCCGGCGGTGCATGCTATATGATACTACCTTTCTTTGCGTAGGTCATTTAAATCAAAGCCCCCCCCCCGAAAGTTTTGAAATAAGGGCTTAGTTACCTGGCACGTCTACAATGCAAGCTGCTCCCAAGAGGAATTTTAAACGTAATACTCATGAATAGCCGTCCACTTCTCCTTGGCTGAGCGTTGCTTCAGATCAGCGACTATTTAGCAAGATCAAGAGCAAAGATTGACCAGGGGGTTCGTCGTCTCCACAGTGGCGTAACTAGGGTGCTACACCTGGGGGTCCACAATTTTTGTTCAGGGGGCACTGAAAATAATTGAACAAGGTATATATATTTTTTGTCCATTTCAAAATTTCAAAGGGGGGGGGGCACATGCCCCCCGTAGTTACGCCACTACGTGTTCACGACCACGCGCCCGACGAACGCGTCGATAAACAGGCGAGTTTCTAGTTCAAGGGATGGATTCACTCACACACAAAGGCGAGTACGAGTACCCATACATCTGCGATGTGTACTCTTAACCATGCAATTATTAGGAAGACTTATTTTTGTGGACTCGGAGAAAACCAAAGAAAACAACATGGTCCAGCAATCCTGCAAACTTTTCTTCACCCTCTCCAACATGTTTGGGGGCATTTTCGGAGTAGGGATGAAGTCTCAAACGCCAAGTTAAATAACATTTTGAGTTCACATTTTGTCGGCACCCAAAAAAATTGGTGGCGACAGGACATTCAGATTTGCCCCTAATTCCATCACAAATAAAAGGAAGCAAATAATGTGTGCAGATTGGCATCTTCAAGAACACTTTCTATAGAGCATACAGCTTCTTTTGTTTTTCTGTCACCTGTGAAACAAACCACAATACGTAAAAGTGTTAAAAGGGCAGACGTTCAAGGTAAAAGAAGGTAGTGGACGGACTGGCATACACTTTGCACTACCCTGGAAGTCACTCCCCAGGTCACAGGCCATCTTGTTGAGCACATTAAAGTATAGAAACGAGATTAACATCGCAAACAAAAATGAAATAAATAACATCCAATGTAAAAATCAGAGCAATGCTGAGAACAGAATGCTTTCTTGTGGCATTTATTACAAATGACAAAAAGTGACCAAGTCTGGTGGATGCGATATCAGGTGTTCTAAGGGTATTAATGGTATTAAACTCAGAATACCACCATAAACTACAATATAAAAGGCTTGCAGTATTTCCAATGTGCAAATAAATGAATACAATTAATCTCATCTTTCAGCAATACATTATTGAGGACACATAGTGTGAAGCATCATGGCTTCTATAAACAAAAATAAGTGGCTGAATTTCCATTTGTTGGATGATTACACTAACTGACTGCAAAAGAAATTTGCAAAATGTAAGAGATGTCAGATATCTGGGTCATCTTGGGCAACAAGTCAATCAAACATCTTTCTAAAATATTATGACACCAATATCATTTGTTCACCATCCATTTCATTTTCCGACACCAAATTAGAGTGGAAACCTTGATCAATCGTAATTGATAAGTGATATTAAAAAATTGAAGCTGAAACACAAAGAACCATTGTCGAAATCTTTTCCCCAGCAAAATTTGTGAGACTTGTGCTGTTTTTAATTTCTCACAACCTAAGAATAGGAAGAGAAAACTTAGCTTTTAAAGCTCTTCCCATTTCTGCCTCATTTTACACATTACTATTAATTTAATATCAAAGAATGGATCACAAACTTGGGAAATTTACCAAACCATCCTCGGTAAAAGAAAAATTCTCATTAAAATGACTTTCTTATACATGAGTAGAAATATCAACAAGAATTATTTTCCATTTTGACAACTGCAAACCAAGCCTAGGATATGGGTACACATGCTACTGTGTTGAGGATCATGGGAACAACTTGTCTAAACTGATGGCATTTTTGGGTTCATTTCAAATACATCCCATCAGGCAAGCTACATATTCAGAATACAAAAAATGATGTGTGACTTTGCAGTGGAAAATATCACAGGATAAACCTAAGACATTTGATTGAATTCCAATCATTTCAACGTTTCCCCGAGAGATACTGACAAACTAGGACCACAGTTGATTTATACAAATAAGGTAAAACCACAGACCTTTTAAATATCTCCTAAATGTTTCGTGACCGATGGCTCACATCCCCATACCACCCATGCCTCCCATGCCACCCATACCACCCATGCCACCCATGTCTGGCATCTTGTCTTCTTTAGGAATCTCAGTGACGATGGCTTCTGATGTACTTAACAGTGACGCAACACCTGCTGCATCAACTAAGGCTGTCCTCACAACCTATGTCGGTGAAAGAAATAAAAAGAACATGGTCTTCAGTGAGTGCGGTCACCATAGTGCTCGTGGAATATACCTATGTACAAGCTTCCTACAATGTGGACTGAAGGTATCAAGGGTACCAACGTGCTATTGAGCCTCGCTAGATATGAGCAAAATTTCCAGTGTGAATGCAGAAAAAATTCTATACCCGTTCACTTTGTGTCGAACAGGCACTTTGGATTTCCTGATTCATATTTCCAGCTTTGCCATATCCTAGCATTTGGCTTCAACCTCACATGAAATGGAGCCAAGTCCTCTTAATTACTTTGATCAAGGGAATACACAGTAATTCCTTTTAGAAGCACAGTATGCACTGTTTTCCAAGTAAGTCGTTTTGGCATAATTCAAACAGACTAAAAGGTTGCAGGTGTAAGACCACACCATTTTGATATCAGTACCAGACTGGTATTAATATGATTGGCCGGTTGCACTTTACAAACAAAAATACAATAAAGTTGCTTTCAGTACAAATTTTCACCAATAATCCATTTGTCATTCTTACTGTCCATTTTTCAAAAGTCTGTCTGCCCATCATGTTTATATGTTTAAATTTTCCAAAGTGCTCATCCAAAATCACATATGCCTGTCCCAAAAATGGGGTACACAGATCACTAAATGAGGCCCTGCACCAGGGTGATATCATTTTGACTTGGTCACTTCCAGAACATGTCCATATCAATTGTGACATTCATGTACAGTCCATTTAACCATGTGACAACATCTGTCTGGAAAGATGTGCTGCAACCAGGATGTGAATTTGCCAAAGATGAATACATTCCACCTTACCTTTGTTGGGTCAATAATACCAGCCTTGACCATGTCTACATACTGGCCATTCATTGCATCAAAGCCTATCTCTGTCTCAGATGTCATCAGTTTAGCAACCACCAGTGCACCTTCAAGTCCTGAATTGGCTGCTATTTGAGAGCATGGCATCTGTAATGCCTTGCGGACAATGTTCACTCCTGTAAACACATAAAAACACCACATCTGACTTCATTCAATCCTACATCAGCATTTAGGTGACAGAGATACTTTCAAACCTCCACAGAATCTTTGTGAAGATACCACTAACGCTGGAACAACAATGCTGTTGTCGGCTGTGTTCCGTACTCCAAGACACTATTACTATATTATATGATTGAGCAAAGGTGGATGAAACTGGTGACTCTATCGAGGCCATCTCAGTCCCGGGAAGGAAAAAACATCTACAATTACTGTTTAATTAAATTGCACACTACCTACACCCTTGATGTAGGTACCCATTCCACATTTTTGATGAAGGAAGGTCGAATTTCAGTTCATTATATGAACAACCCACAGATCTTAAATTCTGCATTCTAAAACCTAAGACTACAGCATTCCACTCATGCATGATATATCTACAGAGCACGTTCAGATTTCTAGAGCATTCATCCATCCTTTCTTACCTGTTGCTTGGTCACTGTTGTCTGGTTTGACATTATCTAGTGCTGGTATACATCTCAACAGGGCCACACCACCCCCAGGAACGATGCCCTCCTCTACAGCTGCTCTGGTAGCGTTCAATGCGTCATTGACACGGTCCTTCTTCTCATTCACCTCAATGTCACTTGATCCACCAATCTGAAACAGCAAGGCGTACACTATAACATAGTATTTGGAATTTTTGGAAAAGTCTTTGAGTCTAAGTAAGTCTGGGGAATTTCCGAGTACTGTTGTCTACAGTCAACCACTCTTTCCCGTGCATTTGTGAAATTCCTTTTATTTTTTCTTTAGATCACATGAAGGTAAGTTTGTCAAATGTAATTATCTACTTATATCTACTACTTCATCTGCACCGGGTACAATGCCCCAATTTTGGCACAAAAGAAGAAGTACACAAAACTATGCAGTTACTGCCCAGCTGGACTAATATTTTATGATTATTATGAGTCAATTTTACTAAAAGAAAAATAAAAACAACACATTACTTTTCTCAGCGCAGAATATGAGATCAACGTATACTCTAATGAATACCATATATATACAACAGGTTTTGCCCTTACCCAACGTATATTAATAAGCACTCTATGCTCAGTGCTTGCCCGAGAGCTGCAAAAAAACTCACAAGCTTACTCAGGTGGGACTCGAACCCATGACCTCCTGCTTACTAGTGCAGATGTCTTAACCACTCGACCACCTAATTTATATAAAACCCGTTATATAAATAAACATCTCCCCATCGCAAAAATACATCTTGAAACAGTTCGCAGTACCCGCTGCTACACCCGACTCGGACCGGCCAGCTGACCACGGCAAGTTCGGTGGTCCAGTGGTTAAGACATCTGCACTAGTACGCAGGAGGTCGTGGGTTCGAGTCCCACCCGAGTAAGCTTGTGAATTTTTTTGCAAGCTCTCAGACAAGCACTGAGCATACAGTGTTTATTAATATATACGTTGGGTAAGGGCAAAACCTGTTATATAAATTAACATCTCCCCAACGCAAAAAAATACATCTTGGAATACCATATATTTTAATTCATTTTTCATCAAAGAGACGAAAACACATCCCGGGTTTTGGCACACCTTCAGGTGGATTTGCATCCCATCCAAATAAAACAGACATGTTCTCATACAAACACTCCAAATAACTCACGAAACAAATACATGTATGTCCGTAGAGGGCAAAATCAAAGTAGTCCATAATTTATTTTCTAAATCATTAGACACGAAAAATACCTTCAAGACAGCCACTCCGTCTGAAAGCTTGGCTAGTCGCTCACCAAATTTCTCTTTCTCATATTCTGAAGTTGTATTTTCAATGTCTTCCTTGATTTGATTAATGCGGCGCTCGATGGCTTCTCGGTCCCCTTTGCCCTGTTTGCAGAGATAAAGGGATACATCAATAAAAAACCTTACTTCTGGTCATGTGGGGATGAAACTTGGTGATAAATCCTTGTAAACTAAACTTACTGTCCACAACAAACTGGAAAGTTGTCTGAATGTACTCACTTTGAGTATTAGGGTGTCATCTTTAGTGACTGTGATTTCACCAATCTGACCAAGATCCTGAATTTGTACATCTTCAATCTTGACATCCATGGCTTCGTCTCCAAACACCTGACAAAAACAAAATTCAGCACAACCTCTGAGGAACACATGCTGTCGTGTAAGCCAGTTCACTCAAAATATTAACTAATCAGGTGGATGCCGACAGGATTATGACGTGACACTTGACAGAATCCTCTATCAAGTAAACAAGAAATACTGACTTTTTCGCATTTAGTTTTGAAAGCCAAACCTTATGTTCAAGTTGTTAGAATGGTAGCTGAAATGGATTTCCGAATACATTTTGAGTACATTTCTATCTCAATTAGCCTGACTCCAACTTGTGTTTCTCTATTTTCAAAGGTATTAACTACGTTTTGGTTTTTATGCTAGTGATTACATGAATTTCTGTATTTCTATGTTTAGTCAGATTTGACTAAAAATGGCTGCACATAATGAACATCAATAACCAAAAGGGTATCCTACCCCTTTTTCTGATGAAATAAACGTACTGTTGAAAGAGTGTGGCCTTTCTTTTGCTTGCAAAAGTACAAACACTCGCATTGTTTTTTGGGTTTTCCTTGGCTGCACCTTAAGCTGATTATGCATAAATTTTGGCCTGCATTGTACTTGGAATAATCCACACTGCTCAAGGATATCATTTGTATAGCTTCCATACAATGATGGGAATTGCTAGAGGATTTTGAAGGATTAATATAGTGGCCATCCCTCCAATGAGCACATAAGGAATAGATGTAGGGATTTCGAAAGAATGAAGTTGCATCCTAGCAAAAACACTTGTGAGAGTCAACAATGGACTTGTTTATTGGTTGGTAATGGTTGCAGTACCCACCAGTCCTCCAGTGGCAACAGCCATGTCATGCAGCTGGTTTTTCCTATTGTCTCCAAAGCCTGGGGCCTTGACTGCCACTACCTGCAAGCCAACCTTCAACCTGAAAGTACACACAGACATCCAGTGATTTCACCAGTTGCAAGAGGGCTAATTTCCTTTCAACGTGTCCCATTGAGGGTGTACATGATATCATAACCACAGTCCTTTGCAAAGTTGTAGTTTACAAAGACCGACCTTCAGTGGTAATTTAGTCCAAAAATCGGGTAACATTCTTTACTCCATCACTGTCTTTATTTACATTTAAATACATCATCCTCAGGTGAAATGGACAGTCCGAGCACACACAAGAAGGGTCACTGACAGTCATTCTTGTAAACCAAAGCCTCTTTAAGTCAGCCATTTTACCTGTTTAGAACCAGCGTGCTGAGTGCTTCCCCGTCAATGTCTTCAGCAATGATAATTAATGGCCTCCTCTGAGCATTAGCTAGCTCAAGAGCAGGTACAATGGACTGGACACTGGAGATCTTCTTCTCACTCAGAAGGAGGAGGGCATCTTCAAAGTGCACCTTCTGGCCTGCAATGTTGAGTCCCAAGTTCATGTTATCTGTTACAACCTATTTCATCTCATCAGTGATGAGTGTCTAAATACCTTGAATTATTTTGACAAATTTTTGTCAAATGGAAAAGTCAAAGTTCACTTTTTTCTCATGGTTATTTTTTTCTGATTATTTTTTGAGTGAAAGGATATCATGTGCTACCTTTAGTGTTTAGTGCCAGTGTTTCAACTCTGAAAATGGTCGAGGGTTAATTAAGGCTTGGGAACTGCAAAACATTTTCTGTAATTTTAAGATAATACAAGCATGGCTGTTCTGGTAAAAGGACATTAAGAAATTATTTCCATTTATAACATGGTGCACTGTTTCACTAATGACTTTGAATTCTCATGCACATACACAACACTAATTGTCTTCTTTTCGAATCGCAACACTTAGTGTTGGAAGGACTGTTTTATCTTGCAGTGAATACTGTACTTATAAATTATTTTTTTTTTATTTTGATGTGTTTCACACTCATACTTGAATTTCGATAGAATTAGCCTAGACCTGATGCCAAGTATTGTAGAGGGCATAGCTTGTCTATCTTGTTCTAGGACCAAATGTACAGATTCTCACCTTTGGGAGAGTTGATGAAGTAGGGTGAGATATAGCCTCGGTCAAACTTGAGCCCTTCTATCACTTCTAGTTCATCATGAAGTGTCTTGCCATCTTTGACAGTGATAACTCCATCACGACCCACACGTTTCATGGCTTGGGATATCAAGTCACCAATGGCTTGGTCCCCATTGGCTGAAATGGTTGCCACCTGAAATTATATGCACATATAATGAGCTATTCTTATGTGGCAACTGAAGCTAAATCTCGAAACTTCAGTAAACTCCGGCTAAGTCAGCACTCTTGGGACTCAAGAAATTATGACGACTTACTCGAATGCCGACTTGTGCTGTAAGTCGTCATTTTGCTGACTTACACGAACACATGTATTGCCTATGTACATTATGATTCCTTGCACTAATTCAATGGCTTTGATTTATTTCTACCTCCATGGTCGATCCCAGCAAATTCGTTCTCACTTATTATCCTCACGGACTGCAAATTCGATAATTGATCACGCGCCCCTAAGGACGAAGGATAGCAAGCCACTTGCATATCACACCACGACTCAATGGTGCAATACGTACATGTACGTGATACAGTTACGGTACAGAAAACATACACTCATCCGCATACGCAGTGGTTAAGTTCGTTCAATAAAGCGACCCCCAAAATGGACAGAGCGCATGCGGGTAGCACTAGAGGGATTACTGGTATTGATGTACTCATGCTGGCCGATTATCAACCACGGCCTGTGCTGCTAATAAACAGACATCAGTCAAGCAGTATGGGACTTGTCGTTTGACACTTCTTGGCAACCGCAGCGAAGGAAACTGACACCGAAGCACGATTCTTTTTCAATGCCCACTTACACAAAGGAATTTTGTGGTTTTGTGGAAAAGGGACCGAGAAAAACATGCCAACTTATACAAAATGACGACTCA
Organism: Acanthaster planci; assembly: GCF_054643075.1. NCBI lineage: Eukaryota > Metazoa > Echinodermata > Asteroidea > Valvatida > Acanthasteridae > Acanthaster > Acanthaster planci. The sequence goes on from NC_141793.1 coordinate 8,335,159, forward strand.
TAAATGCCGACTTAGAAATGAAATTTTCAATGGAAATACATTGCAGACTATCAGGACTTTTGTCAAAAGGCCAACTTGGACGATATGATGAGTTACGTGATGCCGACACAGTCGGAGTTTACTGTATATTCAGTTTGACAGAGCAAATTCACTAGTTTTTGAACACACCATAACTGAATAACCAGAGATTTCAATTTTCTCCTCTGAACAGATATCCTTTACATCCATCAACATGCAAACATTTTCACCTGAAAGGAATACCGTAGGGAAAGGAGAGTGATGAGAAATATGCAGAACTCCCTCACTTTAAGCCGCCCATATGCAGAACTCCCTCACTTCAAGCCGCCCATACTGAAGTCACTCTTTGCGTAAGTTGGTAAGCAGAACAAAGATGCACAGCTGTCATTGTACACTGCACTATCTTCGCAGCAAACTTTGCAACATCCACCAATCAGAATCCTAGGACCCACTCAGTCTCAAATCTCTCAAACTCATCCACTTGATTTGGGATTGTACAGATTGTAAGGCTAGTGAATGAGGGTTACGGCACTTCTGTCACCAATAATCGTACCTGTGCTATTTCCTCTGGGGTAGTGACAGGTTTGGAGAGTTTCTTGAGGGCATCAACCACACAGTCCACTGCCATCATGACTCCTTTGCGGATCTCTACAGGGTTGGCTCCCTTGCTGATGTTCTCAAAGCCTTCCCTGGCAATGGATCTAGCGAGGACAGTTGCAGTGGTGGTGCCGTCTCCAGCCTCCTCATTGGTATTGTTAGCTACATCTTGGACCAGCTTAGCTCCCAGGTTCTTTTGTTTATCCTTCAGCTCAATTGATTTAGCGACGGTAACTCCGTCCTTAGTAATCTTGGGGCTCCCCCAGCTCTGCTCGATGATCACATTGCGCCCCTAGCCAGAATGGAGTACAAGATACTTCAAGTTTGATAGCATCTCAGCATATAGGAAGCTCTCCATCTACAGGCCTATATACCTTTTCCATGCCTGACAACAAATTATCTTACAAAGAACATAACTTGCATACATATTAACCTGCAAGTTGCAGTGAGATTGATGTTGAAGGCACATGATGATTTTCAGCAAAATTGCGATGTGGTATGTCAAAATTAGGCATCATGTCAGAATCAAGTTGAAATGGACTTTTTATAAATTCAAGCACTTTTGAGATCACAATACTAACTTAATAAAATTATCTTCAATAAAAGTGAGTTATTAGAAAGGCAATCCGCAATGTGGGCAAAAAACAAATATATTGCAGGTCAAGCTTTTGCATTCTGTTAAAACTAAAAGTGAATGTGGCCTTTCAACTTTACAGTCAGACTTTACAGAATCAAACAGGGCTAATATTGGAGAATATTGGGATGGATCAATGGATACAAATGGACATGTTGATGATGAAACTTGTAAGACATGCTGAATACATTCTCTGCACCTCAAACTACTTTCAAAGAAAGACCAGTACCTTTGGTCCCAGCGTAATTGCCACTGCATCAGCAAGGAGATCTACTCCTTCCAGCATCAGTGATCTTCCCTCAGCACCAAACTTGATGTCCTTAGCATAGCAACGTGTCAATGTAGGAGCAGCATAGGAAGAAGATGGTGCTATAGCCCTGGTCAACAGGGGCCTCATGACAGCTGGTAAACGCAACATGGTCACTGCATCAAGGGAGAAATCAATAAAAAGGACGGAGGTAGTCCAGTATTCCTGGGGTTGGCATCTCATCAGGCATTTTCTGTACTGTTTTGGGTTGTGGCCAATACTGTGTGACAGGAATCTAGGACTAGTAGTCTACACTGTAATGTAAATAAAATACTGATCGTAACGACTACAGTGCTACAGTTTGGCCCATGTAACTACAGCACAGTGGTCCAATGTATGTCCATGTACATGCCACAGCATGTGGCAAAGTCATGTTGTTTTTATCAACAACTTGTGCTTGCAGAAATAAGTTTCTATTTCTGTCATAGATGAAGTGCTATATATTGGATGAATTATGTCAGGTGTAAGCTGCATAAACGTAAAGAACTTTGAGAGTTTTTCTGCGGAAATACAGGACAGCACAACTGTAAAACTAAGGAGGACTTTCCCAGCTATAGTTGGGGGGGGTACTAGTGCATCTTGTCTTACTTTATTTTCCATGACTCTACGAATTGGCTCTTTCAGAACATGGACACGGTTGGTGAGAGTGCAGTCCCTACCACAGGTCCCCGTAGGTAGAGAACCTTCCATAGGCCTTTTGTACCATTAATTGATTTCACTCAACATAGTTCAGGCCAAACAAAATACATGTAATAGTTGTGCTTCTGGTTACCCGCACCAACCTAGCAAATCACGCAGAACCTAAATGTTTCTATTGAAGGAGATCAAAATAAAAAATGCAATTGCCGACCCTCATGCTTATTTCCGGGGTATGAAATCTCTGCTTTTATATTGAGTATGCAAAATTTCATTTTCCACTATTTTGCCATCGACAGGCTGGATTTTCCTTGTTTTGCAAGGAATAAATTCCTTGCATGAGCACCGATTTTCCTGTTTTTATCTTTTTCTACCGATGTGACACAATGGCCAGGGCAAACTTTGCACTTCTTTGTTCGGACACCCAACAGAACTGGAGCTCTGTAAAGCACGTGCGACTGACTCTACATGTACAGTATGCACGTACACTGACATGTATCTCTGTGCGGCTTGAAGCACAAGTCTTATGTGTAAACAGCATCCTGGGACCATCTGGTCATTGTGTTGTGATTGGCTGCCAATGAAACATCAAGATTCACACATGTGTAAGTGGGACTCATTACAGCTATTTCTGAGTTGAGGTAGTGACTGCATGTAACAATCTCCACTACAACTTGCGGTAGCACACACTTTACTGCAAATTTACAGCTTGAAATAAGGTTAGTATATTTTCGCTTTCGCCAAGAGGGTTTCCATGACAACTGGCATCATTGCGCAGGGTTTTAGTGCTCTTATGTGCATCATTTTCTATGATGCACATAATTTTCTAAAATTTCTACAAAGGAAAGGCACTGAGGCTAAGGTGTAAAAAATTCTGCAAACAAGTTACGAAACTGGTACAACAAAAAATGTTGTTTTATGTGCTTGAACTATCATATTTAGCTTAAAAATTTTATAACCCAAGACAAAACATGATATTATAGGAAGGAGCAGGCACATTTTCTGTCAAAGGATTTCTTATTAAGAGAAAATTAATTCATAAAAAAGAATTCAAGTGAATTGATCCATAGATTAAACAAAGAGAACATGGTTTGTTTTTATTTTGACGTATCTTTTTCTACTGCACAGCACGAGTTTACCAATCCAAAACGTTATGAAATAATCAGTTATGCACATGTAGTTGAGTCTGCTGTGTGCGTGCATATGCAATCCGAAACTAGGGGGACAAAAGACCTGGCCGTAGCTGTGGAGGCCTGTTTCGGACATGGCCTAAGCCCATCCACATTATGCTATGCTAGGCTGGTTGGTCCCACACACAGTACCCGTACGTGCCTGCAGCGAATAATCATGCACCAACCACTGGGCTGCAGAACAAAATACACGTTCACTTATGTATTGTAAATAGAAGCCAATCGCAGCGCAGGCAAGCCTCATCACACAGTATGGCGCAGCACACCCGGTTTGCCATATTGGCTGCCCTGGCCATGCACCCATGTGGTGTTAAGACGATCTTGTTCTGGTACACCGCAACATAAAATACAATCACGTAAATATGAAGTCAGAAACTGACAGGAAGTATAGGGTATTTTTTTTATGGGTCACCACTGCAAGGAAGAATGGGGTACACAGCCAGCTTTAGCCATCAATAAGGTAGAAATTTTCAGGGAACCGTACGTAGCCAATTGTAAGGACACCAATCGCCACGGCCATGGTAAAATTTGAGCCAGTGGCAGTGATTTCCCTTTGATCATATCAGAAAAAATAGAGTTAGTAAAAAGGGGGCAGGGCTTTAAGTTTTGAGGGAATTGTGGGGTAGACTGGCAATACACACAAGCGTGAGGAAGAGTTAATTGTGACCATGGTGACCAAGACAAATTGGTGACTAGCACTGTAATCTGGTTTCTTGCTGATTTCATCTTGCTTCAGTTTTTCACATCTCTTCCATCCTGTTCATCATATCCATGTCTTCGTCGTGCCATGTATGTCAAGAAAAAGTAAGGAATTTTAAGCATGTTCAGTGGAATCAATAATGGTACAAAAGCCTGTGGAAAGATTTTGGACCCCACTGTGTCGCTGTCCGTCACGTCCATAGGCTTAAGTCACTGGATGGAGTTAGCCACCATGGTTTGTCTTCCTTCGTGATTTGACCTATTGCAGGGGGAGGCCTACCAATGTGTACGGTAGCCGCTATTTACGGAGGGCAGATGGGTAACTAACACCAAATGAACACTAAATTTATTCCTTTCCTTTTCCCAAAACATCTGGAATGCAAATATCATTTATTAAACTTGAGGGATAGGAGCTTATTACCTGAGATTTCACCGATCTGTGTCTGGTCGAGTCTGAATATGCGCCGGCCCTGAACGTATCGTACGTGCGTGCATTGGTTTGGTACCTACACGTGGGTCAGGAAAGAAGTTTCCAGAGAACAAGTAGACTCGTTTCGTGACTGCCCTGATAAAGTTAGACTTGATTCGAGCTAAAATTAAGCTCATCCTAAACCTGTTTCATAATGAATTTCATTACTTTGTTTTTGTTTTTAGTGAACATTAACATTGATCAATATTTAAAATTAAACGTAAGAACCACTTTGGGAAACTTAAAAAAAAAATCGCAAATGGGTTACAAGGGGAGACAATATATCCTCAGAATGAAAGGGGCCAAACAATTATGATGTGTGTATAATGGCGTTTCTGTGAAGTGACAAGTTCAGGGGCTTTTAAAACGCTATGAAAAACCCCTTAATCTTCTTTCTGCCATTATAATATATTTAGGGAAGAAAAATCAAACCTCAGTGGAGGCGCCGGTGGAGCCACAAACACGTAAGTGTTGCGTAGGTTAGATGGGGGAGGGGTCTCGATTTCTCCGACTGCTTCTTACTTTCAAAACAATTATAACTAACATCTTAATGAAAAATCCCTGGTCAAAGAAGAGACTAAACAACAAAAAGCCTGTTTGTTGAAGAGACAGCTCTTTTCTTTTATAAGCAATGTAAACTGAAGGTAGCTCAAGAACTGAGGCCTAAGGGTAGCCTAAGGGGCCTAACTGGTAACGTCTAAATGGGTCTATCATTGACGAAAATAATTCCTCACACAACCAAATGGTGTTTCAGAATAAAATGTACTTTTATATACATCTCCTTTCTCATACAAATTTTAAGATGTTCGAGCTGCCACATGGTGATTTTCAATATTTGCCTGTATTCAGAGTTTGTGCATATTCCAACTTTTTGACGAGTTGAGTGACGCTGGAAATACAATGGAATTGACAAAAAATACCAGTAGGCCTATTTCTTTAAAACTCTGAACTTCAAGTTCAGAAATAGCCGCGTATCTTCACGTGGGTACTTGAACTTGCACGGCCAATTCGGAGGTGACTGACTGGCTAGATTGCATCACTCCCGCGCCGAGCGTCGGCCCCATGCAGGCACTTTGCGGGATGTCATGTGATATCGACGGCCGAGGTGCAGGCCGGCAGCCATTATCATTACCATGTCCTTTTGTAGATGTCTGGCGTTTTTTAATTATTATGAAAGGGCTGAGGCAGTCTGGTGCCCAATGGTCAATTCCCAATGAAAATTTTCAGAGCGTCTGATATGGTCCCCGTTCCTGAGATAATGAAATTCTCATTGAAGAAGTCTAGGTCGGTTGGTAACTTGGTATGTACCACGCACACGTGTTTCACTGGTATAATTCGACGTTTAAGTTTTAGCGTAAAGGCCTCAACGTTAGCGGTATCCGTTTCATCTGCGTGAACGTGAGTTTCTGATTTGAAATAGTTTAAAAAGCAACAGATCAGTTTTATAGAAAGTGAATAGCCATATGGTGTGAACACACGACTGGAATTTGCACTGCAAACTACCCTCCAAAACTAGAGTGTGATGGGGTCCGATGTCCGCCACGATCTCGACGTCGGACCGACCCCACAGTTCTTCGGTTTTGGGGGTTGGGCCTAATGGGATCAGGTCAACTCGGACCCAAACCAACTCGGACCCATTCCAACTCGGACCCATGCCAACTCGGACCCAGGACCAACTCGGACCTACGCCAACTCGGACCCAATACTAACTCGGACCCACCACCATCTCGGACCCACAACCAACTCGGACCCACACCAACTCGGACCCACGCCGTTTCGGACCCACCTCGAGTCAACTCGGACCCACTGAGTCTTATGGTTGCATTACACCAAATACGCGCCCGTAGACCGAAATAGCGCTGACTCTTGAACCTCGCGAAGAGGTTGGCCTTCATTTTTTCGTTGGAAATTCAAGATTATGGACAGATCGATCACTTTTCGTTTCAATTTTATGAACTTTTTATTCGCCTTTTCCCCGAAGATACCCCCCTAATAGTAGTAAAACTCATATGAATGTAGCCGCCTCAGTGCCTCTATCCAAAATAGGCCCGCATTGTGGGGCTTTTTGTGAAAGAAATACTCTGAACCGGAAACTATCAATCCCAAATTCGGGATTTATATAAATAATTCTATGATCCCTTGTGATTATGGCACGTCTTCTTGTAGAAAATAAGAAACCGTGGGATCACGAAATATTAATAATGAGCTCGCGAGCAGACATACGACGCTTCAAAACCGTCTCCAAGTTTAAGCCAATAGGAAATATTCCACATTTTTATTTTAAAATGATTTGATTTTTGTTGTTCGAAATTACCAACCTATTTGCGTTATTTGGACAGTCAGTTAAGGCCTGTATGGATGAATTCCTCCATCTTGCCGGTATTGGGGGTGGGGAGAGAATGGGGCAAGGTGGAGGTGTAAGACTTGCCAGGCCAAAAAAAATTGAAAAGTGAGGTGGGGGATAACACCATTAGACACTGTAAAAGGTCAATGTTCATGACATTGATGTATATCTGCAATATCTGTTGTACGTATGCAGCATCTTCTATGTACATCAGAAGGCCTATCTGTGGCTTTTTATTGCAACAAAAACTTTGGGGGCTGTTTGGTGAAAGTTCATTCGATTTCTGCTAGTGATCTGGATCTGGAAAACGGAGAGATTCTGGGAAGCCTGTGCCACTGTCTCCCTGCATAACGTGTAGAGAGGACGTTACAGCTTGGCAGCATGCAGTGCAAAAGTGTCATTTACCAAATGCTAAAATGTAAAAGTGGACAAAATAAAAATTTTCAACAAGTTAATCACGCTCCTGGGGTTGGGTCCGAGTTGACTCAGGGTGGGTCCGAGTTGGTCGTGGGTCCGAGTTAGTATTGGGTCCGAGTTGGTCGTGGGTCCGGGTTAGTATTGGGGCCGACTTGACATGGGTCCGAATTGGTCGTGGGGCCGAGTTGGCATGGGTCCGAGTTGGCATGGGTCCGAGTTGGTTTGGGTCCGAGTTGACTCGAAACCGGCCTAATTACGGACTACCGTACGTGAATATGTTACGCCCTAACTAGTTCAACTGTTTTTAGTACGTTTTAATTTATATAAATTTTCTCAAGCCATATAAAGTTCATGCAGGTCACTAGACCCGTAAACAGGGCCCAACGAATACTCCTCCATCGTAGTATTCGTCGGGCCCTGTTTATGGGTCTAGTGCAGGTCACATGCAGGGCACTTCTCCTGTCGTAAGTCGTGTACTGTAGGTCCTAAGCCTTTCAGCAAATAGTGCACGTTCAGCATGGGTGAGTGCTCCTTTTTCTCAAGATGTATTTTTTTTTGCGTTGGGGAGATGTTAATTATAGCAAGCTCTCGGACAAGCACTGAGCATACAGTGCTTATTAATATATGTTGGGTAAGGGCAAACCCGACATATATAATGCTCCTTTTTCCTTCCCACAATGCCTTTCTATCATTGTGCAAAATCCCCTAACCTATGCAGTATTTGCAATAAGGCATTTGTCTGTGACTTAAATAAAAACTTATTTCTGCAAGTGTAAGTTGTTGATGAAAACAAAATGACTTTGGCAAATTCTGTGGTAGCATTGGCACATGTACAAGTACTACCTACATTGCACCACCCTGGACTTTTGTGCTGTAGTTTGGCTGGCCCAATTATAGCACTGTAGTTGGGCCAGTCCTAACCCCAGACTGGGGGCCAGTCTACTGGACTACCTCCATATCCTTGGCACTACAATGGTCCATCCAAAAAGTGGAGACTCCTCAAAATTGCCTTCAAGGAGCCCCATTTTGTGTATAAAGCTCACTCACCCTGTCAGATCATTGCTGTATTAATATGGCAATTTGCAGTTTGTAGAAGTCTGTAAAATTTGGGTTTGGATTTTGTTGTCTTCACATTGGTTTACTACAGTGATTAATTCCCGATTGTTTGACTCACGCTAAACACAGTCGGGATTTATTTGGTCTGGGATACATCAATGGTCAGATGGGGTGAATGAGCCATATGCGCGAAATGGGTTTCATAGAAGTTTTCGCAGAGACTCCTCTTTTTGGCATGTTTGGATGGACTGTTGTGGGGCCAAGGAAAGGAGGTAGTCCAGTAGACTGGCCCCAGTCTGGGGCAAGGACAGTCCCAACTATAGCTAGGACAGTCCCAACTACAGCTAGGATGGTCCCAACTATAGTTGGGACTGATGCTATAGTGTAGTTTGGGCGTAACAAATCCATGTGACCCTGACACACATGAAACATTGAATATGTAGCATCTATGGATTCTTGATTAGGTGTGTACTCGTATCCCACTACCATGACTATCCTTGCATTCTCCCCACAAGTTCTGTGTACAGGGTGTAATCCGAGTAACTTGGACTCTACGAATCATCTTCTTTAACATTTGGACATGGTCGTCCTCAAGAGTGGATTACCGGACTTCATTGGAGTACTGGTATATAAGTATAAAGGTTGTGGGGGGAGGGGGGATTGTCTTGGATCCCTTGAGCACTGAAGAGTGGGCTGGATGGTTAGTGGTGAGGTCGGTGATGGTGGTAGTGGATGCTGGTGCAGGATTGACTAGGTCACTGATGATTTCCCACAGCCCTTACATACCAGCACTCCATTAAAGTCCAGCACTCCTGAGGGCAACCAGGGCACAGTGGTTGAAACTTGGAGTACACACTCACTGGTTCTTATCAGAACCATATCTCTTCCAAATGAGATCTATCCACGTGGTGTTACCACATGTACTTCAAGCCCTCTTTTTAGTGTATCTCCACTGTTAAGTGGAGGCTTTTAACTTGACTGATGGTAAATTCATTTGAGATTGATCAAATGTACATGTATTTGTTTTATTTTAGACAGGAAATTTTGCATGACAAGACTGTCCAAGTAAGAAGAGATCATGGTAAGTTTCTATTGATTTTTCTTCCCCTAAGGCCCATTGCAGGTCCGGCCTACATGTACATGTGTGTATTACCTTTCTGTAGTTTGCTGTGGCATATCTTTATCATAAAATGAAATTGCAAATAAACATATGTAAATATTCCTTGAATATTGATCCTGTAAATACATGTGCAACAGCCAGTTACTGACATTCACCACTCACTATTTATAGAGAAGACACACTTTTACTGGGTGTACCTACAAGCACGAGCTGAAACTCTTTAGCTTTAATATTGATGTGCCCAGTTTTTTGTTTATTTTCATGCATAGTCTGGTGTACGGAAATTGAAGCCCCTGTTTGATCGCATCTTGGTAGAGAAATTTGCCCCAGAAGTTAGGACTAAAGGAGGCATTATGATACCTGAGAAGTCCCAGGCCAAAGTGCTAGATGCTACAGTATGTGCAGTAGGACCTGGGTCCAGGAACCAGGTAAGTAGCATTTAACAGTGCCTGCCAGAATGCACACATGTATGGGCCTGTTGTTGGTACGATGTGGCTTACCCAGACAGGCTAATCATTGGCAGCAGCCCTTCGGGAAAGACAAAGAGATAATGTCCAGTGTGCTGTGCTCAATGGCACGGGGCCAATATGCTGGAGAATGTAACTTGTCTGCATCGTGTTGAGGAGGCTTCTTTTTTTATGAATTTGTCCCTACAATAGCCATCGTTCAGTATTTGTGTCGTTCCCACAATGATAGCACCAGTTTGTGGAAATGATGAGTGACCACACAAAGTCCTTTTGATTTTAAAAATGCGGAAATGTACTCACAATGGATGTTCTTTCATACAAAGTTTCAGAAAGATTGGTCATGGGACAGACAAGTTCTTTCTCTTTCTCCTGTCGGAGAATGTCTAAGAAGGTTCTTTTGTGCCAAATGCATGTCAATCTATGCATGAAACAGTAAATGACATCACTCAACTTGTATCAGTCATGACCCAGCTTTTAATTCATACTGAAATATGAGGATTTAGGGCTGTAATAGGTTAACCCTAACAGTCCTCAATCCTTCACTTGTTGGAGGACTGAGGACTGTCAGGGTTAAAGATGTAGGTTTAGCAATCCTGGTGAATGGTTTGGGCTAGTACATATATTGAACGCTGATTGCCTGTTCAGTGACTGATAATTCAGTAGGAAGAGCCACTGATTTGTTCACATCTTGATCTTCTTTCCAGCAAGGAGAAACTATGGCATTGAGCGTGAAGGTAGGAGACAGAGTGTTGCTTCCTGAATATGGAGGGACAAAAGTTTCTCTAGATGAAAAAGTAAGTTTTCAGCTCTAGCAACTTGTCTATGGTAATTTAAATTTACTCTCACTATGTCTACATCTTGCCTCTAATAATGTGCTGTCAGCTTGAGATTAAATACATGTATGTCAGGATTTCAACAAGTCATATGGCACTTTTAGAGCTCTGTACACTCTAGGTAGAAAATGATTTTATAGAACAATGATTCATGGATACATTGCACCCAAGGCAAAGCAGTACAAAATTTGGTTATTGTGATTACTTGGATCAACCCAAAATTCATTTCTATGGGACCATGTGAGACTTTGTTAAATGAGCGTCACAACTGTGACCAGATCTAAGTTGTCAGGAAAGGTCAAGAAACAAAGCAGTTCGCTGACGCTGTGAATTGTACTTAGAAATTGCTGCAAGAAATGTGCATTACGTAGTATTGATATAATTGTAATTGCTGTTCCTTCATCCTCATTATTTCAGGAGTACTATTTATTCAGGGAAGGAGACATTCTAGCAAAGTGGGAGAATTCTGCCTGACGTTGATGATTGGCTCTCAAGACTAAACACATTAAGATGATACAACCAATAAAACAAGACCAGAAATGGACATCATAGTAACAGCACATTTCTGTCAGATAATGACACCCACACCTACAGTTGTATAGATCATAGTTACTATAAATACATGTACATCAAATTATTACGGCACGAAGATCAAAGATGTCAATACTTGGGACTTCTGATGAGGCTATCTTCACATAATTCTGCAAGAGGTGGTGAATACAGAAGAAATACCTGTATACCGTGTAATTATTACTTCTTGAAATTCTGTCTCAGTATGATGAGGGTTCACTATCGTAGTGCCATGATGCTTCATTCAGAGGTCTGTAATTTCCCTAGTAGTGGTTCATGCTAGTGCTAAGCAACTCACTAGCTGCTGAATGTAACACATAGTATGAAATGGTGAATCGTTGAAGATGAAATTCATTGTTTCATCTCAAACAGTAAGGGCTGAATGTGGTATTTTGTTTGGTAGTGGGTTACAAAGACAATACGGGCAATTCAGAATAGTGCGCCTCCAAGAGTGTGCAACGTGTTGATCAATCACAGTGTGCGAAATCTGTCAACCCAATGCACGTCTGGAAAGGATAGGCAAGTTTCGCGCATTGTGATTGGCCACTGCGTAGCAAACTCTTGGAGGCGCACTATTGTGAATCGCCTGTATTGAATAAGGAAGAATATCAGCACTCTGTCAACCTGTTCCTATTCAGATGTACCAATGACCTCAAAGGTGCCATCACTAAGACATTGTATACCTGAAACATCACAGCTCACTAACCCACCTGTGATATACCCAACAGTGATACACCATGGCTGTGTATTTGTTTCAGATAAAGACAAAACTTGTTCCAGTAATGAATTTATATGGCTGCAATTTGGCATAATCTTGCAAGCGTTGGAGATTTTCCACTTTTTCTCAACAATACTCCATAACCTGCAACAAGCCTGCTAAAGACACCATTCAGCAGCACACACTACTCATTTTTTCTATTCTTAAAGGTGTAGTTTTTCAGTTTTATTATGTGAAAGTACATCATACATGTATATGGTTACAAGAGTTAATATCGCAGGTATGATACTGATTAGACAGTTATTACATGCAGTTCTTGTGATTAAGGTTACCATGGTTACTATCTTGTAATTTCTGGAAATCACCTGAACCTATGATGTGGGTATTTTACAACTGTAAGGAATATCAAACACATAAATCCAAACACTGTATGTATTCTGTTGATGCTTGTGCATGTATTTTTGTTTCTGAGGTTATTTTTTTGTAATAGAAGTCCGCACAATATCTATGTGAATTGCTGTATCTGTTTGACCCATTTGGTGTAAGTTGACAGATTGCATTCAGTTAAGCCTCACAAAGTGCACCAACTTTTTGTGTGCATTTGTAGAAATGCAGGCTGATGTTAGAATTCCTTGTGGTGGCTACATGTACCTACATAAACTGTTTGCACCTGAAGTCTTGGGTTTGAATTCTTGCTTCACCTCGTTGATGATTTTGCAGTGACTGCGGTGTGATTCCTTCAACAGTTGTAATTGTGTTCAGTGAGCTTGTTGAGATTATCGCCCTCTGTGACAACAAAACTGAGGAGCTAAACATACTTGTTTTTAACTTTTGTGTACACATAAGAGCCAGTCATGATTTACAATAAACTGTTTTCATTGTATTCACAGAATGAGTTTGATATTTTGCCTGCAAGAGTCTTCACTTTTTATGCCCTGCCCCAACGAAGTCAATCTATTATCTTTGGAGGTGTTTGTGCTTGGTGAATGGGATAGTGTTCAATTATTGGAACAATATGAAACATAACGCCCTCTCCTTGGTGGTATAGCAAAATGTGAGTGTGTGTGTGGGTAGGCCTGAACTGGGGTAAGGGAACAGTTTCCTTTGTGAAGCAAATTGGGGCCGAGTTGTGGGGACATCACTGTGTCCTAATAATGTTTGGAATTGGATGGGTGAAATATATGTTCGTTCCTGCAACTACAGACTACAGTACGAGACTGTGCAGATTAGACGGTGTGTATCTAAAATATTCTTGTGGGTAAGATAACTTGAGAATTACTTTGCATATGAACTTCAGACTTGGTTTGTGGATTGTTCTTGGTGATGCTGGAAGGCCTATTGCATTTGGGGCCCAAAGTCACAAAGACTAAAACAGGAGGAATCTTATCCTGACAACTTGAGTAATACCATGGAGGAAGGAGACAGGAGTTACAACTCTGGCACATCAAAGTGCTTGATGATCATCGCCGCCCAGTCAGACGAACGAAAGTAAACATTCCCAAAATGCCTGATTACTGCCTGCAGCTTAGCTGGACAAGTGGAGCCAGTAATATGGTAACAATATTTGTGGTGTTTTCTTTGGAATTAACTACCAAACTTATCGCAGTGAGCAGGAAACAGAACGAAGAAATATCTAACATTAGATTTACTTTTGCCGTTTTGATGCCCTGTTCCATTATCCATGCAATGTTTGTAATTTTGTTTTGTTACTCCAAAACATCAGTTTTCAAAGTCTTTGTACGAGTTTGGCGAAGACCGGCCAACAACATGCTGAACACCACAGGACAATTAAGATCACGAAAAACAAAATGCGCTGTTTCATAACAGGGAGTGATCTTGAGATCTCATAAAATACCTTTTTGTGTAAATTCTGTAATAAAAATGATTCTAATAAAACTCAAAATCTTACAAACAGCTTGGCTATTTATTCCCAAAGGAAGTTCAGAAGAAAGCATTCGATAAGGGCAACAACTGCACATGAACACTTCGGGTATGCAGCCTTATAAAAGCAACTGCACAAGCACTAAATTTGATGTTTGAAGCACCAATGATGGCATTTTAGGATGCAGAAAAATTGCAGCAATGATCATGGGGTACAAAGGGGGCTTTTAGTTGCAAAACGTGTGGTGGGTAGAAAGCATGCACTGCACTCTGGCTATGGACATACCAGGCATGCCAGAAAGCTGTAATTGGCCAAATGTTATAGCCCGGGCAGTTCAAACTCCCTATGTGTCCTTCTTCCATGGTAATACTTTGTGCATGACCTTAAAATATCACTTGTGAATTGATTTTGGTAATCCCACAAGCCTAGCATTTAACCTCAAGGGACATGGGAAAAGGCCACAATGGCTATAACAATGTGCCTTTTTCAGACAGGTTACCAATGAACATACTTTTTCCTAATATTCCTTGAGTTATCCTACACCACTGCAACCCCCTGAAGCTTTTCCCTCTGATCAGGATACCTGTAATGAACTGACCACTTGGATAGATGAGCAACTCAGGTTGTGCTCTGTTATCATGGGAAATGAATCACACGAAGGAAATGACACACATTAGGGGTGTTCATTCGGATACCAGTCATGTAAGGATGTGGCAATTTATATACTGTAACAGGAACGTAAAGATTAATAGATGGTAAGAACAAGGTGAATATGATTGAAGATGTCACCAAAAAGAAATCATCTGCAATTCATTGCTTATTCACGAGTTTGCAGCAATAAATGTTTGACTAAACGAAGTGAAGCGACATTAACTGAGAAAATGAAAAACAAGACTTTACTTGTAAATTGATGGTTCTTGGTATTTTCGACAAGATGCTATCGTCTCACTGATGCAGGTAGTCAACTATTACTTGTCATTTTTTTGTATGTTGTTCTGGACCAAGACAGTTTCTGTGTTTGACACTAAATCTCCGTCCCCAGGCTTCGCATGAAATATATACAATTATTGTGCAAGCAAATCCTGACATATTGAAACCAATGAAGAGTCACTCACAGCAACAGGTTGTGATTAAAACATGAGGCAGCTTTAATTTATCAACCCATTCAAATTCCACAATGAAAACAACTTAAATTGGAGATAAAGAACACATCCAAATCATTCTCACGAGTATGTTTTCGTGTCTTTTTGGATACAATCAATCTTAGTTTTATTCAATACAATCTATCTCCATCCAATTTAATAAATGTGTTTGAACACCCATGTACACATATGAAACATATACATGTATCTGAGGTTCGTCTGAATAAACAATTACCTGCTGTATTACTGTAATTGATGAAGAGAATACGTTAATTTTAATAACAGGTTTTGCCTTTACATCAACGTATATATATAAAACACTGGATACTCAATGTACATGTACTTTGATAAAACAAGTCTAAACAAAGTTTGAAAATGTCAAGTATCAATTCCTAAATTAACATCTGATCACAGAGCAGGTTGTGACAACGGACAACATATTTCTAATATAACAGCCCATTTCTAAATACAGTAAAAACCAATTAGGTTGATTTATTTTTGTCTCGATTAACTAAAGTAAAGGTAGTCTGGACTCTTCTACAATTGGAACCAAAAGGTGGAAGAGTTTATGCTGGTGGTTAGTCCTAAGAGAGCACCGGCAAATACATGTATTCACCGTGGATGTAGAGATGACTGGATGAGCAATGGCTGTGCACTGATTGAAATGTGTTATACATGTTGCATGTTGACAGGAAATTTAATGATCAACTAGTCACTAGAAATCAAACAGGTGATCAATTGATTTCTTTAGAAATGAGGTTAAAATGAAATTAAGTTATTAATAAGACAGCAAGAATTTGATAGAGAAATGCATACATAATGGAAAGTGAATGACCGAAATCAACTGTTAGCACTTCTTAAAATGTCAGGATATGTGCAGCTATTCAACTTATTTACACTGTTCAAAACTGTCAATGTACAGTTTGTTCAGCTAGTGAAATATGCCAATACAGGTTGGGTACAAAAACTGGAACAAAATCAGATCAAATGATTAATCAATTTTCCGGAAAAAAAGACTCACAGCTAGTATCACATTAAAACCTTCGTACCGGCTCATATTCAAGCTGTAGCATTGTTGAAACTGCTAATTTGCTTCTCTAAAAGAATACTCAGAATTTGAAAACGGAAAACTTTTTTCAAAATCTGTAAAATTAGAACTACACTAGTCTTCAAACATAGGAGAAAGATTAGATTCACTTCATTTGAATTTGTTACGTTCCAAATACAAGTTATCTGGAAGAACATGCTACATCATGATTTACACACACACAAAAAATGCTGACTTGAGTATGTGGGAGGATAAAGGTAACTTTCCATACGTATGTCTTTGATTCATTCCATATCATTCCTTTCCATACGTATGTCTTTGATTCATTCCATATCATTCCTTTCCATACGTATGTCTTTGATTCATTCCATATCATTCCTTTCCATACGTATGTCTTTGATTCATTCCATATCATTCCTTTCCATACGTATGTCTTTGATTCATTCCATATCATTCCTTTCCATACGTATGTCTTTGATTCATTCCATATCATTCGTTTGCTGCATTTCACTCATGTAACATTTCAGTGAACAGTCTCTGCAGATACATGTATGTATATGAAGTTGAGGTGCATTAAAAATGCACATAATTATGGAAAGACATCTAAATGCAAAACAAGGTAGTATTCTAATGGATGATAGCTGTACCATTTTTACAGTGTAAAAGGTAGATCATAACCTTTCATTGGCATAAATTTGGACAGTTGTTTTGATTCAAGCCTTTAAATGACATTTCTCACGCTACAATGCTGTATACATGACCTTACCGCGTTTCATACTACAATGATGTATCCATCTCTTTATGCAGTTCTTCTATTCAGTAAATTCATTCTTCATTTTTTCATTTTCATGGCACGAAACACATAATGAAAGCTCCACATGCATACTACATGTATATGTCTGTAGACCATTCATTGTAGTTACTTGAACAAGGCAAATGTGATTGGTCAAAACTGAAATTAACTCATTCAGAAATTATCACATGAATTCATACATGTATATGCAAAGTTCAGTTGAAGCAAAGTAGGTTATGTCAGCAATGCACAATTACATAAGGTTTTTAACCACTTGTACTTCAAGTTATGTGGCACTTCACTCAGTGTACGTGTACTCTAAGTATTCAGTGAAAGAATTTGACACTGCAGACGACAGCCCATGTGAACTGGATATGTGAAAGATCCAAACGGATCATTATAGGGCAATATTGAATGTGTTGTTGGTCAATGTTGTCCCCAAGAAGCTCTTTATCTGATGCAGTACATTTACAATATGTGGATCTAAGCATGCATCCCTCATAAAATAATACTGCTATATATCTCAGGCAACATGAACACACTGCAAATAACCATCACCCAGAAAAACATACATTAACTACACACTATCTCTAGGGAAAATGATTCAGGGAAAAACCTTGCATAGTAATGTACAGCCCAGAATATGTAATCAATACAATCTGCCAGCCTCAGTGGCTGCACTTACATGTAGTACACTTGTTTCCTCCAAACAATTTTCAAAATTAAAGACAATCCACTGTTTAAAAAAGGACATCAAGGATGATGCATCCCCCTTTCAAACTACTTATTTCTCTAACCTGAAAAAGTCCCACAAACTTCCAAATCCTGGCTATGCCCACAAAGACACAGTTCAGAAAGGCATGGCAGATATATTTCATTCAACACACACATACGTAGAAGTATTGCTGCATTTTTAAGTGAGAATATAATTGTTGAGACAGGACATCTTTTTATTCTATACAACTCAGTCTAATGAAACAATATTGGAAAATGGATTCTGACAACCAGTTTATACAACCACGATCATAAAGAAAGTTTCTAAATCAGTTTTGTAGCCAAGTACTTTTCTGAGGCCAGCAAGTATTCTGAGAAATAAAACCAGCCAGGTTGTCTGACAGGATCCAAACCCTGCTCAAAAAACTTTGCGGACTGAATACTCCAAGTTAAGATTATGTGTAGCATGAGATTCTGCTGACAAGCAGGTGTGCTGACAATGGACAAGTGTTTTTCAAAAGGATATGGATGCTAGTCCAAGTGTCAGTTCTTTTGCTAAAATTTGTACACGTTTTTCACAAAAGCACGATGTGAACATGAAATCATTCAAAAGTACCTACAGGCTTGATTCATACAGATACAATTGTACTGTAAAGTACTTACAAGGACTGAGAAGTAACTGCAACTCCACCGCAGATAACCTGAATCGCATTAGTATCAGACATTCTTATCCTAGTTTCATGGCTAATGTCTGTCCCCTGATATACCTTTAAAGAGTATTTATCATGCTGAAGTGCCTGAACATAAATCAAACATTTTGGAATAAAGATATAATGAAATGGCAGAGAACAGGGCTCATCTTTCAAGAATTCTAACACTTTACAAACACTGCAGCTGAAACCGGTTTCCCTCTCGAAACAAAATCATACAAACTGTAAATTCCTGGGGAGGTGATGTGAAGGTTTGGATTTAGTTGGCTCCAACTAACTTCTTCAGGCCTGGAGTGCTCATTGATTTGGGTCGTTCTAGGGGAAGACCCAATGCACGATCCCATATTAGAGACGCCATAGTGCCCAGTGCACGTGACACACCAAACAACACAGTGTAGTAGCTCATCTCTGTCATACCATAATGCTGTAAATACACATAAACAAATAAAAACACGTGCCGAACTATAATTTGCCACTGGGGTCTTTGTGCACATTCATGACCCAAAATTTTATCAACTATCACACTCCTAGATTTTAATTAAAAAATCTCTACTATGTAATCAAATTAAAATACTTGCAGTACCCGGCGCTTAATGAAGGGTAGCTTCAATAAAATCTTTTAATGCAAATCTCCAAAATGAACCTTGGAGTCTCATTAACCTCATTTATTTCAATATTCATGAGAACAACTGTGACGTCATCCCAGGAAAGTAATCTCAATATTGCACTGGTTTGTGCACAAAAACTACAGAAATTCTTTGAAATTTTGCCAAATATTTTTCCTCTTTGGTTATTCATTGTTGGACCAGGATACATACACAGCAATATGCAAGCAACTCTTTCCAAGGAATGTTTTAAGTAAGTTCTGGGTTCATAATGTGAATAGAAAAACCTTAGCACTTAACCACATTTTCCTGGATGACATTACAGCAACAGCACCCTCGGTTGTTCAAGAAAGCATGGACAAATTTGCAGATGTTTAACCACTTGCCGGCGGGGTTTCTGGTACCGGATACGTATTCTTTATGCGCATGGCCAGGATCTCCGAAATCGGACAAAGGGAACTGGGCCTTGTAACAAAAGACTGTACTCGTAACAAAAGACCAGGCTGCTGGGCATTAGCAACATTTTTTCACTCTCAGTAGTGGAATTATAATCCATCCTTGTTTTGAAACAGTGTACCACCGAGGACAAAAGCGCTCCACCACCGCAGCAATCAGCCACACAGCACCGCTACATGCTAATCTGGCCCGTTTTGAAAAGAGGTCAGCAGTGCACTATGCCGGTTTCATGAACAAAAGAAAATTCCGTAACACTGCAAAATCTGGGCTCTTTTTACAAGACGGAAGGCGTAGTTGAAATACTCAAGTGTCAATGTGGTTGAAACAGTGTGATTTTCAAAGCATTTAACCCAAAAAGGATGTAAAATTATTTTTATACACTGCAGAAGAGTAAAAAGGTGTAGAAGAGTATAAAGGTGTAGAAAAACTATGTCTAGAGAAATGCACTGCAACTGTAAATCACTTTTAACCACTTCATGCCAGGGCATTTTTCAATGTTGATGATGCTGGGCCAGTATGACTATCATTTTTTACGTTTTCAAAATCCTTCAAAAACTCATCATTTCATTTAACGGTCATCTATAGCCACACCAAGTAATCTTTAGTAAGTAATCTACTCTAAGCTGACAGGTGACCTTCATTGACGCCCGAGTATTTCAGCCAGGCCAGCAGCCTTTTACACAGAGCCCAGACTGTGCGGTGTTATATAACTGTCTTTTGTTCAAGAACCCAAAATTGGTGCACTGCAGACCTCTTTTCAATAGGGGCCAGATGAGCATGCAGCGGTGCTGTGTGGCTCATCGCTGTGGTGGTGGAGCGCTTTTGTCCCCAGTGGTAATCCGTTTGCTCTCAATGCCCCAAACCCTGGTATAAGGTTTCAAAACAAGGCTGGATTATCACCACTTTTGAGAGTGAAAAATGCCGGTAATGCCCGGCAGCCTGGTCTTCTGTTCGGAGTATGGTCTTTTGTTACAGGGCCCCGTTTCCTTTGTCCGAGTTGGGAGACCCCAGCCACCCATATAAACTATATGTCTCCGATCCCGGAGTCCCCGGCAGGAAGTAGTTAAGTCCACATATATGAAGTTTAAACCACTCACCTGCAAGAGCACTCCACTATGGGCGTCCACATTTGGCCATGGGTTCTTGGCTTTACCATGCTCCAGCAGGGTATCAGGAACCACTTTGTACAGCTGCGCTACCAATTTAAAGAGTGGGTCATCAGGGAGGTGTTTGAGAGCAAACTCTTGCTGACAGGTGTATCTTGGGTCTG
The DNA here is from genome assembly GCF_054643075.1 of Acanthaster planci. Classification (NCBI taxonomy): domain Eukaryota; kingdom Metazoa; phylum Echinodermata; class Asteroidea; order Valvatida; family Acanthasteridae; genus Acanthaster; species Acanthaster planci. Next base: position 8,355,854 of record NC_141793.1, read on the forward strand.
TCTTGCGAAGTACAGCATGACCATAGCCGGGTACCACCTGCAATACACATGTACTAATAATCTGACTAGTGCCACACTATCTGCAGTGAATATTCATATACCTATTACACCTTACTTCAATCCAGTCTTTATTTTGACACCCTGTGAGATGCAGCCATATCCAACACAGACTAAATCCTCCTGACTGCAACAACCTGCAACCGTTGATTTTGTAGCACTGTGTTGAGACCAGCACCAGCCTTGGCCGGTTTACCGTGGCTAATCACGGTAAAATAGCTTAATGTACCCACCCTCCTGTCAGTAACTTCAGCCACTTATACATTGGGTTTTGTGACATTTCTCACCCTGTGTGCCATGCAACATCTCGTAAAGTTACTTGAAAACTGCTTTTGACAATTCCAGATATCAATGCCTTACCTGTCCTGATTTCAGAGTGTTCCAGATAAACTCTTTCAATTTTTCATCTGATACCTCACCTCCCAGCTCCTCTTGAAGCTTGGTAATCCACACCAGTACCTCCTGTGATCATCAAGGTACACTGACTACAGTTAGTGTAAGAACAGACAATCTCACCATAAAATGAAAAGTGTAACAAATAATAGGGCCTACAAAATGCCAGAGGAATGATTTTTATTACAGTTTATTGGAATAGCTGTGTGAGTGGATATTAAATAACTTTGTGATTAACTTGGTTTGTGGGGATATTACAACACTCATGACTACTGTGGAGTGATGTCATCTCACTTTATACTGTGACTGCTTGCCTGCTACATTTGATAAGAAGTCTGACACATCAAAGTCCAATCATGTTTATACAGAGGATTTCAATCTAAGAAGTTGGAAATTGAATGACTGTGATTAACTAAAGATAATGGAAGAAACGAGCGACCTGATTGGCTAGTCCATGCAAGGGTCCAGCCAGACCATTCATGCCGGCAGCTAAGCTAAGGTAGGCATCAGAGAGAGCACTGCCAACAAGATGAACGGTGTGAGCACTAACATTGCCTCCTTCATGGTCACTGAAATCAAAGCAATTTACAGAATACATAAACATTCTACTAGAAACACATTAATACATAAAACAACGTTCACCCAATAGTGGAAGCTGGGCTTTTTGCAGGATACGCCTTCATCAGGGCAATTAGGAATTAGTGTGCAACTGCTAGTATAAACAAACATGGGAAACTCCATGTCCATCCTTACAGGATGCAAAATACCCCATTGGAAATGGCATGATATTCCAATGACTCTATTTCCATGACGATTCTGTTGCAACCACACAAAAATTGGCCAATAGACAAGCCAGGGTTTTTTAGCTTAACGTTGTAAACATATTCAACGCATCAGTTACAAGGTTGGTACTTAACACTCCATGGTGCTGCACAGCATCCCTTTATTTTACTTTCTATGATGTATGCAGCAGCATTTCTGACCAAGTCACCTCCTGAGCCACAGGAACAATCAGGACTTATTAAAATGTACAATAGTTTGAACCACTAAGCCTCTTCCTTTAAGACGCCGCATGTCAACTTCACAATGAACATCTTGCACAGTTGGCAGCTCGCATTTGGCATGACAGTGAACTTTGGATGTCACAATAACAGTCTAGTATTCTACATAGTGATTTTGCTAAAATTGTACATATCTCAACTTACAATTTAACAAAACATGCTCTATGGTATCAAATATATGCTCATGTTCCACTTTTATTCTTAGTGTGTTAGTCCTGTATCTGCAAAATCCTTGTTGTTAATTCAAATTCAAATTAAGAAATGTTTGGTATTGTCAACAATTGGTTTCACTTTCTTCAACGACTCAGTGTGGGTAAAGCAATTTTCATTGTCTCAAACAATATCTTTTCTGTACTGAGGTATTAACCAAGAATTAAAGAAAAATACTATTGACAAGAGAGAATTATGGCCCAGAAATGCTGACATTGGATATGATATTGGATGTGAGATATGAGATAGAATTATAATGAATAAATAAAACCACAAAGGACACCTCTGAGTGGGATGTTTAACAACTCCCCCCTCCAAAAAAAAAGATATTTGATATGAAAACAAGTGGCCCAAAACTTCAAATACGTGTACACAGAAAAACTTAAGTTTCTTTTCATTGTCAATTGCATTGGGCAAAACTGGTGAATGTACCTGTGAATGGTGAGATAGAGCCTCATGAGTTCCTTGAACATCTCATCTTCATAACCAAGCATCATGGCAAAGTTACCAGACCAGTCAAGGTCCACATCAATGGGGCACACACTGCTACCTTCTCTATACACATTACGGTAGATGGTGGCTGCTACAGTAGTTATCTTGGCACAAAGATCCAT